>NW_005354595.1:4524438-4526331 GCF_000412655.1 Myotis brandtii
TAATAATAATAATAATAATAATAATATCATTTATCATGTGCCTTGCACTATTCTAAAGACTTTTCATATATTTAATCCTCTTAGCAACCCTATGAGATAAGCACTATTGTTATACCCATTTTACAGATGAGGAAACTGATACACATATAGGCTTAGTCACTTTTCCAGAACATATAGCTAACAAGTGTCAGAGACACAATTCTTGGCAGTCTGGTTCCAAAGCCTATACTCTTATACTTTATATTAAATTTCCTCACAGACAATTTTGGTTTTCCTGATTGTTTTTAGTTTTGTTGTTTTATTAAATATAAGTGGGATTTTACTGCACATATACTCTATAGATTATATTTTTCACTAACAGTCTAGTTGGCATATGCCCTCATATGTCTCTACATTATTCTTTTTCGTAGTGTAGATGCAATGTATCATAACTATTTTAACCACTTCGGCATTGTTAGACATATCAGAGTTTCTAGAGAATATCACCCAGAGGCCACCATTCATAAAAACTACAAGATGATGGTACCCACTGGAATTGTGTAATGCATTGCCCATGGGATCCCACATTTAAGTAGTTTCCACTTATTTCAATAATACAACTGGTGTGCAATTAGCTCTCTTGTCCATCTCTTCCAGTATTTGTCCATATCTTCCAGTATTTAAATACCCAGAATTGGAATTGCAGAGAAAGGGGCATGGATAGGTTAAGTGGTGTCTCTAAAAGACCCTATCATTGCTCTCCCACAGAAAGTGTAGGAGAGAACTCATTTTCTTTCACCCTCATGAAAACATATATTGCCAATCTTTGTCTTTCTTGTCAATCTGATTTGTCAACTTGATTTTTAAGTGAGTTGGAAAAAAATCTGAAGAGTGAAAAATGATACCCGATTGATTTTTGGTTGAGGCTGAGATTCACCAACTTTTTACATGTTCACAGAACTTTTACATTTATTCTTCTATTGATTGTTTTACATTAGCATATATAGTCTATAGCTGCACTGTCCAATATGGTAGACACTAGTCATATGTGGCTATCTATATCCTATATAATAAAAGGGTAATATGCAAATCAACCAAACAGCTGAACGACCGGTCGCTATGATATGCACTGACCACCAGAGGGCAGACGTTCAATGCAGGAGCTGCCCCCTGGTGGTCAGTGCACTCCCACAGGGGGAGTGCCCCTCAGCCAGAAGCTGGCTGACCGGGAGTGGGACTAAGCTGTCAGTCAGACACCCCCTAGGGCTCCCGGACTGCAAAAGGGCGCAGGCTGGACTGAGGGAACCTCCCCACCCCCAGTGCATAAATGTCGTGCACCGGGCCTCTAGTATATATATAAAACCTAATATGCAAATAGACCGAATGGTGGAACAACTGACCAACCGGTTGCTATGATGTATGCTGACAACCGGGGGGAGGAGGGGAAGGAGGGCACGCGGAACATGGAGGACATTGGCAGTAGGCATCAGCCGCAGTGGGATGGTGGGGCAGGTGAGCAGGGGTGCCAGACCAAAGCAGGGTGCCAGTTGCTGTCATCAGGGTGAGCCTCTGGTGGTTACTGAAAATTCTTTGCACCCACAAGCTGCGGTCCTTCCCAGTGCTTGCACCCGCTGCCAGCGCCCGGCGCCGGCCCTGATCACTCGGCACCGTCAGTGGATGCAAGCAGCAGCTGCCAGCCCTGATCACCACTAAGGGCTTCTCCACCTCCCTCTGCTCCTGAGCAGCGATAGGGGCAAGAGCTGCCGCTCACACCCACTGATGGTGCTGGCCCCGCTCACACTCACTGCTGATGCTGGCCCCAATCACTCCGCGCTGTCAGCGGGTGCAAGTGGGGCCGGAGCCATCAGCACATGGGAGCGGTGGTGGCAGGAGTGGGGCTGCTGGCAGACAGAG
>NW_005354595.1:4526405-4528058 GCF_000412655.1 Myotis brandtii
ATCCCTGTGCCCCCCTGCAGCCTTGCGGCCCACAGTTTCTTTCAAGGTACACGAATTCGTGCACTGGGCCCCTAGTTTAAATATAAATTAATAAAAGTTAAAGTTAAATATAAGGTTCCCCATTCCCACTAGCCACATTTCAAATGTGTATGTCCTCTGATAAAAAAAAAAAAAGGCAATGGAAAATAAGCCAAAGAGGAAAGAGAGGAAGGAGATAATTAGAAAGTAGAGAAAAATGAAGAAAGTAATATGATTACAGAAAACAGCCATAAACGTAGAAAGCTAGGACTGAAAGGAAACTTGGAAATTATCTGATCTCATGGTTTTCAAAGTCTATTTTGTGAAATCTTGGAATTCTGTACAGATGCTCAAATCTATATGCTTTAATAAATACATCTCTGATGTATTTTAAGTGCTACAAGTAAAATGCACACTCAAATTTCAACACGTTGTCAGTCATTGGAATTTTAACTTGTTTCACCACTTTAACTTGTTTGGAGGCAGAACTTAAATTTTTCTGGTGTGTGTGTCGTGGGGAGGGGGGTACCTATGGTAAATGTGTCATTGGGTAGGAAGGTTAAAGCACTGCCTTGGAGTTGTTTTGCTTTGTTTTTTAATTCAAGACTGAGTATGTCAAATCTCATAAATTTGAACACACTTAAGCATGCTACCTCAGCTCTGCACACAATGCCCATGAAGGCAGGACTCTGGGCCATCTGCTTGGCACATGCTCCCATCCTCATTCAATAGTCAATAGTGCAATAAGAATGGAATGCAAAAAAAAAAAGAATGGAATGCAAGGTGCATAGAGTCAAAATTATATGTCGTAGAGAGCTTTAGTGCTAATTTTAAATCTTGGTTTTACTTTTTATTGATAAAGTTGTTGTAAATGTTGAGTTATCCTTGTCTCATTTTTGTATTTCTAAATGTTCTCTTTTTATCAGGGGATGTAAAAAAGAACCTTAAAATAAGAAAGAGACACAGTCTGGTGAGAGAGAGAATTAAAAGGGCAAATTAGATATGGCTTATTAGCATCAACTGATGCTTCAATAATGTCAACCCATAGAGAATAATATAAGGAATGAAGGCAAGTGCTGGCAACTCTCACAAACACACTTAAAACTGAGAAACTATAATGATGGATGGAAAACTGGTGTTTGTGATCATAAAATTGTCCAAGTCTTCAGTATGTTTTATGCAACCAACCACTTCAAAATAGTGTTATGGTCTATGACAGGTTGGTCATATCTAAATAAAAGACAGTAAGTAATCCTATGAGTCCTTCTACTTGCTCTTTTCAATATTAACTGAACAGTTGTAATGCTATCCAACTGAGGCAAACTGCATGCTGGTGACATGATGGTCACCCACTTTCTCCCAAGACACAGAATCAGATGCTATGGAGGGGAAAATTTAAAACCCAGCACTTTTTTTTTTTATGATCAACTCAAATATAAAAATACAAGACTGTTATAAACACACTAGAGGCCTGGTGCATGAATTCATGCACAGGTGGGGTCTGGCTGGCCCACTCCAATGGGGGCCCGATCGGGTAGGGCCAGCAGGGGGAAGGGCCTCAGGTGGTTGGCTGGCTGGCCCCACCCCTGACTGGGGTGGGGGGGGGGGCCATTTGGGGGCAGGGCTGGCCAGGGA
>NW_005354595.1:4528119-4540194 GCF_000412655.1 Myotis brandtii
GGTGGGGGGGGGCCGATCGGGGGCCGAGATCAGGCCGGTTGGCTGCCGCAGTGCGCACCATAGCCACTGGTCTTTCCGGTCGTTCTGGTCGTTCCGCCATTCGGTCGCTGGGCTTTTATATATATAGATATGTATATACATCTGGTTCCATTTCCTAATTATACATCCAGAGAGGAGTGAAATTTTTAACATCCAAACTACATGATGGATTAATGAAAGTAGCCAGTTTGGGAAACTATTTAATGAACTTTACTACCAATCTTGTGGTTTTCAATATATTTCTTGTTTTTTTATGCTGTGTTCACACAGATGAAAAGAAAAAGGATATTTTAACTTAAGGAGGCCAAAGTGTAGTAACCTCTGCATCAATGATGGGCAAGGGATATTTGGGAAAAGCATAGACATACTGGTAAGGGCTCACTTTAAAGCTATCAGCACAATGTGTTCAAGCAGGCAAAAGAGTCTTTAATAGTATTGTAGAGTCAAACAGTAGGTGGTAACTTCTTACAAATGTGCAAACGTCTTTCTAAATAGGGTTGGGTCAGGCCATATAAATAATCAATTATGTTAAGGTTCAGCCTTCAAACTGTAATTTTCCAGAGTTGCTGGTAATTATATTGGCAGTATGTTCCAGAATTGCCTTTTTTACAGGAAAGTTATATGATGAACTGAAGGCAAGGTGCTAGTACAAATATTTCAAAGATATTAAAGGAGAAAAAAAGTGTGAAGGAATTCCATTTATTAAGTAGCTAACAAAAACACAGCAGCTTTTTGGAATTCTGGTATTTTCATGCTTATAATTACAAATCAAGTGCCTACAAGGAAACTGAAGCTTCAAATTTCTAATGAATGGGAAAAAATGTAGATTTTTATAGCCTTGAGAAATGACAGAGGTATGCTAAGACATCTGAGATTTTTTAAATGGCATCACTTAGAAATCTTATATTGTTATCAGATATATTTGAAAAGTATTTCCTACCAATGATATTTCATTCAACCAGTTAGGTAGGAGTCTGTTTATTAACACTCCCCAAATGAAACACTTACCAAGTAATGAAAGTGAGCAGCTACTAGCTAATGCTAGCGATTCAGTCTTGAAACAAATATATCCTATTGCTCCTCTTTCAATCTTCTCTAATTGTTAATGGAAAGATAAGCTTATTCATTGAAAAACTGTTGTAAAAAGAACTTCTCTATGTGAATCAGAATTTTTGTGCCATAAAACTAAAACAAATCATTAGAATAATTGAATTCTGACACCAATTATAACCCATAACCCCTGATTTCAAAATTATGCTTATTAACACACAATTTTGACATATTTCAGTTGCCTGTATAATAAATAATAAGAATGCATTAAATAAATGGATATGTGTATATAAATATAATAAATACAATATAAACACTGTTTTTTCTCTTTGTATATTTGAGTTCCTCAAATTGTTTTATTTGAAAAGAAATACAGTTGACCGATGAACAACACAGGTTTGAACTGTGCAGGTCCACTTACACTTAGATTTTTTTCAATAAATATTATAAATGTATTTTCTCTTTGTTATGATTGTTTTAATAACATTTTCTTTTCTCTAGTATACTTTATGGTAAGAACAGAGTATATAATACATATAATATACAAAATATGTGTTAATCGACTTTTTTTTAGAGAGAGAAAGAGAAACATAGATTTGTTGTTTAACTTATTTATGCATTCATTGGTTGATTCTTGTATATGCCTGACCGGGGATCAAATCTGCAATCTTGGCATATCAGGACAATGCTCTAAAATCAACCAAGCTACCTGGTCAGGACTTGTTAATTGACTTGTTATGTTATTAGTAAAGCTTCTGGTCGACAGTAGGCTATAGTTAAATTTGGGGGGAATCAAAAGTTAGGTGGATTTTCTATGCAGAAGTTGGCGCACTAACCTCTGCATTGTTCAAGGGTCTACCCTACTGCTAGAAATATAACAAAGCTGATTGCTCCACCTACATTTTACACTTCAGAACATGGTCTCTAGGTTCCGACAGCTTTGGGTTTAAAACTTGACTCTCACTTATTTTCTCTGTGCCACTGGCTATATTTCTTAATTTCTTACCAAGTTTCAGTTTCGTCATTTGTTTGATGAAGGTAAAAAAGTATCTATCTCAAGGGATATTCTGATTAAAACAGATGCAGTAAATTCTCTTTAAAAAGGAAAAATAATGATTGCAGGGGAAGGGGATGGGTGGAGGTGGAAGAGGGCATAGATTAGATCAGCGGTCGCCAACCAATGGTCCATTGGTCTGAAAGGTTGGCAACCGCTAGTTTAAGAAAACCTTTGGAGCAGTGGTCGCCAACTGGTGGTCTGCGGACCACTGGTGATCCATGAGGTCTGAAAGGTTGGTGACCTATGGATTACATGGATAGATAGATAGATAGATAGATAGATAGATAGATAGATAGATAGTAAAATGAAAAGTGCCCTGCCTAGGAAGGTGACCCAGTACCACCCTCAAGACCAGTACAGCCTGGATGACAAAGCAGCTGTCCTATTTGTAGTGTTCCCTTGACTGTGCTAGTCTGTTACAAATCCAGTGGGGATCTTCACCTTGGGATGAAGATGCGTTTGGCTTCTTCTTCTAAAAGGAGGGAAACAGACAGGAATCCAGGATGGGTGAAGAAAAAAAATTCTCAGGTGGAATATGGACAATGGCCAGAAAAAAAAAGAATTTTTAAGTGGGAATTAGTGTATCTTTTGAAAATCTGGGATTTTGAGTGGCATGAGAAAAGGTGGGAAAAGCCTTTGTAGGCAAAGAGAATCAATTAAAAATGAGAATAATAAAATCTATGAAGCTCAAGTTTCAGGTACATTTAGAGACTTTGCAAAAATATGAAGCTTTGAATGCTACAAACTCAAGCTTTGCTTTATAGTAACTCTGTGGTTTTGGCAAGTCTTTAATCTCTCCATACCTTTCTGGTGAGGTTACTGTGGTGATGACATTAGACACATTTGATGCAGTTCAAGTTGGTTGCCGAGACCCCAAGCCCAGAGGCAGACACATGGCCTAGTTCCTCCTCTACTGTGAGTCGTTGAGACCAAGAAGTGTCATACCCATGTCTGTTGAGTGCTGAACAAACCCTGAAGTCTCATTTTTTACAGTCTTTGATCTGAATATTTGACCCTTTGTTCTGCTGGTGGTGGCCCAATTTATTAAGACCTCCTGCTTCATTTCTTAAGCTCAGCTACTATTCTCAGCGAATAAAACGGGAATGATAGCCACTTCATACAGGTATCATGAGACTTAGCAGTGATGCATGCACAGGCTTCAGCACAGAGATGCAAATTCAAGTTTCAGTCTATTATTTTCAAAGTGTCCTCCCCAGTAAACAGGGATAATAATGCAGTTTCCCTGAAATCTAAATGCAATTTTATAATTGTGAAAAGACTTTCCAAATTATAAAGTGCTAAATAAGTGTTAACATCTTCAATAGAGACTAGTTAGTCTACATATCTTCACTAAAACATAAAACAAAAACAGTAAGTGGTGGAACTTGAAGTTTTCTCAGTAAGTTCTCAAACTGAAGGATAGTCTTCCCATTAATTTTTTGGTTAAATGAGGCTCTTTCACCTGAACTCTAGATATCATTCCTTCTACTCCTCCCAGGAAATTTGTCCTATAAATCAATGAACTGCCACTTCTAGAAGATCAAACTACAATAAGTAACATGCCCACTTAAAAAAGTACTAAAAAAAAAATTGGCTAGAGGGCTCCATTTTCCAACGATGCTATGGAGGAAATGCCTCTACTGGGTGGAAGACAGACTAAAGTGATAGGAATGTTGAGTTGGAAAGGGTTTATTTTCCAGTTCCTTACCACAGCCAGTAAATATTTATCTACTTTCAGTTCAAGTACTGCTAGCCTTTCGATTTTTAGGACACGTTCCTATTAAAAAAGATCTTTCTGTTGCGATAAAATCGACCTGCACTTGGCCCACATTCCATCCTCTGGAGCCATCAAAACCAGCCTCTTCCATCTACAACGTGAGGCTGTCAAATATTGAGGGAGGGAGAGATCAAGCCTCTCATTGTTCGAGCATGTTGTCATCACACGAGGGAGCTTGAGGGGAAGGTGGTTAGCGGGTTGGAGGAGCGTTTCAGGCAGGGTTTAACCACAGTCTATATCTTGATTGGCCACATCAGGTCCAAAGCAGCCACAGGATGTCACTAAACCACCCATATCTACCCCTTCTCTTGAAATTCTCTTGCTCTTACTCATACTTATGAATCCCTCTCATTTTCTACGGAGTATTAAGTAACACTTCGGTAAAAGACTCCCTTTTTGTGAGAAACAAGGCTCTTATGTAATTGAATAGCTACAGAGATTATGATTCCATCTCATTTTTTCTCTCTCAGCTCAAGTGTCCTTTTGTCAATCCCTTCTCATTGCTCATTTTCTCACTGGTATCTTTCTTCCTTTCTAATAAACCATTTCATCTTTTCCTTAAATAGGGCAAGAAAATTGAGTGGAACACACACCAATAGTCAAGAAGGTCTCAGGCAGGAAGAAAATCATAACGGGACAGGAGAGCCCCTCAGCTTCCATGCCTCTTGATGATGGAAGGCTAGGGTTAGAGTCTACAGTGAACCACATGCCTATTGTCTGACCCCAGGTACTTCCAATCAATCTCTACTAATAAGTGGACTACGGGTGCCTGTCACTTTTAAGCCAGTGCATCTAGTCCAGCCGTGGGCAAACTACGGCCCGTTTGAAATGAATAAAACTAAAAAAACAAAAGACCGTACCCTTTTATGTAATGATGTTTACTTTGAATTTATATTAGTTCACACAAACACTCCATCCATGCTTTTGTTCCGGCCCTCCGGTCCAGTTTAAGAACCCATTGTGGCCCTCGAGTCAAAAAGTTTGCCCACCCGATTCTAGTCTCTTATTTTGTCACCTCACTCTTAGTTTACTTGCCCAGATAGGAAATATCAGTCATTTCCATAAGTTTCTGCAGACCTATTTCTAGATGCTTAGGAAAACATCTGCCTAGTTTCTAGGGATTTCTTATTAGTACGTGTAAACTGGTAACAACACACTTCATGTGAATGGGTTTTTATTACATGTTTTATATACATGACAGTTTTATAACACTCCATCATGTATGCAGAAGAGATATAATTATCATTCTGAAGATGTTTTCCTGTACAGACTGCACATTGTAGGGAAGGCTAAGACTCCAAAGCAGGTCTTTAGTCCCAAAGTTGGTGCTTACCTCACACTCTGTTACTTGTATTATTCATTCCCAAAAGGAACCAGACAGGCCGAAACCGGTTTGGCTCAGTGGATAGAGCGTCGGCCTGCGGACTGAAAGGTCCCAGGTTCGATTCCGGTCAAGGGCATGTACCTGGGTTGCGGGCACATCCCCAGTGGGAGATGTGCAGGAGGCAGCTGATCGATGTTTCTCTCTCATCGATGTTTCTAACTCTCTATCTATCTCCCTTCCTCTCTGTAAAAAAATCAATAAAATATATTTTTAAAAAAAAAAAAAAGGAACCAGACAGAATAACCCACCATGGGAATTATTACTCTCTAAATACAAAGATTTTTTTCCCCTAAATTATTTACCCTTGGCTTAAGAAAAGTAATATCATGAAATATCTCTGGCATTCTTTAGTCTGACATTCTATCTCCTAAATCCAAGCAGAATGTGTTATATACTTCTACTTTGATTTTAACTCATGTTAATTCAGTCAATATATTTTTTAGTATCTTCCTTATACCAAAGTGCCAAACATTGGGAATTTAAAGTTGAGTAAGATATGATCCTTGCTTTTGAATTGTTTACTATGTAGTACAGGGCATAGGGAATTTTAGAAATGTTATAAAAATAATGATGTTTATAATCATAATTATTAACATTTATTGAGTACTTATTATGTTCCAGGCACCATAATAATCACTTTCCACATATGGTAGAAGAATTTGCAGAATGTATTATGATTTTTATTTTCTTATGAATGCATATTACTTTCGCAACTGCATTATAAACTCATTGAGAACAAGAGCCTTCCTTCTCAGTGTTTTGCTTAACTCATATATATCCTCAATTAAACCAAAATGAACCAATTTATGGCAGCAACCTGGGAATTATAAATAAACTAAATGGGGGTACAATAAAAATTTTTTCTACTTGTTTTAATGACAACTGTTGCCAAGGGACACATATATTATTAAAAATCATTTTGACTAGGTTCAGTGGGGACCATAAAAAGACAATGTTAATAGCATTTGAACTAATGATAGCTTTTTAAAAATAATAGCTTTCTTAAAATTTATTTTTCAATTATAGTTGACATACAATATTATATCAGTTTCATAACGATTACACATTTAACACCTTGTGAAGTGATCACCCTGATAAGTCTAGTATTGCTTTATATACATAAAAGAGGTCAGAAACTTAGGACATAAAACAATGTTTCACATCAAAAGTACATATTGAGAATTAACCTTACAAGAGAAGGAGTAAAAGATGAAACAAGAAACTGGGGTATGTGCCAGTCTTAGCTAGTGACACTATATTAATGAACACAAATCCCAGTTGCTTGCAAAAGTGGTTCTCAACCAGGAGCAATGTTCCCCCTGGGGGGCACTTGGTAATGTCTGGACACCGTTTTGATTGTTACCATTGGGGGAGGGCTGCTACTGACATCTAGTGAGCTGAGGGCAGGGTTATTGCTCAGTATCCCTAGTGTACCAGAGAGCACCGCCCCCCCAAAATTAATCAGCCCCAATGTCACTATCACCACGACCGAGAAACTCGAGATTAAAATAACATTCATACAGCACATCCACTGAGAGTAAGCTTAGAGCTCTGGTCTAGAATGATGGTCAGCCTCAGTCCAGGATTCAAGCTAACAGAATGACATGGCTGAGGCAAGAGAAAGCTTTGGAGTGTCTTACAGTGGCAACGCAATGATCCAGCTCTGAAATGACATGTATTGTTTCCACTCAAACTCATTGGCCAGAACTAGTCACATGCTCCCACCCAAGCAAAAGGATCTAGAAAGTGCAGTTCTACCATATGCCCCCAAACGGGGGAGAGATGGTATGTAATGATGGATGGCACAGATGAATAGGTTGAGGGATGTAGGGCAGGGAATAAGAATAATATGGAGCAGAATTATTGCTGTCCTAATGACTTTCCAAAATTCTGAAGTCAATGCAGTTTCCATTTTCAGAAAACCTTTGTACAGAAGGAAGCATATTCACAGCAACTGTGATTCAGGGATTTTTAAGATGGAAATGGTTTAAAATAATGCCTCCTTCACAATGTTATTAATACGTGAAAGCAATTGGCACAGTGCTTAATTTAAAATATATATATATTCTTTAAATAATGTCCCTCTCCCTTTCCTTTGCAGAGTGGATATAAGAGCAATGGCATAACTGAAGAATAAGGCCATCAAATATGGGCTACTTTGCATTCGGTAAGAGAAGAAAACACAAGTTTATATATCATACATAACACCTGAGATCTTTGCTCTTCCTTTCCTCTTCTTCCTCCAAACTATGGTTAGACTGGGATTTCAAAACTGCACATCAGTTCATATTGTTTCCTTAATTAAAGCCCTGCAAGCCATGACTAGTGTTGCTCAGTGGCTAGAGTGTCGGTCTGAGCACCAAAGGGTCATGGGTTTGATTCCTGTTCAAAGGCATATATTGGTATTGCAGATTTGATCCCTGCCCTGGTTGGGGCACGTATGGGAAGGCAACCAATTGATGTGTCTCTCTCACATCAGTGTTTCCTCTCTCTCTTTCTACCTTCCACTTTCTCTAAAAATCAATGGGAAAATATGCTTAGGTGAGAATTAACAAAAAGATAAAAAAACAAACAACAACAAAACAATCCTTCAATACCTTTTCTTGACCCTCACTATAAAACTCTAACTCCTTTGCATGGAATCCTCACCTTTATGATTTCATCTGCTCAACTCTCCATCATCTTTCTCCCTGTTGCCCAACCACTTATATTTTCCCAAACACAATGTTGCTCTCCCATTCTCCATGCCTCTTGCAAGCTGACTTCCATTACCCATTGGCCTGGTAAACCATACTTTGACCTTGAAAAGCTCTCAGCTATCATTCTTTTCAGGTGCATATCTATTTACTTGACTATCTCGTCTATTTTATATAAACTGCTTCTATCAGGAACTACATTTCATGCCTGTATCCATAGAATCTAGCACAGTGCCTGACAAAGAATGGGATCTCAAATGTCTTTTTGAATGAATCATTAAAATATAAATTTCAGCCTGGCCGGTGTGACTCAGTGGTTGAGCGTTGACCCATGAACCAAGAAGTCACCGGTTCGATTTCTGGTCAAGGCACATGCTCAGGTTGCGAGCTAGATCCCCAGTAGGGGACAAGCAGGAGGCAGCCAATTAATGTTTCTCACTCATTGATTTTCTATCTCTCTATCCCTCTCCCTTCTTCTCTCTCTAAAAACCAATAAAAACATATTTTTAAATATATATATATACAAATTTCATTTTGCTATGTCTCCATAATAATTTTAATAATTGCATATTATTCAACTAAGAGGATATCCAACTTAAAAAATTAAAACAAGGTACCATTTTCTTTTAAGAAACTAGGAAAAATTTTATATAAAAAAGAAAAATGTCAAACACACAGATGTTTCCTATAGCATTACATAAAAGCAAAACTATTGCCTTACTTTCTCAGAAATAGCTCTTAGGAAGGGACTGAACTAAGCTATACACAACTGAATAAAGTTAGATAAATAGGCAACAGAGGGGTTTTACCTGTTTTGTTGTTGTTGTTCCTAGGAATTGCCAACTTTTTACCATAAAATTCTACTTTTATTATTATTTGCCCTAGAATGGTCAGACCTGGACTTGAATCTCAAGTTTGTCTGGATCATTATCTGTAAAGACCCTTTTAAAGAACAAGGGATTTAAGGAGAGCTCCATTAGTTTAGTTCAAATCTGTCATTTTACACAACCCCATAAAATGGGTCCTACTCTAATCCCATTCTAGAGATGATGAAATGCAGGCATTGAAAGGCTGAATAAAACCAACTAGTATGTCAATTTGAGCCCAGGAAGTTTGATTCAGATTCTATAATTTCTCCTATAACCAAACATATGTATTTTAATGCTTGAAAAAGCTTTATTTCTGAAAGAATGGCTCTCATAAAATGGGTTTGAAAACGTAATTGGGAAAATAGAAGCACTTCAGTGGACATTTGTCTATTATTTTGTTCACTTCCCATCTGAGCCCTCATCTTTATTTGGAGAATTCCTCATCTTAAGAAACTTGGTGGGAGGCAAAGATTGCCTTCCATGATAATGAAAATAGTTCCCTTTCTTTCTAGGGCGGATAGAGGGCACAGAATAGAATAAGGTTCACCCTGAAAAAAATGATCTGTATAATCTCCAAGGAGTTAAGCTTTCTGATTTTTATATACAGAGAGAAAAAGCCTTAAGTCCACTGAGGTCACTCCTTTACAAACATGACTCATATGCCATCCAAACCATAAGTTATGAAATTCAAATCTAAGAGGAAGTGGCCAGTTCGGCAGCTCTACCTGAAGAACTTCTCAGTAGGAACTATCCTTGTGTGCTAATTGTTGAAGTAAATCTACTGTAAGGACCTAGCCTCTTTCAGAGAGCAAATTTAGGAAGGCCTGTTATCTGAATATGGCAATGTCTTCAACAGAGAACTCTCCAGGACCACTCTTTCTTTCTTAGTCACATTGGTAGTAGGTGTTTGCTAGTAACTAGCTGATCCTGGGGGAGATGAAAGCATGAGAATAATATATACAATTTAAGCTATGATTATTTTAGTTCTTGCCCTGTGATCAAATTGGGGGAAGGACACACACTCTTACAACTGCAGCAATGAATCAGTGTCAGGGAAGACTGAGATAACACAACTTCCTGGAGGGACCACTTGATTCAATGACTATTCTTGTAGGGCAGTGAGTTTTATCTCAAGCAACTGTGAAAACAGGCATATTATAGAAGAGAATAAAAATTAGCATGGGTTTTTAAGATTCATCAATTTCTTTATTCAACAAATATTTACTGAGCATTGTGTTCATTGTGTTGAGGTCCCAATGATGGGCAGAAGTAAAAATGTCCCACAATCTCAGGAAATTTAGAATCCAGTGAAGGAGGTGGATGAAGTAGTCACAAAAGCTGGGATAAGTGCTATGAAGGAAAACAGCACAGTTCTTTAAAGTCTAGGTCATGAGAGGAACCAAGATGGCGGTATAGGTAAACACCTGAACTTACTGCCTCATACAACCACATCAAAACTACAACTAAAAGACAAAACTGTTATCATCCAGAACCACGGGAAGGCTGGATGACTAAAAGTTATACAACTAGAAGGAAAGAGAAAAGCGCACTGAGACTGGGAGGAGGTGCAGAAGTCCGGAGGTACAGAGGTGTGCACGCGGAAACAGGCTGGCAACTGTGTACGCTGTTGTCTTTTTCAATCAGGAGGGAGATACAAGCTCCCGACTGCTCTGAACTCCAGTTCCTGGTGAGACTCTGGGGACCCAGACTCATACAGGGAGAAACTGGACTGACTGAAATCGGACCAGAACACGAGGGCAGCTTTTTCTTAGAGTTGCTTGCAGTGATCATTGTTCCTGCATGGTGCCATGGGACACAGAGACCCAGGGACCTCTTTGGGGCAGGGCTGACAGGCAGCCATTGCTGTTTGCTCTGCCCTGGTGATTCCCTGAGACCCCGCCTCACCCAATTTACAACCCCACCCAAGTTGTGCACAGAGGCTTTTGCATATTAATGGCCTGGCCTTTTGCAATCTAAAACCTAACAAACTGCAGCTGGGTCAGAGAGCCCCAGAGCTTCCAAAAGAAGGCCCAAGGCTCAACAGCAGACTGCATTGCTTCACAGCTGGGCCTCATCTGGGCAACTCCAAACCCCAAACAAAGAGGAGGAATCTGCAGATCTCTCTGTAGCTCCTGCTGGGTGGCCTCAGGCAATGGCTGACTTTGCACCTCCTTGGAGATCCAAGAGCCAGTGTACCCAGTGGTCAGAGTGAGACCATACCAGATTACAACTCTTCACATCCATAAGAAACACACTCAGGGGGAAGACTCAGTGAGCACCAAAGCCCCACTGAAGCACGTCCTGCCCCAAAAGGGTGTCTCCAGCACAGAAGTTCCCCCATTGTAGACACAACTGGTCCTCACAGCCAATTGGCCTGGAGGTCAATTCCTCCCAGTGATACCTTCAACAATCAAGGCTTAACTACAACAAGACTGTGCACACAGCCCACAAGGGGGTGCACCATGAGTGTCCACCTCAGGTGATTGGGGAGGCTGAGCCACTGGGCCCTATAGGACACCTACCACACAAGGCCACTCTATCAACACAAGGAAAGAGCCAAAATGCGGACACAAAGAAACAGGTCACAAATGAAAGAAATGGAGGAAAGCAAACTACTGGATATAGAGTTCAAAACCACACTTATAAGGTTTTTCAAGAATTTTCTAGAAACTGCCGATAAATTTAGTGAGACCCTCAAGGATATGAAAAAGGACCAATTAGAAATTAAGCATACACTGACTGAAATAAAGGATAATATACAATTTATCACATTCCAGAAGATCCAACAGCAGACTAGAGGATCGCAAGAATCAAGTCAAAGATTTGAAATACGAAGAAGCAAAAAACACCCAACCGGAAAATCAAAAAGAAAAAAGAATCCAAAAATATGAAGATAGTGTAAGGAGCCTCTGAGACAACTTCAGGCATACCAATACCAGGATTATGGGGGTGCCAGAAGAAGAGAGAGAGCAAGATATTAAAAATCTATTTGAAGAAATAATGACAGAAAACTTCCCCTACCTGGTGAAAGAAATAGACTTACAAATCCAGGAAGCACAGAGAGCTCCAAACAAGAGGAATCCAAAGAGGACCACACCAAGACACATCATAATTAAAATGCCAAGGGCAAGAGACAAAGAGAGAATCTTAAAAGCAGCAAGAGAAAAACAGTTAGTTACCTACAAGGGAGTACCCATACGACT
>NW_005354595.1:4540298-4547176 GCF_000412655.1 Myotis brandtii
TGAAGGTCAGATAAAGAGCTTCACAGATAAGAAAAAGCTAAAGGAGTTCATCACCACCAAACCAGTATTATATGAAATGCTGAAGGGTATTCTTTAAGAAAAGGAAGAAGAAAAAGGTAAAGATAAAAGTTATGAACAACAAAGTGACAACAAATACATATCTATCAACAAGTAAATCTAAAAATCAAGTGAATAAAAAATCTGACGAACAGAATAAACTGGTGAATATAATAGAATCAGGGGCATAGAAAGGGAGTGGACTGACAATTCCCCGGGGGGAAGGGGGTGTGGGGGGTGCAGGAAGAGACTGGACAAAAATCATACACCTATGGACGAGGACAGTGTTGGGGGGAAAGGGCATGGGGTGTGGTGGGAACCGGGTGGAGGGGAGCTATGGGGGGGAAAAAGAGGAACAACTGTAATAATCTGAACAATAAAGATTTATTTAAAAAAAAAAGCCTAGGGCATAAGCAAGTGAAGGACAATGTGAAGGGAGAGAAGAGCTAAGTAGATAGGGAGTGGGAGTGGCAGGGAAGTGGGTGCAGAAGGAACAGCAAGAGCCAAGACTCTGAGGTGGGTGGGGATTAGAACACATCTGAGAAACGGAATAAAGGCTAGTGAAGCTGAAGCTCACAGGGTAAGAGACAGGGTGGTGGGCCAGGCTGGAGAGATTGCTTGGGAGCCTGTTAGGTGTAGAAAACAACAAAAGTGAGTACGAGCTTCAGGCTGCATTATAGTTCACTTTCTGGTCTTTTTCCAGGGAAACAAGCACCTTCTCCTCAGATATTGGAGGTACATGCATAGAAAATGTGAAACACTGGCTTATTTTATGTCTTGCAAGATCAACTGTACTGCCCCTAATTTGCAAATGAAGAAACTAAGGCTCAGAAAGGTGAAGTGAACAAGGTAGTTTAAAGTTGTAATGACCAGACAGGATTTCAACTTTGGTCTATGAACTCCATCTCTGTGGGATATTTTAGAAGCCAACTTTGTCTCCTCCACAATTTTGCCTATGAGCATTCAGGGCTATGTATATTGATTCTGTGGGCAATAGTTTCCATTTTTATTGCTTTTTAAATAGACCACAGCATGATTTCCTTTAGACCCAGCCTCTTTGTGGATCTCCAATCAGAGATCAAAGCAAATTTGCATGGTGGCTTAAGATGATCTTCTTCTGGTCACCCCCATCAGTCACAGGGACATTCGGCATTCAAATGCAGTCAGTTCTCCCTTGGCTCATCTGAGATGTGAATCATCTTTGGTCCATGCTCGTCACATTTCACATAGCAGATTCATTGCTCTATCCTCAACAGGTTATTCCCATCTTACCTCATTTCTCTGGAATTTATAGGAAACTCAGAATTTTTCAGAGTTGAAATGGACACACTGCAACTTCTCACTAACAGAGATTTTGATAAAATAAATCCTCGATACATCCAAGGTTTTAGTGAATCAGCACATTCACAAATATCACTCTAATATAATTTCTCCCAGAAAAAGAAATAATGAATAACTAAAACATTTAAGTTGTGCTTTGCTCATTTACTTAAGGAGCAGTATTTGCAGAGAAGAGAGCTGCCTGTGGTGAAATCACAAATACCTTTTTCTTGATGCTCTACAGAGCATATGGTGGACTCGTTTATGTCATAGAGCCAAGTGTGACATTCCATTCCTTAATGAAGCCTAGGGTTCAGCTTTCTGGCATGGGCCATCACTTCCTTAAGGCTTCTTATTTTCTATTCCCTTTCAGCACAGCTCCTTCAGTTGATGCTCTTCTTTTGTAGAGTTTTCTTGCAAATACAATTTATCACATTATAAAAATTGCTAATTTCTCCTGCAGGAGTGTGAAACCACAAAACTGATTAAAACACAAAAGCTGGGTGGTTGGCTAGGTTCATAGACTGAGTGGCTAGGTCAAAACACAAACTTTGCAAACCCATGTGATTTAAAGTGCTATTGCGGCAACATGATAAATCACCCCATATCCTTGCCCTGCAAGGTCCCTTGTGAATAGCTGAATGCATGGATACTAAATTCATTCATGCTAATGGTCTACTTTGTTCCCCTAACTTATCACCTAACTTTCATTTTGTTTTTTATGTAATAATATCCCAAAGCTCTAAGTCTTTTGTGTATACTATATTCTCAGCTCAGCCTATCTTGGGTCTCTCTTTGAGCTGTCTTTGACTGTGAACTTGCCACATGACTTAAATCATTGACACTGACCTTAAACAGTACCCCCAAAAATCCCTACAGCCATTTCTATTATTCTGTTCATCTGTTTCTACCAAACAAATTTTATCTGACTGATGATATAAACAACCTAGATTATCTAAGGATTTAGTTTACATGACTCTGGGTAAAACAAATATGGTGTTTTTTAAAATATTTTCAAGTGACTAATGAACTATTATATATTCACAAACATTATGAATAAATAGTGATATAGAAAAATGATTATGATGTAGCATTAAGTGGCTAAACAAGGTGTAAAATTGCAAGCATAGTGAGATTTCAATGGTATAAAAAAATGCACTAAACATACGATTCAATAAACCAACAAATTAATAGCAACCATACCTGGGATTATGAAAATTATTTTAATTTTCCTCCTATAGTATTTTGGATTTCCAATTTTAAATAATCCATCAAAGAGACTATTCAAAAGCTCAGTAGTCGCTCTGAAATACGTTGGTCTTAAGAAAATTGCAGAGCAGTTCCTGAAAACACTGCACAAATTCCTCCACAGTTTCAGAGGCTAAAAGGCAGGGCCAGCAACTTGAGGAATTTAATAAAGAACAAGAAACACATCCCAACTTCAATTCCCCTGCAAGTATGACAGGATTTTAAAATGTGCCTGGAAAACTGCATCTGGGGTTTTGCCAATCCCATAACGTTTGGGACGTTTGCTGAACCCAAAACACAGCCGGGCCCACCCATCCATAATTAAAGCCCTCCCCCCAAATGAATTCATTGCTTTGTGGCACCATCTGTCTCATTCCCTTATTTACATAATAGGGGACCCTGCTCTGACTGCAGCAAATGAGAAGCGACAAAAGAATGGCGAATGAAGGAAGATGAAATGTATACATGTATACATCAGATCATGTATAATATGGTCAAATCCCTCCAATTTAAAATTAAAAAATTTCTTTTCAAAACCCATCACAATTTCACCTGGGCTTCCTTCCAGCTCTCAGAACCTCCTTCCTCCTTCTGCTGCATCTGCAAATCTCACTAATATGGCTTGTTTCACTCAAAGAGTTCATTTGTCACATTTTATTTTATTAAATATTTTATATTCCTCTTGTGGACCCATTAGAATGCCAGTTAGAGAAAGTAATGTAAATCAGTTGTGTTTGGTAGTCACTAAGGATGCAGAGGAGAAATAAGCCAGTTCATATTAACTTGAAATTTAAAAGGAAAAAAAAAATTGGCTCCAATATAGAGCTTCCTCGAATCCTTCTCATTTTCCTCCTGTCCGTCTCCTGGGAAGTTTCTGTCCTATCACGGGGAACACGAATAGTGGATCTGTACAAAGACAGACAAAGAGCTGATTTTGAAATATGCAGCAGTCACTCTAATCCCATGTTTTGTGTCCCTTCCTACAGTTCCCAGTGCCCAGGGCAGCCACAGACTATAGTAGGGTGAGCACCGCTCAAAAAGTCAAGTGACTTGGATTCCTATTCAGGTTCTGCCGCTCGGTGACCTTGGCCAAGTCCACTGCTGAGAACTTCAAGTTCCCAATCAGTGCTCCGCTGACCCGTGAATGCCTGCTTGGAAGCTGAGATGATGCTCTTCCCTGTGGATCTAGATCCCCATTTCCATGCCTACAGACACATACACACAGATTCAAGGGGGTTAGCGCTGGGGAGCCCGAGCTCCTTCAGTTATGGGGCTCACCTTTCATCAGGACCGCGTACCCCCAGGCTAGAGTGGGAAAAGATGCCAAGGTGCAGAGGCACACATTGTCTTCTGCACCACGCCAGCCTGGATTACAGCCAGAGCTCGGGAGGGAGCACCCTCAGCCCAGTGCTGCAGCCATAGGAGCAGCTACACCTCAAGTTGAAATGGTTAGAGACGTCCTAATGCTGAGAACAGTGGCTTAATCAGTGCACCGCAGAGCGCTGGGGAATCAAGCTGGTGTGCAATAAACAGATTCCTCAGCCCCGTGCAGGTCTCTCAATCAGAATTCCTGGGGATGGGATCAAGGAATGAATATATTTATTATGTTCTCGGGTAATTCTGCTTCATAGCCGAGGTTTTGGGACTACTGGTTTCATAACTCTTGCTGTGATAAAAGGAAGCACATCTTTAGGAGAAACAATTTCTTAGTTCTAAACTCTGAAAGGAATTTGCCACATATGTGTCCCTTTTCGGGTGTTACTGATCAACAGAGTAGATAAAACCAGCAACAGCTTTATTCCTAAGATGCAGAAATATGGACACATATTATACCCACTTGCAATCAATATGAAGCCAGCACTATAAGCATGTTCCTGGTAAACATGTTTCTTCCGGGGCTACACTTAGCGGGTTCAGGCTGGGCAATGCACTAAGGGTGATAGCTAAAGAGAGGCTAAAACCCTCCCCATAATCTCGTCCAGTAGCTAAAACCTCCTTCAAAAAATGAGTACAATGATTACAGTATTTTTCAATATAGACGACTCAGATTTCCTCAATCTTATACAATGTGTGAAATAAAAACAGTTTCAGAAAACTTTGCCATATTTAATGATGTATAACACTCCAAACCCAACCTCTACTCTCTCCTCGCAAATACAACTTGAAGGTAAGTCAGCTAGACCTCTTTTCCAACCAGATGCCCTCTACTAAGCCCCTCCTGTCTACATGGGTGAAGCTCCTGCTGTTGTTGAAAACAATAATGACGTGTATTGGCAAAAATGTGTAGCAGTGGGGACACCTGGCTTGGACCTCTGGGCCTTCTCTTTACTACCGTACAACCTTGAAACATTAGGTAAACCTGATCATCATCTGTAAAGTGGGATAATAATGACTTATCTGATAAGGTTGGAAGGTCAATGGGCAAAGGACATAAAAGGTCTAAGTGGTAAAAACAAGGTGTGTATTATAAAACACAGTACTCTGGTCCCCTGCGTTCGCAGTTGAGTAGAGGAGATGAAAAATTAGGAAATTAGGTGAAGTTGAAGTCACTGTGGAAGCCCAAAGGTGAACGAGATTTGTCCTGCTTAATAAGATCATAAGGTACTTTCTTTTGGAAGAAAGATATGAATTCAGTCTTTGGGGCTGGGTAGAAGTCTTCTAGAAGAACAAAGGGAGACAGTATAGTTAAGAATACAAAGAAGGATGCTCATTTCAGGAGTAAGGAGTGTAAATTGACATGATTGGTTCATAAGATATATTTGGAGGGATGGGAAGCATAGTTACAGAAGTGAGGGGGTAGGAGCCTGCTAGTGAAGGACATTGTTAATCTGTGCTGAAAAGGAAAGCCTTCCCATTGAACAGACTGAAGGACCAAAGGAGGCTTTCTAAAGGAGAGTGACATGATCAAATTTGGGTGTAGAAAGGTCACTCTGGAAATAGTGGTTAAGATGGGCTGGAGTAGAGTGAGACTGGAGGCAAAAATACCACAATTAGAGATAGTGTTGCAGGAATCTTGGTAAAGAAAGACTAGAGATGAGGTGGACACTACTTATTTGAAAGATGTTAAGAAACAAACAAAAGTAGGACTCAATCACTGATTAGATGGGGTAGGTAAAGGAGAATGAGGAATCAAGGCTTATCTTCCAGGTTACAAATACAAGTGAATAGGTAAATGATTTGCACACTGTCCAAGAGAGAAGGATAAAAAGATGAGCAAATTTAAGAGTAAGTAGATGTGAAAGATAGTAAGTTTTGAGACACGTTGAGTTTAACAGTACCTGTGAAAATCCATATGAAAAATCCAGCAACTACGTGTATGTGTGTCTCTAATTTATTGGGAGAGGAGGGATCAGGGTAAAAGAATCTCATATGGAAGCTAAATGTAGTTACTCGATGTCAGGATGTTCTTAGAAGTTTGTTAATAGCAAACAGTAGTTATTTTCAGCAGTTGAATTGCTGTGAGGACGATGTTTTCTTTTCCTTCATTCACCTAGCTTTATGTCCACACACCCAATAGTGCTCAACCATATTCTTGAGGCTCCAAACAAAACTCAAAGAATAGCTATGCCATGTCCAAGGTGAGATGGCTTTGGACCATGTGAAGATTGAAGACATAGTCAACTAAGACAATGTACATGAAATTGCTTTCAAGTCCCTCAAGACATGGCAGTTTCTTCTTTCTGTCCTGTTTCTTTATAGAGGAGCAGTCCACAGCAATACAATTAGAAGTTGAGTAGCCCATAAGTAATCATGTCTAACACACTGACTGACATATAGTCATTATGCAATGTTTGGTGAATAAATTGCAGCATGAAAGCCTACGTAAGTTAGACAAAATAAACATCCCAACAGAGCTGAAGGAGGCTGGGAGAACTTTTTATTTCCTAGGTATAAGTGGAGCCTGAGAGTTCAACCTGGTCACATTTCAAGGTACCACTAGCGGGGCGTCTAAAGTAGAAAACTGGAATTTCTAAATGCTCAAAGAAGGGGTGAGTGGGTGTGGCTTCATTGAAATGCAATGCTATATCAGGTCACAAACCTGTGGTATAGTTTAGTGACTGTGTTTAAATGGATGCTTCTCATTGCCTTATGAGATCCAGAAAAGCCATAAAAATTCATGGCCTACTTGTGGCTGAGCTCTAATAAAGGAATAATTGGTGCTTTAAGTGAAGGGTAATGGGAGATTTACAGTGGGAGATTTACTGGAGTAATAAGGGAGAGAGAGAGAGAGAGAGAGAGAGAGAGAGAGAGAG
>NW_005354595.1:4547328-4551195 GCF_000412655.1 Myotis brandtii
AGAGAGAGAGAGAGAGAGAGAGAGAGAGAGAGAGAGAGAGAGAGAGAGTGAGTTTCATGCCAGTTACTCTGCCAGACAATAGAGCAAGGCTGTCCTGACACACACTTGCAATCTTGTTCTGTTAAGTGACAATCTTGTTCTGTTAAGATGGGGCCCTTAGTTCTTCCTTCTCCTGCACTTGCAGGAATTAAAGCCTTGGAGTTTTACTCAGGGCTCCTGTCACCAAAGTTAATAAAGCTCCAGTGAGGTTCCCGTAATAGATCACTTGGTATGGTGGAAAGAACTTGGAATTGGGATTATAAAGAACTTCATTTTTAATCCCAGCTCTGTCAGTTACTAGGAGATTTTATTTTGCCCCTAATTATTTCTTCCCAATGATTCATTCCTGGCCATTGTCATGGGACTTGAGGTGTCTCCCTATAGGAGAGGCACTCGCTTCTATTTCCTTGACCTCAATGTTATTCATATGACTTGTTTTGGCCAATGGAATGTGAGTGAGCTGAAGGAATGTAGGTAACAATCCAGAAGAGCTTTAAGAGCCTTTGGGAGGTTGGTCATTGCTCTTTTCTCTCTGTCATAAAAATAATATACCCCAAATCAGAAGTGGGTTCTGGAATAATAAAGACGCATGGAGCAGACCTAGAGCTGACCTCAAGACACCATACTACATGTGTAATATAGATAAGAATTAAAGTCTGGTTGTTCTAAGACACTGAAGCATTGGGGGTATTTGTTACTCAGTATAATATAGTGAAAGCTGACTGATAAAGTGATTTTGGAAAAAGTACTTAACCTAACTGAGCCTTGTGTTCCCTGAAATGGCCCACTTATATGAATGTTTGGAGATCAAATGAGATTCTAGCACTATGTATGACACAGAGAAGTTGTTCAATTAATGACAGTTATTAGTATTCTAATTTGCTACTCACTTAAGAGTGATAAATGAGGTTATGTTACTTTTTCAACATGTGTGCTTCTGGTGAGCTATGTGTCAAGGACTTGTTGCTGTGGAGTCCCAGGGCCAATGTGCCAATCAGTGACAAATTGGATATTTATGACACTTTTCTTCAGGACCAGGGAGAAAGACTTTCTCAGATCTTTTCATTATAGCCTTCACAAGCTGTGAAAGAAATAGCAGCAGGCTCACTTTCACCCCATTACACATCCAGTCAATGGAGCGCTGCCTTTTCCTTACCTGAGGAGACAGGCAACTAAAGGCTGGCTCCTGTGGCCCTTTGCCTACGGCCACATCACTGTGAAAGCAAGGGGACTGTGCTCACTGCAATCACAGTAACAATACCTCCATTACTAGTGCACAAAGCTTCCGAAGCTTTCATTTGGGTTTTCACAACAGCTCTGTGAAGTTTCCATTCATTCACTAGTGCCAGCTACGTGGTTTCTGCCTTCATAGAGGTAAGTATTGTTGTATTATTGCCAATTTATTGACTAGTTATTGTATTTATTCATCAAACATTATTTTGCATATACTGTATTCTGGCACTGTATAAGTCAACGGAGATACCCAAAAGAACAAAGCCTATTCTGGCCCTTAAGGAGCTCACAGTTGCAAAACGGATGCAAATATATAAACTGCATGTCTAAAAGGTCATAGCAAAACTGTGACCATAGGATTGAACAAGTGTGTAGGGGGCACCAAGGACAGAGACACCAAGTCTGCCTGTGGAATCAGGTAACCCTGCACACAGGAAAGGTCTTTGGGTCTGGGCTCTGAGAGATGACTGGGAGTGTAGTGGATGGATGAAAGTGGAACAGAAACACAGTGGTTAAAACAACGTGTAGACTTGGAAGAGTACTTGTGCAGGGCTAGAGCATAGGGTCAGTTGGAGTAAGAGAGAGAGATGGAATTCAAGAGGTAGGAAGAAAGGGGATTGTAAAGAACCGTGAGGTGCAAAGGAATTTATCTTATTCTGCGGGCAATAGCAAAGCTCCACACAGTGTCATAAAAAGAGGACTATCATGGGCACATTTTTTAAAAAGAGATAATAAAGGTATGCATTGAGCACTTACTATGTGCCAGGCACATGCTAAGGGTTTTACATGCATTCTCCCATTTACTCTTAATATTTATAAGGCATAAACAATTATTATTATTCGCATTTAGCGTATGAGGAAATGGAGACACAATGATTTTTAGTAATTAGGCCAAAGTTATAGCAAAACATGTCATGTATGTTTTGGAGCCCAAGTTGGAAGTTAAGAAACCGACCTCCAAAGTTAAACCTCTTGACCATTTTGCTGATCTGCTTCTTCCTGTCTAGAATTTTAACTCGTGTGTGTGTGTGTGTGTGTGTGTGTGTTATTATTATTTTTTAATCCTCACCCGAAGATATTTTTTTGATTTGAGTTTTAGAGAGAGTGGGAAGGAGGCAAGAGGGGGAGAGAGAGAAAAACATTGACATGAGAGAGACACATCAATTGCTTGCCTCCTGTATGTGGCCGGGGATTGAACCTGCAACTGTGGTACATGCTCTTGACCAGGAATCAAACCCTCAATACTTGGGTCTGTGTGCCACCACTCTAACCACTGAGCCAAATCAGCCAGGGCTAACTTTCTATTTTATTCAAATTTACAAGTATGTGTAAACTTCAATCTCACCCTCAATTTGTAGGTTAGAAAACAGACGTGACAGAGATTAAGTGACTTGCCTCAGGTCACATAGCTAGTGGAGGCAGAGCTAGAACTGGCATAGAATCATTACCTCCTTGATTAGTTAACTTAAAATCCCCACTGTAACCCAAACTAAGCTTATTTCTTCCTCCCAAGATAAAAGGGAGCCAAGAGGGGAAAACATGTATTGAGCTCTCTCTAAGCATCACGTAATCTGCCAGGCACTTTCTATCCAACATTCACTTATTTCAGCAACTACCCGGTGAGCTTGGTGGTGTTGCTTCCATTTTCCAAAGGAGAAAGCAGAGGCTTGAAGAGGTTGGGAATCCTGCCCAAGTTCACCCAGCTAGTAAGTGACGAAGCTGGGGCCCTAGACCAGGTCTGTGTGGCTGTGATGCCCATGACTCGCACATTGCACTGCGTCCCTCTGCCGAGAGTTTAATAGTGGGCTCACCCTGGCAGGTGTGAATTTTATTCTGGACCTGCTTTTCGCAGGTCCTCAATAGGATTAAGGAGTAAAATGGGTCTTCAATCAACATTGGCAATTTTTTTCCATCATCCCCTCACCAGATCCAGGCCACCACGATTGAAATTGAGTTTTTAAAGCAGTTTCCCCAAGGCCCTGGATCAAATGGCTTCTGATGTTCTGGGAGGATTCCTCCCCAGCTTCTATTGCCTGACTCTTCTCACCAGGGTACAGCAGTGAGAAGCCTCACAATTTATTTAGAGGTCACCCACCAAAGAAAACATCTTCTAGACCTTGATTTGAAATTGCTGGGTGAGCCAGATCATATTTTAGGTGCAGTGAATGTGTTAAATTATTTCCTAAGTATTTGGGGTTTAACACAGCAAAAGAAGCCTCTCACCAGAAATCTCCCCCCGCTCCCCCCCATCTCAGACTTTGAAATATGTGCGTGCGGCAGATAAATTTTTCTGGTTTTGATGCCCTTACACAAATTGTCAATGCACAGCATCTTTTTCTACAGCCCTTTGATGCACTTGAAGGGGTTTTATTCCTTGAACAAGAAGCCACAACTCCAAATGTGTTTAAAACAGAAGCCCCTAAACATTTGAAGTTCAGTTCCAAATTCCTAAGCAGAAACTTGTATTAGGAAAAAAAAAACACCTTCCATCCATGAAGTATCAAATGTATACTTCCCAATAGAAAACAGACTTTTTGCATCCATATCCTGCTGGTCTACCATTTTATTCAATGCTTCCCCCCCCCCCCGGCCCGC
>NW_005354595.1:4551214-4578771 GCF_000412655.1 Myotis brandtii
CCACCCCACCCCCGGAACTGAGACTCTGACTCATTTCAAAAGCACAGTAAAGACCATTGGGATGTATTGCTCTCATCTCAGATTCCTCAAGTCTGGGTCTTGACCTCTAATCTTTTCTCTACCCAGTGCCCGTTGCTTTCCTCTTTGCTTCTGCAAGTCACATAGGTTGAAAACCTAGACATTGATTTCCTCAAGAGCAGAAAGCATGCCTTAGTTATCTTATGTGCTTACTACCTAGGCAGTGCTGGTACATAGGAGATGCTCAATAAATACTTGTCTAGTGAACAGATTTAAAAGTTGTCTTTTCCTCTTGCCTCTCTTTCAGCTATGTATCATATCTCTTCAAAGCACTTGCCATATATGTTTTATATAGGAGTATGCACCCAAAGATCAAATATGACCCATCTAATCAGGGTGCAGCCTGTTGAAGATTTTTATGAAAACAAAACAAAACAAAACAAAACATATAATCAGCTAGAAATAGAAACTAAGTGCCCAGTGGTTTCAAATAATTATGTGTTTGAGTGCAGATTAGAGCCATTCTAACAGAAACGGACCAGGGTGTAATTGTCATTGAGTCTAGGAACAATTTGATTCTGTGCTTATCAAATTTCTCTATAAGATCAATATAAAGTTTGATGGATCATTCCAAAGGATTTCTTACCAAAAAATAAGTATGCACCATATCATTTATATAAACTTCTTAAGAGTAGAATCCATGAAGTCCCTGTTAAGTTCCTAACATGCTTTGTACATGGAGGCTGCTTACTAAAGCTTCCACATATACTTGAGCCTCATTTGAGTCATGTGGCCAAGCTAGACCTGTGCTATCAGCCCTCTTTTAAACTAAAATGCATGATGAATAACAAATTAATAGAGCTTCATTAAACTCTATTTTTTATCATGAGGTCCTCTATTAAAAACATATACCTTTACTTTTTTTCCCAGGTATTTATCCTTCCACTTTCTTTTAATATATATCATTAATCCTATGGCTACTACCATAGTTCAGACCTTCCTGTTCCACTAGATCAGAGTTCCTCACCTGAGGCTGACAGTATAGAAGAGAGACTATGGACTTCCCACAAGTAGAGGTTAGAAAGCAGCATTGATTTCAAGTTGGCCTGAGCCTCGAGAATTCTTAGACACATGGATAAGCATAAGCAGGTGGAGGGAAGCCACAGGAAGCTTCCTATCCAGCAGGCATAGTTCTAAGCACTGGGGGAAAGGCAGTGAGTAAAGGTCCTGTCCACATGGGGCTTCCATTCTGATGGGGGCTACAAATAGCTAGCAAACAAATATATACATACTGTGTCAGATGGTCGTGATGCTACAGAGAAGAATGAAAGAGGTAAAAATAGAGAGTTCTATAAAATTGTCGTTATGTGAGGTCAGGGAAGGCATTGCTGAGCAGAGATCTGATGGAAATGACAGAATGGGTCCTGCTATTGTCTGGGGAAGAGCATTCTAGGCCGGAAAACAACCGGTGCAAATGTCCTAAGGCAGGAAGAGGCATGGAACAGTTCCAGGAGCACAAAATGGCCAACGTGGCTGGAGCAGAAGGTGGGAAAATCATACAGAGCTCTGAGCTGATGAAAGAGCTTACACTTTCATTCCAAATGAGCGTCCCTTTAAAAATGTCATTTGTCCTAATTCCATTCCAACAGCATCAACTGGTTGTCCGCCATGTTCCAAGCACTCTCATCATCTCTGGGAGCACAACCATTAACACGATCCTGTGCCTCTTCAATGAGGAAACAGATACTTAGACAAACAAATGTAACACAAGGCAGAAAATGGGCAAGTGTTACAGGAGAGGGGTAACCTTCAGGGGAGCCAAGATCCCTCTCAGCTTTGAGGAGGAGGCAGTCAGGTATGACTCATGGAGACAGTTCCTCTATGATGGGCCTTGAACCACCAGTTGAATTGAATACAAGGATCTCTAAGCTATGGAACTTTCTAAGATCACAAATAAAAAGATGGAGATGAAGATATGTTAGACATTTTCAGAGAATTGTGATAATTGACTGAGATGGGAAATGCTTGAAGGTACCTGAAGATAGGTTCAGACAAGGAAGTTGAAATTAGATGTTTGAGATACATGGATGCAAGACAATAAGCAAATCCTTATCAGCTTTAGGCTACCACATGCTTTCTATATTATTTCAAAACATGTATGTTTATATCCACATATAAAAGATTTCATAAGAGTAAAGTATAGTCAATGCAAATATAAAATTAAATTTGGCTATTCAGTTAAAATATTTTAATTAGATAGGCTCTTAGAGATAATCTATTATAAACATGTCCCTTGTCCCCCAATATTACATTGATTAGGAAAGTGAGTCCTAAAGGTTTCATAGGCAATGAAAAGACATTTTATTAATAAATAACGAATCAAGTATCAGACTACAGTTCCGTTATTTTCCTACCACATTTTTCTACTTACCTTGACCAGGCCTTTCCAATACTGAACCAAAGTAAGGTGGGAAGTAACACACATTTAGTGCTTCAAATTCAGATCTTTGGCTGTTTTGTTGCAATTTGTAAATAATATTAATGACTCAGCCAATATTTCTCCCCTGGCTGAGCACCATCCACCTCTCCAGAATTCTTCTCACACTATCAATAGTTACTTAGTGAATGACTATATGTACAGCCTCCCAGACACCCAATTATGGCATCTTCCATCATACTTGCTACTTTGCAGGACCAAATGATGGAATTCACTTCACCAAGAGACATTGACTCCCACCACACCAGTAAAAAGTTTTACTTTCCCTTCATTTATTCAATTTTCCATATGAGAAGATCCTCGTTTTCCCTTTTTTAATAATTAAGCTTAGCAACCAACTCAACTCACTTCCAGATTTTTCAATTTTACTTGTAGTCAAAAGCAAAGTTGATGGAATAGAGAGCAAGAGGAAATGGTCCAACTTTGTCATAAAAGTAAATTTTAGATCTTTGCTTCTACCTTTAAAGACAGACAGGAAAGTTTAGAAAAATCCTTCTATAACTTGACATTTCATTTGCATTCTGCAAATTACACACTAGCTTCCAAGACTCAACCAAGTTGCTACCTCTCTCAGAAAAGCCACTGTGAGCATACCGACCCCCAAATCTGTGTTCCTTGGAAATTCCATATGACCTTTAAATAGCACTGAGCATACTGTGTTCTGATGATTGCTTTACATTTCTCTTTTTTCCTATCAGGTTGTCAGCACCCATCACAGTGGGGAAGAAGAAGGAAGTTATCAAAGATGGAAGAAAGGAAGGAAATGTTGGATTCACATGTTTTCCAAACCAATTCAAGACACATGGTCCAACAAAAATTCCTTTGTTACTAATTGGTTAAGAGTAATATAAAGAGAAACAGCTTGGGTGTCAATACTAGGATTCCATGCACACTGCTGGTTTAAGAGGACACCAGAAAAGAATCTTCTAAATCGATACTGAAAACCTAAGATGCTCATTTACAATAGCACATATTTAACCTCAAACCTGGACAAAGGAAAATAAACATTCATGGATCTACAACTACATTTTTTAATCCTCACCCAAGGATATGTTTTTATTGACTTTTAGAGAGAAAGGAAGGAAGGGAGGGAGCAGGGAGGGAGGGAGGGAGGGAGGGAGGGAGAGAGGGAGGAGGAGAGGGAAGGAGGAAGGGAGGAATGACATATTTAGAGAGAAACATCAATGTGAGAGAAAAACATTGATTTGTTGCATCTGGAGTCAAGCTTACAACCTTTTGGTGCATGGGATGACACTCTAACCAACTGAGCCACTGGGCCAGAGTGATCTATGACTATTTTTATAAAAGCTTACACAGGCACTTCTTGGTTTAGATATATTTGTGTTTTACCATATGTGAAATATCACATGTTTTTATTTAGGCCTCTTAGTGAAATGATGCAGTAATGTGATGTGTAGCAGGTACCATGGTAAGTGGGCACTGCATTAGGGGGTGCTAATTGCCATTAAATGGCAACATTCCAGTATCTACCCTTCACCCCCATAGTTTCTCCACTGCCTGTCAGGTGAGATGCATTTGTGCTGTGTTTGTGTTTTTCTGCATTGCAGTTTCCTTTCTCTGTATTAACTGCTGTGATTCCACAGCTACACAGGGCAATGTGGAACAAACATAACTGTTAATGATTTTTAACTTATTTAAGCATAGAAAGAAAATCCTAAGATCAGACATGACCCATAGCCATCAACCCTGTGGCAGTATCAGGAAGCTGATTTATCATCTCCAACTCGTTCTCTGTTCACTCCACCTCTCACCCTAAATACTTATTAAATGAGTCCAACTTTAAGTAACTACAGATTAAATATAGTTATATCCCCTTAGAGTGGCTGAGATATCCTAAATCTCTTCCATGCCATTACTGTATTGGAAAATTGCTTTTAGCATATTTGGTTTGGGCTGGCACCCTTTTTAAAAAATTCAGCCTCTGGTCATGTCAAGGAATGTCTGTACACCTGAGTTTCTGATCTCCAATACAAAGGACATTAGAATGGTATTTATATGTTAGAGGAGCATTTCTTGTGATGAGCCTTACCTTGGCCAAATGACTTGAAGAACACTTGGTATAAAAAAATTACTATCAGACCTAGCCGGTTTGGCTCAGTGGCTAGAGTGTTGGCCTGTGGACCAAAGGATACCGGGTTCGATTCCAGTCAAGTGCATGTACCTTGGTTGCAGGCTCCTTCCCAGCTTGGGCCCTAGTCAGGGCTCATGCAGGAGGCAACCAATTGATGTGTTTCTCTCACACTGATGTTTCTCTCTGTCTTCCCCTCTCTCTTCCACTCTCCTTAAAAACCAATGGGAAAATATCCTCGGGTGAGGATTAACAACAACAAAAAATTACTATCAGAAGTTTGACTTAGGATACTAATCCTCAATAGCATTCTCTGAAAATGGGGATACAAAGAAGGAATGTCCCAGAACAGACATGCATATGAGGAAGGCAGCACGGGGTACTCAGGAAGCATCAGATGTTAGGTGATTCAGAAACTCCATTCATGAATTATTTTGAACACCATTATATGCTGGAACATGCATGTATACACAATCATATAGTAGCATGTATACATGTAGGATCTGGTATTTTTTTAGAGCAACTGAAAAGAAAGTGTGAGAAACCCAAAGGAATGCCTGACCACCTTTTTGAAGAGACTGACTTGGGCCTGAACAACAACTTCCAAGAAACTTTGGGGGGGTTGGGGCAGAAGAACCGGGGGCTTTCTTACTGACTGTATTTACCTAAACCAGTGGTCAGCAAACTGCGGCTCGCGAGCCACATGGGGCTTTTTGGCCCTTTGAGTGTGGCCACAAGTTTCAATCGCACTGTACGTGCGCGCCCGCACATGGTATTTTGTGGAAGAGCCACACTCAAGGGGCCACAGTTTGCCGACCACTGACCTAAACCATCTGACTTTTCCACATACAAAGTTTTCAGTTTCACATTAAGCCATATTTATATTCAAGTATTAGACTTTTCACTAAGTCTAAATTTAATTCAAGTTTGTTGAGATTTTTTGATATATAAAAATAAAATATATTCTTTATTATTCCTTCCAGTTTCATGTCATCTGCAACTTTAACAAATAAGTCTTCACCTACCTCTTAATAAAAAGAAGGAAGAGGAGGAGGAAGAGGAGGAGGAGAGGGAGGAGGAGGAGGAGGAGGAGGAGGAGTAGGAGTAGTAGTAGTAGTAGTAGTAGTAGTAGTAGTAGTCCGGGCAAGACCAAGGACCTGAAACTTCACCATTTCTCCAGGGATCTCCTCCTGATTTCTTTGGGTACCATCAATTATAGGTCCAACAAATTGAAAACCATCAACCTCTGTTTTCATCTCTACTTTAAGGTTTTACAATGGACATGGTTCAAATATGCTACTCTTGTATAAATGGCCAGGTTTTTATCTACAAAATAAAATGAAGGTGATATGGCATCATTTTATTCTTGGAGATTATTGCAAATTCCCCAGGATCACTATACCCTTTTTGACTGCTCAAAATTTTTCTTTTCATTGATTTAAACACGAGAAGCATATAAAGCATTTAGAAATCAAGCCATTGGTTCGATCACCTCGTATCTTTTCTCTCTACATTCCTGACAGCATCCAACACACTATCTGCAGCTTCGCTCAGCTCCACCACCAGGCAGCCTCGCGATTCCATCCAGCGGAGGGCTCCATCTCCTCCACAGAGAGGCAATACTCCTCTGGAATCACGTTCTCTCCATTGGCTTCCAGATCCTCCCCTTAGTGTTTGTTCCTCTTTCCTGCCTTTTTTACTACTGTCTGGGGGAAGGTGAAAGAGGCCTTTTATAATTTATTCAGTTGACAATGGACACCTTGCTCTTAAAACAAATAAAAACAACAACAAAAAAACAACAACACCAACACAGACAAAAGAATAAATGACACCAAATGTAAAGTACCTAAACAATAAAGGTGATTCAAGGAATCGAACCTAAAAAGACTAGATTGCAGGAGAAGATGGAGAGGGGAACATGTCTTGAGAGAGAGCACTTTCATTTGCAAGAAATTCCCCCCTGCAGTTGGGGAAGCTGTCGATGAGCCAAGGATGGTGGAGCCGTCCTTCTCAAGATACCCTGAGGATGAAGGTGAGCAACCAGGTAGCTGATGCAGTATCAGAGGCCCGTGGTCCACCCTTCTAGCTCCTCGGAAGCATCTGCCCTGATCATCTGTCAGTTCAGCCGCAGCTCTGTCTGTGACGGCCAGAAGCCTGGCGGTAAGTCAATATGTTCCCCTTGAGACAAGGAAAATTCCGCAGGTCGGACTTGCTAGGCGAGTAAGACTACGAAAAGCGCCGAGTGCATACAAATGCCGTAGTAAATTAAGATAATGATATTGGCTGTTTACTGTAGATAAAACATAAATCTGTAATAGAAGCATCTAGGAGATTCCAGTGCCCAGTGTATCAACATCAGAAAGAGCAGTTATGATTGTTGTCAAGGAAAAAAAAATCCTGGGCCTGACTAACATTTAGAGATATAAAGCTTTCATATCCTCCAGTCTTCTCCCCTTTGTGATTTCCACAGGATTTTCATTTCCAGAGATATTATACTACTTGCTTTCAAAGCAATTCAATATTTTCATTCAGAAAAGTAATTTCACAGGAAAGTAACACAGAATGATGTCCTGGGTATTCATTTTCAGAGCCAATCTTGCAAAGTCAATTTATGTTGCAAGGAGCTGGGGCGACATGAAAAGGGGCAGATCCTGTGTGTTTGGGCTTCTGTGGTCGTCTTCTTCCTTCCCATTCCCCCAGGCAGGATGCCTTGGACACCCATAAGCAGAGGAAAGGAACTGTCTGGCTTTAAAAGCAAAACACACTGCTGACTCCCTCAATAACATCACCTAGTGTGACCCAAATATATGGATCCCGAGCCCAGCACTAGATTATGGCCCCATCTCTTCTGCCCTGTACTAAAAGTCATATCACCATAACCATCACAACCATTGTTTTGTTTTCTTTCTGCTTCCACATTGTTTGAAAAGTTAGAGGAGAAACCAGCAAGTCAAAGGTGAAAGACAAGAAGACAGAGTTACTTGCTCGGGTACATTTGTGCAGATAAAAAAGCTAATCCTGATAAAACCAAGACTGAAATCCTTCCAGCCCACATAAAGTCAAGGTCAGACAGCATTAGCCAATCAAGTTGAAAGCTTATGGAATTTCTGATCTGAGTCAGAGACTGACTGAGGGGCAGAAGTAGATGGAGGAATGATGACAGGGGAAGAGCTGAGAAAGGAGGAGAAAAGCCCCCAGACAGAAGTGAACAGATGGACCGACAGAGTGAATGAGAGACAGAGATGGAGGGGGGAAAAAGAAGGAGATCCTTTTTCTATTCCTGTTCCTTGACATATTTCAGGATCAAGAGGAATAAAAAAAAGAAATCTTCAAGTTTTTCATCAGGCATTTGGGGTGATGGAGCGCCAGGTCCAGATTCCAATGAGCTTTTGTCCTAGGGTTTTTTAAGTCAGCTGTAGGCCCTAACCTTGAGGACGCTGTTTATTCCTGGTGGAAAGATAAGCCGGCCAGACCCGGCCCCACCCCCCGCCGGAGCAGAGTGGGCATTACCAGTGAACAAAGAGAGGCTGCTGTACAGCAACAAGCATTTGGTTTTGATTAGAGGATATTCAGAGACTGTGCAAGTTCTATGAAAATAAGCACAAAACCATCTTAAAGGGCTTTTTCTTTTCTTTCTCTTCCACCCCCCTCGGTTTATATTGTTAATCTTTCTTCCTGGACGGCTCCTCACAAATGCCTTTTGTTTTCTTGTGGGATTCTGCGTGCCAGGACTCTGAGAAGGGAGGACGGAGGTCCTGTCCTGGCATGCTTTCAAGTCTCTTCCATAGGAGAGCAAGGCTTGTTGCTGTGCCTTCAAGGGTATAAATTTAGAGGCCACCAAACCATCCGGAGGTAATTCAAATGCTGGTAAATGTTAAAAAACCACCCTGGCCCCCTGCTCATATGAATACCCTGGCACTTACCCCACTCGGAGGAAACGAAACCAATTTGGGAAAGCGAAGAGAGAACAAACATGCAATTAAAGTGGTCATTTCTCCTGGTTTCTTCCTTGAGTCCGTTTTTTGTTTTGTGTTTGTTTTTTAACACTGCACCTCATTCTCTAATCTGATGATGAAACAGGCCCGGTTGATTATAATAACATACAAAAGATCACTGTCTTTTCTCCACCGTGACTATGCTACCTTTGAACATATTTTTTGGTGAGGGAAATGCTAGCTTTGAAAAATATATATATATATATATATTTGGTGAGGGAAGGGGCAGGGGTGGCAAGACCTGGGAGAGAGGTGGATAAACTTCAAGCAAAGCCATCATTTTGGAAGAGCCGCTATTTTTATATTGTTTGCAAACCCTTTGCCAGAGCGAACATTACAGAAATGGCACTTCCCTTTCAATTTATCTTCCTTTCTCCTTTACACATAGATGGACAAATAAAAATGACTCTTTCAAGAAGCAGCATGCATGCCACTTCTATATATTCTTCAGATAGCTTATTTTTATTCGGCCTAAAGCATAACCTATCATTTTTATTCAAGATTCCATCCAGCCTCTCTCTCTCTCTCTTTCTTTCCCCCCATCCTCCCCTCCCCACCCTCCCAGCAAGTCTTCAGGAAGCCATGCTGCCCTGCTTTGTTCCAGAGACTCTGCTAAAGGCCAAACGGTGGAGATAGCACACCCATCTGGTTTGTTTTCACATCCTAAGAGAAGGGGTAGAGAGAGCCCCCTCCAGTGGAAGGAACAAGGTGGATGGGAATACGCATTGCCTTCTTCTCCTTTGTTTGCCTGTGATTAGCTTCCTGCGCTCCTCTCTGAAAGACTCTTACTCTCCATGGGGAAATAACACCAGTAAACGACCTCCCCCAGCAAACAGGAGAGTCTGCTGTCAGGGCTCTGCAAGTCTCACACGTAAGGATTCCATTTCAGTGTCAAGGAAAAAGCATAAGCGTCTCATGTGTCTCTTCCTCTTTTTCTGTCTTTGTGGTGCTCCTTTCCCCCTCCACTGCATTCTAAACAGTGTGTGAATTTTATATGTGTCAACCTTAAAGCATCTGCTGGAAAACAGCAGCCAACCTGTACATGAAACAGGAATAGATTCCATGTCAGAGGAAAATGAAGATCTTGATGCCTCGTCGTTTCCGTAATATTACCATCAGGCTTGGTGAATGAGTATCACAGGAATACCAAAGAGCGGTGGGGCAAAAATGAATATTGAAATGTATAAAATGGCCAGTGTCCCCAACAGTAACGTTCCCAGGGAAGTGGTCTGACATCGGAGATAACCTCCATTTTCCTTCAGCACCGAGCACGCTTTGATTTGGTCGCACTGATGTGAACAAACACGTCATTACAATGAGTCTCAAACCACACTCCTCTTTTCCACCCCTCCAATGTTTACAATTACCCTTCACCCCAGTTTTAGAATAAGAAGGGACTTAAAGCACAACATTTGAAACCCGGTGATTTGGGGCTAGAATCCTTGTTCTGTCGCTCTCCAAACGTCTAACTTTGGGCACGTGAATTCATCTTTCTGAGCTTCAGCTGCAACTATCAAGAGGGGAAACCAACAGCCCCCTTCTCACAGGGCAGTGGTGAGGAGTAAATAATAATATATGTTATACATGACATACAAAATAATGGTAATTATCATTGCTAACATTTACTGCATATTCTGAAATGTATCAGTCATGGTTTTAAGAGTCTTGCACATATTAGCTTATTAACTATGAGGGTATTGGGAAGATTAAAGGAGTTAATTGATGTAAATGAAGTACTACATGTATGCCAGTACAAGGTAAATACACTGCAAATGGTAATTATAATGATAATAAAGTAATCCTCATAAAAACCTTCTAAAAATGGAATTATTAGGCCTTTTATACAGATGAGGAAACTGAGGCACAGAGATGATAAGGGACTTACCCAATATGGTAGATTAGGAAATAGTGGAAAGATTCAAACAATCTGGCCCCAAAGCCTATGACTTTAACCATTGTGCTACATGCAAAAGTTCTTCATAAAATATAAAATGTGATATATAATATTATATGTATGTGTCTATGTACATGTATATATGTATATAAATATGCAAACATACACATAATTGAGTTCCCATATTAAAAGAATGAAATATTCGGATTATATTTCTACCACCCAGTCCAACTCCACGAGTAAGATATGAAAGTTACGTCTGGTGCCTGGCCTGATTTATATTCTGAAATTATCATATTCTCTTCTCAGTACCCTTCCTGCCCATATTTTCCTTCCTGGCTGATGGGGCTTGTTCAGCTGGGCTTTGTGTGGGTTACAAAGCGGCAACAATTCCACGAGGGAGTCCAGGAGCATGTTAACCACAAAAACACAGTTGTCATAAACACTGTGCATCTTAATGCCGCACTTCAGTCTTTACGTAAGATTAATTAAAGAGCAGATGTTCTGTCGTAGCCGTGTTAGGTATGGTTATCTTTGAGATTCCAGCTCCTCCATTTGCTGGGTTTTAATTTGCATCATTATGCATTTTGAGCCTGGGGCATGAGTAGTCAAGTGGTAAACATTAGCTATACTGCACTGTATTTCCAAATGCACCTTCACTATTAGGCTGACTAATAGAATTCAATTCTATTTTCAGCCGAATCCTCTCAATTTTCATTTACTTTTGACACGTTACATGGCAGGAGGACAGAGCAAGGCAAAATGAGGGCGAGAGAAGCAATCCCAGCACTGTGTGTGCATAGACCTCCAGTCAGCAAGACAGCCCCCTTCTGTTGGGTTCAGACCATGCACACCAAGAAGCCGCCAACATTGCCTTCCTAAGGCTCACATCTGTGAGAACCCTAAAATGTCCCCATCCTGGCCTCATCTTTGAGGTAGACGCTACACATAAGGCAAGAGTTTTCGGCTGGTGTTGTTAGGAACTGTAGGCACTAAAATGAATTCTGATTTTTGAAATGCAACTCTTGAAAACTGATGTCAAAAATTTTTCCTGGCTGTGATCAAAGTCTGATATGAATTAATTTGTCATTATAACACAGCCCCACTTGCCAGGCATTTCAGGGCAGGGTCTGGGAAAGACAGCAGATATCTGGGTTGACAATTTCATTTAAAGGACAGAGAGCTTTCTGCTTTCTCTTTATTGGTATCTTGATTTAATGAACACACAAACAGACCATCGCCATATGCTCCAAATACCAGCTTGCTGTTCTTCAAGAAGCAGCTTGGGAAAATGCCAAGGCAAGAAGCTTGGAAGAAACTTGAAAAGGCTTCAAGACATATCTTTGTAGCCTGGGATAGCAAATGCATCAGTGATTAATTACGCTGGGGTTGGACGTGAATAGGAATGCCAATAAGGCATTCGGAGCCCAGCAATTGTGGGCACGTTGGCCTGACAATAGAATCCTTCCTGTTGGATTTCCCGAGTTTCCTTTCTGCTGGGAACACATTCAGGTGCAGGTCAAAGATCGAAGATGGCAATGTCGCACTGCTTCTCATTACGGGTCATTAGATCAGGTGTGACCACCGTCGAAGAGGAGGCGTCCCTAGGAAACGGAAACTCCAGAGTCTGTGCCAGAGAATTCTTGTCTGAAGAAAAATCCATGACTGTCTGTTTCTACAGAAATCCTCCACTCCTTCCCTCATAAATGCTAAGAAGACAGTGTCCAGAGTAGCTTTACTCTGCTGGCCACACCACTTATGTAGAATCTCCCCTAGATGACTTTGAAAAATGATCCCCCTCCTTCAGAAGCCAGAGCTGGAGTTTGGCTGAGGTCTTTAGAGCAGCGGTCGCCAACCGGTGGTCCGCGGACCACTGGTGGTTCACGAGGTCCGAAAGGTTGGCGCCCGCTGCTTTAGAGTAAGGAAGGTCATCATCTTTCTCTCATTGAAGAAGATGAAGGAGGAGTAGAAGAGGTAGAGGAAGAAAAGGAACATTTTATTCAGAGCCGAACACTTAAGACTAATAACAGGAAGGAACTTGTCTAAATGGTGGGAACTCAAGTATCAGAATCCAGAAAAGCTCATTTGAAAAATAACAATTTCAACTCAAGTCTTGGGGCCTGTGTCATCCTGTATTTCCTGATCTGATGATCTGACCATGTGCATGCTGAGTGGCTTTCGGCACCCACAGGACATATTCTGGAACCCTTCATCAGACATGGTTCTTTATGACCTGATCCTGCCTTACAGATCCCGTTTCAGCTCCTGTCCTCTCCCCCTACACACAATATCCCCCTTATCATGCTACTTACAGCAGGGTAATGGGTGCTAGCGCTTTTAACCCTCTATCTGAAACTCCCTTCTCTACATGGTCTTTCCAGGAAAAGTTCCGGTTACATTCTCATCTCCTGATTTGTCCCAGATTTCTCACTAATACTTCTATATCTCTCCTTGAATGACCCACCAACGCCTTAAACTGAACACATTTAGAACTTAACTCATCTTTCCTCCCAAACGTTTTCCAGTTTGTAATCCCCGATGCATTTTAAAGGTATCTGCAGACCATAACACTCAAAATATTGATTTTACATTTGATTATTCCTTCCATTCTAACTCCTGATAGGCAGTCACTGGATAATTCCTCGTGAGTCTTACCTCCAGACCACTCTCCTATCCAGTCTTTATATCCTGCCTAATTGTCTCCCAGGTTTTCTCTCTCTACTTTCACTCCCCTACTTCAGATACTGGTTTTATCTATTGTGATAATCACCTAATCTCTTTTCTTTCCAGTCTTTCTCTGTTTCTAACCATTTTACCTTAAACCAAGGGATTAAATTGTGATTCTTAAAGTACTCCGTCATTCAGTCATTCATTCTACATCTGTGAGCATATGTGCCAGGTGCCAGGAAGTACAATCCTTAAGAATAGAATTCCCATAACCATATAAAGTATCAATTAGTAATAGGTCACTTTTAAATAAGTGAGTACTAAGTAAATGAATGAAGAAAGAAAGAAAGAAAGAAAGAAAGAAAGAAAGAAAGAAAGAAAGAAAGAAAGAAAGAAAGAAAGAATAGGGCTTACAGGTTAGTTGGAGAGAAGAGTTATAAAATCATCAGAAGCTAAATATTAATAAAATTCTTCTATGAAATATCTTAGGACAATCTGTAATTGATTGCTAGATAAAGGATATAAGAATTCTGTTCTAATGTAATCAGAGAAACCTTCGGAGAATGTAAGAGAAAAAAAAGAGAACTAAGATTTATTGAGCAAATATCACAAATTCACCTCTATACCAGGTGAAGTGCATCCATTGTTTAAAAATACTTATAATAACCCTGTAAGTAAGCCCATTTTACAGATGACTCAACAAAGGCTCATGGAGGTTAAATAGTTTGTGCAAGGTCATCCAGTTAGAAAGGGTTAGAATTGAAGTTTGAAGCAAGGAATGTGTGGTCCCAATGCCTACATCTTTCCACTGGGCTAAGCTAGAAAAGAAAAGGTGGGTATGAAAACATTTCAAATAAGATTAGATAAGCCTTGGTTATTGGCCTGACATGGTAGACCTCAGTAAAGGAGGGGGTAAAAATTTACCCTCAAATTATGAATCAAATATCTGAAAAGTAATGCAAAAAAGTGTGCCAAGGGTGCCACTTTCATCAGAAAGCAATTTACTTACAAATACTTTACTTATAGATGTTCTAGAGAGTTTTTAATAAGAAAGTTTCGCCTCTAACTCTAGGTTCCTTATATTTGATTAGGGTCTCTCATGGGTTCTACAGTGCCTGCAAGTCATCAGATAAAGGCAACTGTAAAAATGGAAAATGACCCTTAGAACCATGAACTTACTTTCTAAGGTTTTTGGCACACCTGGTGGTCAGACTGCGGTCTGATGTGATGGGTTTGGTTGCTAAGAACAAGTTTGAGGAGGTTAAGGATGGTATGAGGTCACACAAGGCTGAGCAGAACTTCATATTGCACTTGGACAATGTTGCATCCAGTGTCCGAATTTTGCCTCAGGCTCCTCTAGATTCTGCCCTCCACTTGCAGTAACAAGAACCTCATTCCACTGTTAGGATGATCTAATAGTTAAAAAATTGCTTTATTTTCTGGAATGAAAATCTACCTTCTTGTTACAGTCATCTACTAGTCCTATCTTGGCTTGTCCTTTGGGAACATGATCCCCTTCCTATATTTCATGAAAGCCTTTTGTATCTCCTTTCAGTCTTTTCTTTCCCAGGCGAAAACAATGGGGCTTGTTCATAGGGAGAGAGAACAACCTCCTTAAATCCACATAGCAAATTTATTGCATATAAATTTATCTGACCAATTAGCTCCACTTTGAAAATGTGTACATTGAGTGTTAATCAAGGTCAGCAATATGCCCAGACTCACAAGGGCAACAAGCAGCGGAGCAAGAATTGAAACTCAGGTCCGTATGATACCCAAACCACTCTTCTTTCCGATATAAACTTCTGCCTTCAACTTTCTCATTGGATATTTACTTACAGATAATCTTGTTTCCGTTTCTAAATTTAAACTGACTCAAAGAACACTTAAATAAATTGCACAGTCAAAATATATATGAGATAACAAAATCAGAATATTTCTAAGAAAATAAGATAAGTATGCCTGACATCAACTATATGAAAGTATTAAATTGCCCTAGCCAGTTTGGCTCAGTGGATAGAGCATCAGCCCTCGGACTGAAGGATCCCGGGTTCTATTCCAGTCAAGGGCATGTATCTCAGTTGCAGGCTCCATCTGGCCCTGGTCAGGGAGCATACGGGAGGCAACCAATCGATGTGTCTCTCTCATATCAATGTTTCTCTCTTTGTCTCTCCCCCTCCCTTCCACTCTCTCTAAAAATCAATGGAAGGGTGAGGATTAACAACAACAAAAAAAGTATTAAATTTCATTGTATTTAGTTATGAGCTTCCTGGCACTCAAAGCAAAAAGAGAAGTAAAACTAGTTTCAAAGTTGTCACCAAAGGATAAAAAATAACTCGTAACCAATTCATGAGAAGAGAGAATATTTTCCTGCCACTGTATTCTAAAAAGAATTTTAAAAAAGCATTTATCACATAACTGTAAAAAGAATTCATCACTTAGATGTTGAGTAAAACAACAGATGATGTCTTCAAAGTGGCTTTACAGGAGATAAAACAACAGTCTTCACACAGCTATTTCTTGTAGAGATTCTTTATTAAACCAAAGGAGGGAAAAACAACATTGCTACTCTGTGAAGGCAATTCTAAAATGAGCAAAGCCAATACAATCTACAAGGATGCATGTAAGAACAGAGCCCAGAAAAATGGAGGAATGGGCTTCTGTTATTATTTAGAACCTTTTAGAGGCTAACCCTGCTCTGACCAGGATCTACACAAAAGAAATGTCCTCACATACACACTTAGAGAATCACATTTTCTGCTAAGTTTCGTGTTTCCACTACTTGTCCATTTAGTTTTGGATGACCAAATGGTTACTTCCAGCTTCTTCTCTTTATCAAATTTCCAAGTTCCCAATTTCAATTCTTGGCACTGCATTTCTCCCAAAGGACCCTTCCACTAGATGAGCCCTAGGATCTTCCTTCATCATGTTCTGCTCCAGCCAGGGACACAGCCCAGTAGGCACGTGGTCAGCAAATCCCTTAGAGAATTTCTCAAAAAGCAATCAATTCAACTGCACTCTGAAAGAACTATAGCAATCAATTCCAGACTGAGCTTTCTGGCAGCACTGAGGGTGCAGTTCCTCTGTATGGCTGAACGAAGCAAATTCCATCAGCTTTTGATATGAGACATTCCAGTGGCACAACTGACAAGCTGTGGATCTGACTTCTACTTTCCCAGATGAAGGGGCAGGGTAAGCTATGAAAGCTTGCAGATACAATCGAATTTTCTTAAAAATAAGCTTTCTATCTGCTTACGAGCATAGATAAATCTCTGGCTGACTTTAGCACGTAGGAGAAAAATGTCCCCTCAATTTGCCTTTGTTTTTAGTTGAAACACATTAACACAACTCTAAGTAAAATTAGAAATTTGCCTACAGTCCACCATCTACTCATCCCCATCAAACTGAGTTCCTTTTTCCATGTTCTTGTCTAGCCTCTGCCCATATGCAGACATAAATTTTAAATTAGTTATTGCATAAGCATACTTTTATATTCTGGGTTTTTCCACTTCACTTTATAAAAACTCTTCCAGTTATGTGGTTACCGCATGGTGTTCATAATTATCATTTTTGATGGAACCACGCTTCCATTAAGCAACTGCATTGTGATTTGATTAAACATTTCACTACACAGACATTTAAATTTGAATTATTTGGGTTATTAACACAGGACAGGTTCAAAGGAGTCAAACCATATAAACACAGTTCTTTATATCTTGTCAAACTAATTTCCGCAATGGAAATTCCCATTGACACATTCATCAGCAACATATGAAAATATCATCTTCACCATAGCCATGTCAATAATTGGGATTTGTATTTTCTGAATATTAATGTAAAAGGTGTAGCATGGCACCTATGTGTATTTAGGGAAGCAGCCTAGAAATCAGGAACAATTGTCCTAATAATAGTTGTTAACAAGCAGAGATGGTGCCAAATAGCCCTGCCCCCTTTTTTTGCTAAAGAGCCCAGATTTTGTCCACGTCTCTATCTCTCCTCCAAAAGACTCAGAAATAAATACTGATTAGTCAAGGGCAATCTTGGAAATCTTATTTCCTTGCCAGTGACACTTAGAAAGAGGTCACCCCAGAAATTCTAGGAAGGGTTTCTTTGCTCCTAAATAAGATAGACAAAATACCCGAACACAGCTGGATACTCTATATTATACTAATAACATAACCACAATCATTATACCATGCAACCACAAAGAAATCTTAAATTTTACTTGGTAAGGCTTTTTTTTATTATAGTGATATTAGTATTATAATTTTAAGTTATTTTATGTGCATTGTTTATACATATACCTAATTATTATTATTTTTATAAACCAATATGTTACTTTAAAGGAAAAATGCAAGCACAGTGTAAAATAAGATCTAATGTTATATTTGAATTGGAAATATGAATATAAATTTATGATGATATAGATTATATATTTATGTGTGGGATATATATACTGTAGCTCTTTCTATTAAAAGAAGATGGAAGGAATAATAAGTCACTATCAATAAACATACCCAAAACATACCTTGGTTTCTAAATCCCAGTCCCTACCTAAGGGGACAGCAGCTCCTTGTAGAAGTGGCTAATCTACCTCTGGGACAAAAAAAAGCACTAAAGGGATAATGTTAAAAGCACAGAGGCGACAAGTGAAGGAGTTCCAGTTGGCAAAATTCAAGATAATTTAAGCATCAAAAAGAGTAATCACTGTAATTGGTGATAACATATTGAATTAAAAATAAATGCATGAATCCATAGTAACATTTAAATAAAAGGACCCTTTTATTTACAGAAAAAAATATAAACTAATAAATGTGAAAGGATAGAATTAGAACATTGCTACTTTATACCCTAATGTAATAATCAGTTCAAGTTTAAGTAAGTATCATCAATAGATACTAAAATCATTAGCTGAGGAAGCACATGATGGCAAAGTGTCATCTCCTCCTCCCAGATTAGTTTCTGAAGGGAATATATACCTTTGTAATAGAGGAATATGCCTACCATCACCTTAATCGGGCCATCAAACTTAATACCATCAATAGCAGTATATCCTGACATTGTCCTTGATATACCGTAGTACACAGAATCACCCATGAAGTTATCTTGCCAAAAATAACCTAAATCTACCCAAGGCACTAGCCTTCATCTCTGGATATACAGTGAACAGAGAAAAAAATTAGATGATACCATAAAGAAACAATCAGATAAATACAGAATGTGATGCATATTACAAAGCCTGAACCCTTCAAAAATAAAAAAAGTAGGGAACTGTTCTTGATTAAATGACTAAAGACTCATAAACAAATACAATGGGCACATAATCACTGGATCCAAGATTTAAAGATATAAAGGGCATTTAGGGACCATTGGAGATTTGAATATGCACTGAATTTGAAATTATATTATGAAATTATTTTTAATCTCCTTAAGTCTGATGATTGTACTGTCCTTATATAGAATATTTTCCTTATCCTTAGGAGATGCATGCTGAAGTATTTAGGACAAAAAGTCATTATATCTGCAACTTCATTTCAATGGTTTGGCCAGAAAAGCTATTCTCTCTATTTTCCTATATGCTTGAACTTTTTCAAAATAAAAAGCTCATGAAGTAAAAAAGGAGATAGATGAGTAAAAACAGTTCTTCCTCCACTAGAGCTTATCATTTAGTTGTCATAATCAGAAGGACTATCTGATATATTGAAAAGAGTACTGTGAGGAGGAGGAGGAGGAGGAGGGAAGAACCGGGTCCTTGATTTCTTGAGCCACTGAATTAACCAATGTTAAAACCATCTTGCCTAGAGTTTTCTTATTATATCAATTTTATAAATTATTCTTACGTTTTAAGCAAGTTGAGATTTGGTAACTTGCAGACAAAATTATTTTAACTATAGAATAAGTAGCAGACAGCAAAAGCTTACCATGTAGCAACTATCATGATAAATACAGTAATAAATAAATACTCAACACGTCCATTTAGGTCTTAAATAGACTTTTAAAATTTTAAATTAACATGGAATACACAACATTCTTGATTCCCTCTACAAAACATGCTTCTCTACCTAATTGCTCAAGACAGAATCCTAAAGATATCTTGATTCCTTTATTTGCCGCCCTACACAACATCTAATCTAGAAGCGAATCTATATTCCTCTACCTTCAAAATATACCCCAAATCTGTTTTCTTTTTTGATCCCAACTGTTACAATCTTGATTGAAGCTTCCACTATCTCTTGCTTGTACAACTGCAGTAAGCTCCTAATTGACCTCCGTATATTCAATTTTGTCCAGGCATCCTCTCTCCATACAGTAAATAGCCAGAGTGACCTTTCCCTGCCATGAATGATCTGATCCTTTCACTGCCATGGTTAATGCCCCTAAGGAATTACCATTGAACTTTGAATCCAAGCTTATTACAGTAGTCAGTGAGGCTAGAATCTCTTCCCATGTTCCTCTCCAACCGCACGTGGACCCACTCTCCCTTAAGCTCACTACACCACAGCACACATACTTTCTTTCTATTCCTCAAATATAGCAAGTCCATGGTTACACTTAGAGCCTTTTGTACAAGACTCATAACTTGGCTAGGCCACACACTTTTCTTCCAACACTATATAGATGTTTCTCTATTGTTATAAGACAAAGTATTGGGACGGCCAATACTTTGGAATTTATTCTTTTTTGCATAAATATTTGGAGCATTACATTTTCTTTACTTAAAATTTTAAAACATTTCAAGAATGTGCCTACATATTCGTTTCTTTTCATGAACTGCCTGATAACCATTCATTTATGTTGAGCTAGAGCAGATACAAGCAAATGTTTTCTGCAAAGGTTAGGTTTTGAGGGTCATACAGTCTGTCCCAATTATTCAATTCTGCCATTCTCTAGCCCTTCCTCACACCGTCACTGCTTTCTGGTTGGGATTGCTACAGGCATGAAGAAACTGGGGAGGAGTCTATGGTGATGAGACTTGGGGAGGAAGTATTTGTTATTTCAACCTGCAGATAATGCTAAAATCTAGCAACTGATAGCTAAGCAGGAAACTGAAGTCACTGAATAAGAAAAGGGCATCCCAATGTGTCCAAAGAGTCAAAGTGCTACAAAAAGTTCCTGAGAGAATTGAGAAGAACATGGATTTGAGGAGAGAAAACAGTGAGGGAGACAAAGGAATAATCACGTGGTTCTGGAGGGGCAGGTGGGACAAGTGCTTGGAAGAGGCTGACTTTTATTCAGTGACCCATGGGGAGATTTAGTGTTTCTATCTTAAAGGATGGGACTGGTATCCATCAACAGCCCCTGCTCTAAGACCTTCAATGACTCCCCATCATTTATGAGATAAAGGCCAAATGATTCAGCATGAAATCAAGGCCCTAACCAATCTAATCCCACACTAGCTTTTTTGTAACTCAACAACTGCCTTTCTCTCTCCTTCATTGACCATATATTCCATTAAATAGCCCATTTCCTTAGTGTCTCATACTCTTTTATAACCCCGTGCCCTTTTCTTCTAAAAAATGTTCTTTCTTCTCCTCTCTGTTTTGAAAAATAAATCTTTCAACATTCAATTTTAATGTCCAGCTGATGAATTATGGTTGAATTTTTCCCCACTTTTTTGCATATTTGAAATTATCTATAACTATGTTATTTTTATAATAGAACAAAGTGTTTAATTGCCTAGTAGAACAAGGATCACAATCGATAATATCTAAATTTTGGGGGTTTTTTGGTCAATTCTCCATTGACCTGCTAGAAGTACTTGAGTTATCTTTAAAGGCTCCAGTACTTGTGTATATGTGGACATGCCTAGTCACTTAGGTTAACTGTGTTGTTCTCATCCCACGGAGGTAACCCTGGGTTGATGAGGTTGTTGTCCTTGATTCATGACTCTCTGACTGGAGTAAGGAATAGGAGGAGAAAGTTATCTTGGATTTAGGGGTTCCCATTGCCTGGCTTCTTATGGTCTGTCACACTTACGGATTTTTACTAGGGGAACTTCAGTCTGAGCCAGCAGCTGCTTCTATCTGCCCTCAACTATGTGCCTGGATATGCAGTGAACAAATGTACTAAACTTGATACCTCCTATGCAGCACTTCAGATTCTCTGTGACTCACCTCTATTTCTAGAAATTGCTTTATCAACTAGCTTCCCCCAGGTCTAACCTGAGCACCTTGTCCCTGTCACTTCCTGCCCACCGTGTTCTAAAGCTCATGGGAACCAACTTGGCATAAACCAGAAATATAGGAGAGTTAACACCTCTTGGGAAATCCTCAACCATTGGGAATGAGAATGATGGATGCATGCTCCTCCCTTTGTTCCTGAGTAGATGGTTCTTGATGGATTCAGTAAGACTTCTCAGAAGAATCAAAACAATAACACATCCTATTATGGGCTTTCCCTTCGTCCATGTTTCATGCTCTCCATCCCTCACTACTGCTCATTGTGATCACATTCATCTTTAGATTTTGGACATGTTTTAGAATTTTCTATGTACAAAATTATATTATTTGCAAATAAACACAGTTTTCTGTCTTCCTTTCATGTCTACTATCCTTTATTTCTCTCATCTTACTAAACTGACTAGGGTCTCCAGTATAATGTTGGATGAGAGCAAACGTAGACATCTTTACATTCTTCCTGATCTAATGTTTCACCATTAAACATGATGTTCCACTATTAAATATGATGTTCACTATGAGTTTTTCATGTGGCCCTTTTCACAGCCTAAAAATAGGTGAATTATTATAAGTAAATTGTACTTCAATACAGGTTTTGTATGTTTTTAAAAGCTAGCATGCTTAAAGAAATGAAGGTGAAATAAATACAGTTTCAAATAAGCAAAAACTAAGAGATTATGTGGCCAAGAGAACGTCACTAAAAGCAATACAAAAAGAACTCCCTCAGACTGTAGGTAAATGCCATCAGATAAAATTTTCGGTATAGAGAAAGGAATGGAGAACATAAAAAATGCTAAATATATGACTAAATAGAAAAGATTATACTTTTTTCTTCTCTTAATTTCTATAAAGACAACTGATTATTTAAAACAATTGTTAACATTGTATCATGGAGTCCATTATATGTGTAACTAAAATAAGTGACCAAGGCCCTAGGCTGGGTAGCTCAGTTGGTTAGAAGATTGTCCTAATACACCAAGGTTGTGGGTTTGATCCCAGGTCAGGGCACATAAAAATATCAACCAATGAATGCATGAATAAGTGGAACAACAAACAAATAAATGTTCCTCTCTCTCTCTTTCTCTTTCTCTTTCTCTCTCTCTCTCTCTCCTCCCTTCCTCTCTCTCTCTAAAAAAAAATCAATAAATAAGTGATCAGAATAGCACAAATATGTAGTCATAAGTAAAATTATTATAAATAGTTTTTATATGTTATGTGAGTAAAACAATAGCAACTTTAAGTACACTGTGATAAGGATACATACTGAGTTATGTACTAAAATCATAGTACAAAGAGGTGTGGCTATAAAGCTATTAGAAGAGTTGAAATAGTATGTTAGAAAAATACAATTAACCAAAATAAGGCAGGAAAAGAAGAGAAAAAAACCTACAAAACAAATAAAGCAAATAGAAAACAAATTACAAATGACAGGTCCAAACAAACACTTCAGTAATTTTGTCCTATATAATAAAACCCTAATATGCAAATCAACCAAATGGTGGAACGACCAGTGGAACAACCGGTTGCTATGATGTGCACTGACCACCAGAGGGCAGACACACAACACAAGAGCTGCCCCCAGCCCACAGGTCCCAACCTGCAGCAGCAGCACGGGGCGGGGCTGGCGAGCAGGCAGCACCAGGCCAGCCAAGGTGGGTGCCCCCAATCACCCTGCTGGTCGAACTGCAGAGGGAGGCAACCAGAGGCAAAGGGGGGCCAGGTGGGGGCCAGTGAGCAGGCAGCACCAGGCCAGCCAAGGTGGGTGCAAGTGAGGGCCCCCCCCAATTGCCCCGCCGGTCACCCCACAGATTGACCCTGATTGCCAGCCAGGCCTAGGGACCCTACCCATAAACAAATTTCATGCACCTGGCCTCTAGTCTATATAATAAAAGCCTAAATGACCATTATGGTGGAACGACCGGTCACTATGATGTGCACTGACCACCAGGGGGCAGATGCTCAGCCAGAAGCCGGGCTCATGGCTGGTGAGAAAAAAAAGGTGGGGGCAGGAGCCTCTCCCACCTCCTCCATAGCGCTAAGGAGCAGCAAGCAGGCGGACATCCCCCAAGGGCTCCTGGACTGTGAGAGGGCTCAGGCCGGGCTGAGGGCCCCCCCCACTCCCAGTTCATGAATTTCATGCACTGGGCCTCTAGTTAAATATAAATGGACAAAACACTTCAATTAAAAGACAGAAGTTGTCAGATTATATTTTTTTAAAAAGCAAGATGTAAATGCAGGGAGAGTTTTAAAGTAAAAACATGAAAAATATGTAATTGCAAATACTGAGCAAAATAAATCTTGGACACTCAAATTCCTAACTTAGGATCTGCTTCTTAGGGAACCTGACCTAAGATAAGCCCCAGATTATGATACAACATCGATAAATCATTCAGAATGTTCTGATGCAATAACTGCACCTAAAAGTAACTGCATCTGATCATAAGCAACTTATTGCAGTCCTTGAGGCACTTCCCAAAATCATGAGCATCCTTGAACTGGCCCTTAACATGATGATATAATCAGGTACTGGTATTAAATGACACACCATGTCTCAGCACCTCTGTGTGGTTAGATAGAACTTACACACGTCCTGAGCCTTCTTCCAACTGTAATGAATTCCCAGACTGCATTCTAATCCTTTCACCACTCGATTTTGTTGTCTAACAAGGGAGTTTTGAGCAGGTGAGACTGGCACGTTGCCCATTTAGACTTTCTAGTCATAAACGAACTAGGGCTCTGGAATGCTATCAAAGAAAATCCCCAAGAATCTTTGTAGACTTAACTGTGTATCAAATCTTTCTCCGTTTCATGGGGAAGATCTCCACTGGAAAATTGTATGTGAAACATAGACACAAGACATATGCATGTTGTCTTTCCCCAGAGAAGTCTGGATTTATGACACACTGTTTCTTTTTCCCGTTTAGGAATATTTCAGAGACATACACTCAAGCCATCCAGACGCAGGGGGTAGGGGAGGTAATTCTTTATATCTGCCCACAAATTCAGCCTTCCTGTAGATCCAAGTTTTCACCTGTTGCCATTTATCTTCAGTCTGAAGATGTTCTCTTATCATTTCTTATTGAACAAGCCTGTTGGCAACAAATCCTCTCAGCTTTTTAAAAAATATATATTTTTATTGATTTCAGAGAGGAAGGGAGAGGGAGAGAGAGACTGAAACATCAATGATGAGAGAATCATTGATTGGCTGCCTCCTGCACGCCCCCTACTGGGGATTGAGCCCACAACCCGGGCATGTGCCCTTGAAAATTGAACCCGGAACGCTTCAGTTTGCAGGCTGACGCTCTATCCACTGAGCAAAACCAGCTAGAGCATCTAACCCTTTTTTTAAGCACTTGCCATACTTTATGATGGATGGCTTTTCAGATCTGGATCATCCACTCGTGTATTTCCCCACAGTCATGAAGAATACCAACCACCATTGGGCTGGAGACATACTAGTAGACACCCTGTCTGCTAACTTGCCCTTGTCTCGTCCATGAAGGCAGATACTCGGGTTTCTGCTTTGGACTCTGTGTGTGCGTCCCTGGGTTCACAGTCAGCCTACTACTCCAGTCCTCTGTCTACAAAACAAGAACTGGACATGACCTTGGTCCCCAGTCTGGATTGCAATATTGGCACCTGATTGCTGACCGTTTCACCCTCCACCAGGCACCTCCCCCTGGCCAAAACTCTGTGACCAGACTTTTCTCCTTGAAATAGACATCTGATCATGAAAGTCACCTATCCAAAAAGCTTCCGTGTCTCCTCTCTGAAAGGGTAGCACATCCCTAACTTAGGATCAAGGCCCTTTTTGCCTTTCCTACGACATCTCCCACCAATCCCTTCCCAAACACCTTAAATTCCAGCCACTCTGAACTCCTTCGAGTTCCCCTACAGTTTTATGGAGAGATGAGGGGGTGGAGAGAATGGAGGGTAGCCTATATCTGTGCACAGGCAGTACCATCTACCTATATAATACCCTCACCCCCACAACTTAATCAATGCCTACTTATCCTTTAAAACCCTCACCAGTCATCACACTTACATCACCGAGAACATGTCCAAAAACTCTGCTAGTGCCTACGCTTCTATTGCAACTGCTCATTAGCCAGCAACTTTGCAAGTAAAAACCCTGTGCAAAGAGGAGGTTTAGTGATGTGGGATGGAACAAAGCAGGTGTCCTCAGACATGCCCCAAACAGCAAAGCATGGAGCAGCTTTCCACTCCTAGTTCTCAAGGGCTGCCATTTCCCCTTGCAGGTCAATGGGCTTTCTGTGCCTATGAACCTTTCCAGCGTAGAACTGCAAGCCCACGACTGTAGGTCAAAACATTACGCATAGGCTACCCTGTCCAGAATATAAACGAGCGATACTGGCTGAGAATGTGCAGAGCTATTGCCCCAGAGGTGTAAAAGAACCAGGAGAAAGTGATTGCCCACAAGTCACCACATACCCAGCCCTGAGTAATACGTTTCCTTATTAAGAGAAGCTTTGAGTGGCTACAATTCATCATAACCCTTTATAAAATCTCTTTTCTTCAAATGTGCTCTGTTGCCAGACACTACGTCTGACAGTTCCTCACTTTTTCAAGTCAGGGGCTCGATAATTTCTCCACTCCTGGCCTGGGCTTCCGTCAGTATAAATGAGACAAGCCTTTAAAAAGGCATCAAGGAATGATGGCTGTCTTCCCCTCCCCAACTGCATCCCCATATCCAGCTTTCATCACGATAATAAATAAGGCTTTTGGTGGCTGAGCACACCTGGTCCGAGATCAGTTAAAATAAAACCCCGTGTTTCTATGGTGCCTGACACTTCAAAGATGAGGGTGGTTATCAATTGGTTAATACAGTCATTGTTAGCTTGGGTTTGATTCTCCTTCACTTACAGTAGAAAGAGAAATGACACTGACAGCCATCAAGAGGGTGGCTGGGACTTAAGGGTGATAAGATGCAGGAGCTGAGCATCAGCAAAGGGAACTTGTGTTATCCATGGCTGGGCTCATCTGTTTACCTGATTCAGACGGTTAAGTTCCATGTCTTGCCCTTGGCCACTGTCATTAGCCAGGTGTGATGGCACTTTTGAGCCACAGCTGCCCCCGCTCTCTCAGGTGTTGCCTTTGATCCATCAGCCGGTGCCTTAGAGGCTGGAGGATTTTGGTACCTTTGGGGTTGGGGTTGCCGCATGGAATCAATGCCGCCCAGGAATGCAGATGACTCGGAGACCCAGTTTCACTCTATTGTCAGGCCTGAGCAGCTGTCCCATCAGTGGCAGCATTTCCTTATTTGTCGGCAGAAGCTCAAAGAAGAAACCTCTTCTGAACACTTATTACAGGTGCCAGGGTGGACACTTTGTGTAGATATAATTTCCTTTGACCCTCTCGACAACCCTGGGAGGTCATGATGCATGCTCCCTTTTAGAGAGGGCATATCTGAGATTCAGAAATGGTAAGTAAGTAACTTGCCCAGAACCATAGAGCTACTAAGTGAAGACTTGGGTTTGAAACTGATGCCAAACCTGTGTTCTTTATCATGTGTTTTCTTATTATTTCTCATAATTTAATTCAGGAATGTTTAACATATTTGGATCTTGGGAACTTAGGGAGCTGCCAGGTAAAGACTTTTACTTGGACCTTTAGGGAGCTGTTGGATATAGAGGACTCAAGGTTTCCAGGTGTTGGGTTTCTGCTTGGTGGTACAATTTATGAGACAGTAAATGCAGAAGGAGCCAGAGTTTGGGAACACATTTGAATGCCTCAATTATTCCAGGCCTTTGCCTAGATCACTTCAATAACATCCAAGATATACACAAAAAGGCACATGAGCCATGAAATCAAAACAAATTTGACTGCTCCAGAAATAACTATAGATTAGATACAGTGTAGCCTGAAGATTTAGCATCATCTCCTTTTCCTGTCTACAGAGAAAGTGTGTTATCTACAAAAATTCTTCTTTCCTCTCTCTCTTTATCTTTTCTCATTTCTTTTATCTTTCTTGACATTTTCTGTTTGTTTTTTTTTCTTTTCTTGCTTAGTTTTCCTCTCATTCATGGCCCAGCAATAGATTCTTATTAAGCACTACATACACATGGAAGTCTCCTGTTTACAGAGATGAATTGTACCCAGCTACTGCCATCCAGGCACTAACACTCTGATTTGAGCAATAAGACGTGGACATTAAAATATGTGATACAAGATAAAAACTGTTACTTGCCTTAAGAGAAGT
>NW_005354595.1:4578873-4627364 GCF_000412655.1 Myotis brandtii
GGGTGTGGGGGGGTGTTTTGGGGGGGGGGGGGGGGATGTTGTGGGGGTAGTGGTGTAAAATGAAGGGTGAGGTTCCTTTTAACTGGAGGATGAACTTTAAAGGATAGACACAGTGAATGGACAGGATACAGACACATTAAATAAAGAGAAAAAGAAGGAATCTGGCAAAGGTTCCCACCCAAAGATGTCCGTGTCCTGTTAATGTCCCAGAACCTGTGAATATGTTTGGCTACATGGCAAAGAGGAATCAGGGTTGCTAATCAAGTGACTTTAAAACAGGGAGATGATCCCGGATACTCTGGGTGAGCCCAATAAGGGTCCTTAAAGGTGTAAGAGAGAGGCAGAAGGAGAGAGAGAAGATGTGATGACAGAAGCCAGGTCAGAGAGATGCTACGTTTCTGGCTTTGAAGATGAAGGGAGATGGCCATAAGTCGAGGAATGAAGGAAGCCCCTAGAAACTACAAAAGGCAAGGGCATAGATTCTCTCCTAGAGCTTCCGGGTGGGAACACAGCCCTGCCAGCACCTAGGTCTTAGCCCAGGGAGACCTGCATCAGACTTCTGACCTCCGGAGCTGAAGGATAATAAACACATTTCCTCCAGCTACTAAGTTGGTGGTGATCTGTCACAGCAGCAAGTAGAAAACTGATACAGGAGGAACCACAATGTGGAAAAGTAGAAGCTGAAGCTTATTTTTTAAGTCCACAAAGGAAAAAGCAAGAGATGAAGCTAGGGAGCCAGGCCATGTTGGGCAATAGGGAGCCACTGATATTTTTAGAGAGTGACAGGATCAGATATGCATTGAAGAAAGATCACTGTGGCAGCTGTGTAATGGAAAAATTAGAGTGAGCAATTCAGGGAAATCAGCTAAGAAGCTGATAGAACAGTGTAAGCAAGAAATGATGAGGCTCAGAGAAAGAAGAGGAGTCATTCATTAATGTATTCTACAAATTATTTTTGAGTGTCTGCTGTGTGCCAGGTACTACTGTAGGCATTCGGGATATGGCTGATATCCTAATCCTCCCTTCAAGACCTACAATCTAATGGGTATTGACAGGCAATAAACAAATAAGTATATAATGTGCTTGAGGGTGATAGGGCCTCTGAAGAGAACTAGAGTGGGGAAAGAAGCCTAAAGAGTGAACGGTGTGAATAAGGGACTATTTCAGTGGGACTTTGGGGAAGGACTCTCAAAGGTGGTATTTGAATACAGTCCTGAAAGAAGCGGAGAAGAGAACCAAGCAGATATCTTGGGGCAGAGCCTTCCAGCAAAGAACAGAAAGAGAAGCGCACCCACAGTACAGTGAGGAGGCTGGTGTGGCTGGAGGGAAATGAACAAAGGTGGGGGCAGGGGGCAGACCACACATGGAGCAGGGGCATCTCTAGGACAGCCTCCAAGATCGTTGTGACAACTTGGGCTTTTACTCTGAATAACGTGAAGACATTGTGCTTTTAGAACGGACGGGTCTAGGAAGCTGTGTCAATAGAGAGCCAAGAGTCCCAGAACAGTGGGCAGTCTTCTGCTATGGGTTCAGTTGCTGACTTCATCCTGAGCAAATCAGGTGTTCCCAGCACAACCACCCGAAGGAAGCACATTCTGCAGACACAGGAAGCATGAGCTGGGATGTGTGCCACCGCAGGCGCAAGCAAACCCGGCTAGAGGACAAAGTGGGTGCTTTGCATGAAAAAATTTCCATCTTGCTTTCCATGCTTTCTTCATGGGTCAAAACCAGATTGGCCAGGACGCCAAGGGGAAATTTGGGTCCCAAAACAGTGTACATTTGCCTGGATAGAGACAAACCAAGAATTCCATTCAATCTGCGACTAGAAGCTGTCCCACACTAATGATGACAGGCACCACCTGCCATCTGGGATGTGTTCCTTCACCTGAGTAGGTCTCAGTTTTCCAACTAAAAATAAGAGAATTATTTCGTGTCTGATCCTGTCAAGGCCTCTGGCTGTAGGATCTGTGGTTCTCCCCTGAAACAAAGTCCTCAAATTTATTCAGTAAACGGTCAGGCATGCAGACAAAGGAGTGGAAAGCTGGAGTCTCCACTCTTTGGGATTTATGTGGTCTAGCATTCTGATAACACAGACCTGGGTTTTAATTTCCATTCAATTTCCTACAGGTTATGTGAACGCCTTTAAAACCTGGTGTGGCAGAACACAGGATACAAATACACAAACACATTATAATAACCATGCGGGTTTGAACTCATGATTTCACCTGTCTCAGATCATCATCTATGAATTGGGGATATTAGCATCTACACCATAGCATTTTTGTGAAGGTTAGAGGCATTGCATGTAATAAATGCTAACTAGGTCCTTTAACATTTAAGTGTGTTAAAATGAAAAAAAAAGTGCTATTACTGTTACTTTAAAAAGAAAATTAAAAGTAAGGATGCCATTAGAAGTCGAAAACGGCAATAATCCTGCTAGGAGCAGCATAATAAAGACACTAGCTCAGGGGGAAGGCGCTAGGGGCAAGATTCGTCCAGGTTCTCCAAGTTGCTCCCAAAAAGCCAAAAGGCCTCAGATGCAAAATCTCCCAGCCATTGACCTAAGCATCGAGGGAGTGCTTTCTGGTTCTGTAATCCTTGGCTCCTACCCAGACTTCCTATTATCTCACCAGGGGTTTCCTTAATCTTTCAAGGATTGTGCAGAGTGACACTGATTTAATCTAGAATGTATATATTCCCCAGCAATCTCTGGTGAGAGAGAGGCAACGTGGGCCAGCAGGATCTGACCCTGGGCCTTTACTTGCTCTGATCCCTACAATAGGGCTGCGTTGGCAGCTGGCCTTGAAGCCGACATTTCCCCAGCACCTGCCTGAGCTGGCGGCTTCCAGCTGCATTTGGCCAATGGGAAGCACTGGCGGGAAATAAAAGAACGTGAAAACTGAACAAGCCAGGGTATTTCTCTCTCTGCACAGGGAAGTGTCTCTGGAGTCAGTGACGTCACTTCCATGACTCCAGCTCCCACCTGGTGACCACAGCCCCAGGTGTCACTCCAGCCTACAGATGGAAGAAACTTCCTTTGTTGAAAGGGGTGTTGTCTCGTGGTCCCCAGTTTGGCTTTGTAGCTTTTCTTTTACCTATGTAAGCAGTTCTCTGCATGAATTTCCCTCTGTTTTTAATGCATAGAGTGATTTCCTTCTTCATTGGACCCTCGCTGACATAGCTGTACTGACCCTTGGCTGTAACCAGGGCAGGGGTGGAAGAGCTCAGAGAGGTCTCAGGGAGCAGCAGCATCCTGGAGGCTGCCCCACACTCCAGGGTCTGACGTGGTCAGGTTAGTCCAAAACCCCACTCTTGTCAGGGGACTGGAGCTGATTACGCTCTAGAAGGTGGATTCATAGCTTCTCAACCAGCAAGATTTTGAAGGATAAATCATAGTGTTCATTTTAAAATTCTGATAAGAAATGAAACTGTCACATGGACAAGAACAATCTTGTCAGCTGGTCCCACTCAGTCTTTCCCTTCAGAAGACCTACACAGAAGCCTAGTCAAAATCAGAGGGCAATCTGCAAAGACCAAAGTCAGAGGAGCTTGTTGAATAGCATCCATGACCACATTAGAGGTGGCCTTGACAATCCGCCAATGGTCCTTTATTGGGAAATCCTTACCAACAGGAAAGGCAGCTCCTGACCTCAGGGGATGTATACTAATCCTCTGAATCCAGTGGCCATTCCCTTGGGACTACTCTGACAGGCACTGCCCACATCCTCCTCTGTGACTCCTTCGCCTCTACTTCCATGGCCGACCATCCCCCTGCTCCAATGAACACACTGTTGCTTTGAAAAAAAAAAGTCATTCATTCTTCAATAGGAAATGGGCCATGGTCTCAGTGAAGCAGATCTCACAACTGGTCCTGCCTAGACCTCCTGGGGGAGACAGGGCTCCTGGAGAAGTTGTCACACAAGTGAATCTAAAGAGCTGCCTGTTGGAAAGGTCAGGCCACCCAGGGCATGGAGCTCCCTTTTCCAAGTTTAATACCAAGGCAATGAAATAACATCCCCTCTGGGAACTTAAAGCGAACCACCAGGAGCTCAGGACTCATGTGGTACATGGTGACCACAGGTCAGGGCAACACTGCAGAGAGATTTCTGCCTGCACACACACTCACATGCACAATCTCTCTCTCACACACACACACACATACCTGGAATAACAGCAGGGTCATTTGAACAGCAGGCACACCACTCAGTAACATCTGTTCGGCAGCATCATACATGACATTCACTGAAGCTGCCATCAGCTCTCTGGTCCTTATGGAGAACTGGTTATATTCCCCTCATCTCTCTCCATGAGGCACTTGGAAGCAGCCAGGTCCTTTTTGGATTGAGTAAGCTCCAGGCCTCTTGGAAAGCCCAGAGGGAAGAGAGGAGACAACACCCACCCACCCTATCACAGAAAGATAGCAGGTAACTTGATCATGTGGATGCTTCAGCTGGTTCTAATCTGACACAGGGACAAGTAAGACCACATTGGTGCACAAGCTAATTAAGCAGGTCACTATAGCTTCCTGCCCTAACCTTCACTGAAGTCCCACTGGCCAGCATTTTACCACCCTCTCTTTTGATCTATAATATTTTAATCTATAAGTTAAGTCTCAAAAGACAATGTTATTACTACAAGTCCACATTTTACCCAGTGGCAGGCTGGTAAACAAATAAATAAATAAGGCTTTAATTTGTAACATTTGACAACTGCTCTTGCACAAATCACTCCCACCATGGCTGATGTTAAGTTATCAAAGCGCCATCAAACAACTTTAAAAATTCCTTAAAACTTATAAACAAGCTTCTTCTTCATGAGCTGAAACAAACTAGCTCCCATCCCCCAAAATGAACCACAGCAGGAACTCAAGAAGATCAACCTATGCTTAAAGTTCACTAGTAGTTTTCTCTGATACCTAGAGAACTGGCGAAAAATTCTGATCATTGTGTGGGACTCAAGTCTATTTCACAAGGAGATTCTGTTTGGTTATTTGCCTATTTATTTATACCTTCTTCTTCTTCTTTTTTTCTTCAAGAAAGGATTTATGGTGGATTACCTAAATGCATTCAATGTAAAAATAGATAAGACTGAATTTAAAATAAGTAGATGAGAAAAGTGGAACGAAGAGAATATGAACGTTTCATAGTAATAGAGAGAAAATGAAATCAGGAATGAGCTCAGCACACAAAATACAAGGTATATGTAAAGGTCGCTGGGCCTTTCAGAGTACATGCAGAAAAGACCCAGTGGGAGCAAATGGACATCCACTGATGAACCACTCACAGAAGTTCCAACATCCAGCGTCCAGTGCATCTGGCCATCTGTGCAGCATAATGTGGCAACTAGCCCCAGTGGGTCAGTTTGGACAGTAATGTTACACCCGGACTTCTACGGAAAGGTGGTGAATGGGCCTAGTGTCCCACTCCTGCCTGCAGAGGCACTTGGCAGTCTAACGATCTCCCATCGCTCTGTCAATTTGTCAGAATTGCTGTTCTGGAGTAAACTCCAGCCTCCATGAACAGGCTGGCTAGGGGCACACTCTGGATGCTGAATTCGTCAAGTCCCCTCCAAGTCGGATTGGCAGCCTCTGAGAGCTGTGATCCAGCTCTGCACAGACAGTGCCTGTCAAGAAGAAGAGTAGCCCATGCTTTCTCCAGCTGTCGATAACCCAGAAAGGCCAGAAAATCAATTCTTGGGACATGGGCAAGCCAGGAGGCCAGAGAGTAAGAGAATCATTCAAAATGAACATATATGTTGGCTTCAGTGATCTATGCCTACTACAGAAACTTCGGCAGACTTTGTTTGTGTCTGTGATGAGACTCCAATACTGTATACCGTCTGGTTCTCCCAAGCCCTGGGGAGACTCCCACGTGTCTCCTCTATGCAGGCCCCTTTGCTGAGTTGGCTCAGTCATCAGGGATGTATTTCTGCTTAATCAAAAATTTAAAAAGTATATACCTGGCAAAGAGCCTGGCATTGAGCAATGAGTTGAATGGAAGCCCCACATCTGACTCTGCCAGGCATCCCAGGCCGCCTATGGCTGTCAGTGGGATCTTCATGGAAAGGCCTTGCTCTTTCTGGGATCCTTTCTGGGTTAGAGCTCATTTTCACAAGATTTGGCCCATGGAGTCCCCCAAGTGCCTCTTACCTGCATACCCCACACACTTGTGCTCAGCCAGGCCTGGTATATGTGAAATTGCCAAACTCTCTGGGCTCTGTGCCTACCTGCTTGGCTGTATGTCCAGAGCCTATCTCTGTAGCCAGGATAGGGTGTTCATCCCTTGCCAGTCCCATCCACATTTAAGCCTTCTCTGCATCAAAATATGCAGATGAGACCCCTAGTGTGATGTTTTGGGAAACTATAGTAATCAGGCATTGGCCCATCAGCCTTTAGGGAATTAGCTCATGGCTGGGGAACAAATATGCAGATTCTGAGAATTCCACAAGCTGAATATCGGTGGCAATTGGCAGACCTGCTCAGTGGTGCATACCCAGCAACCAGAGACTTGCCCTCTCCAGTCTCCATTCAGCCACACCCCACCACAAATTTCCTATAAACCTGTCATCAAAGCTACCCATGGCTCAGCTATAGGCAGAGATTTGCTTTGGAGTCAGCTTCACATTGTGACAAAAACACAGGCCTTAGAATCAGCAGAACTAAGTGCAAAAGACAATTCTTCTATTTATTAGATGCATGAACTTGAACAGATAGTGACTCTGAATTTCAATGTCTTCATTTGTAAAATGGGAAGAGTAAAAATATTTAGTTGATGTCTAAAAAAAGAAAATATATACAAAAAAGCTCATAAACGGAAAACACAATACAATGTTATTTTTATTTATAGCTAACTTCTTAAAGAGTTTGTTAAGATTTTAATAGTCAAAATAAATTTAGGCTTCCAGTATTGGCAAAGTAGCTTGGCTAAGCTAACACTTCTACATATAACAATAAAATATATACAAAATATTTTTAAAGAATCAGAGAATACCACAAGCCAACAGAAATTGAATGAACGATCAATCCTTATAAGACAGGAAGTGCATTGGTGAAATCTGTGAGTTAGCAGCTTTTTAAAAGAGGGCATGTTCCAATCAATCCCTGTAGCTCAGGTGGTAGAAAACTATAGTTTTGTTGTCTTAAGGTATAAGAAAATAGAGTTCTGAGCTAGCTAAACTACTGCATATGTGTGCGTGTGTGCGTGTGTGTGTGTGTGTTGGGAAGGGTAATATCCTAAAAGAAGGGAGCTACAGAGGAAACAAGTGCAAAAAATCTACAAATAAACTGTTAAAAGTATTGGTTGATTGCTGACTAAGAAAAAATATAGAAGCTGAAAGTTGAAATAATTGGGTATAGATGTCAAATATTTCCCTTCCAGGGAAGACACAGTTTATAGTTCAGGCTCAGTCACGTTAATTAAACAAATACCAACATTCTTCAAAAGAAAATAACAAAATCTAAAGTTTCTACAATATATCTTCCACAATGTCCATATATGTTAAAGAATTACTAGACACACAAAGTAACAAGAATGTGATGACCTATACTTCAAAAGAAATAATATGTTCAAGAGCTTCTAAGAAAACATGTCATAGTGAATGAAAAATGGAAAATATCAGCAAACAGCAACTATAAAAATGCAAATTTTAGAACTGACACCATAAAGCAGACTATTAAAAAGATACCAATGCAAAGAAATAGTAAATTCAAGAATAGATAAAAGGAAATTATCCAAACTAAATAGAGAGAAAAAATTGAATAAAAATAAATAAACTTTAGTGACTTGTGTGACAATATCAAGCAATCTAATACATTTATAATCAGAGTTCCAAAAACAAATCAAAGAGAGAATGGAGCAGAGAAAAATAGAATGGTTAACATTTTCCATTATTATTAGAGAAAGTTCAATGTATAGATGTAGGAGGTCTAGTGAACCTCGAGCAGAATAAACATAAGCAATACCATATGACATCATATCAAATGCTTGAATCCAAATCTATTTTAAAAATCTTAAAAACATAGAAAAAATCATATATTATATAGAGAAGCATAATGTTATAAAACTGCTTACTTCTCATCAGAAATGATGCAGGCCATAAAGCAATGGGATCACATCTTTAAAATGATGCAAGGATAATACTGACAACCAAGATTTTTATAGTCAGTAAAATTCTAAAAATATGAAGGCAAAACAAAGACATTTTCAGATAAACAGAAACTGAGAGAATTTGTACCCAGGATATTTACTGTGTAAAATAGTTTGAAAGAAGTTCTTGTGGCTGAAGGGCAATAACACCAGACAGAAATTAAGACAGATCAACAAAAATAAATGAATAGCACCAAACCTAATAGATATAGCATAAATATGAGGGAGAGTTTTTCTTTCCTTTTTAATTATTTTCAGAAATATGTACTGTTTAAACAAAAGCAACTGTAATATACTGTTGTGGTATTAATGGTGTATATAGATTATAAAATGTATATACCATGGGTAGGCAAAAGTAGGCTTACAGTTTTAAGTACACAAAACAGTTCTTTTGTATTATTATTTATTAATTATTGTGTTACTTTCCATACAAACAACCATAAACCTACTTTTGCCCACTCCTGTATGTATGTAATACATATTATCTATGTATATAAAATATATTTATAATAACACAAAGGATCATGACATCAGTGGAGCCTTACTGTTGCTAGTTCCCTATACTTCATGTGAGGCAGTAAACAGTTAACTCTGTAAAAAGTTAAAAGTGCATTTAGTAATCATAAGTTAGATGCTGAACAATTAGTTAAAAAATAAAAGGAGATGTGGTTAAACATTAATTAGTTGAAGCAAAATTGAATATTAAAAATTGTTTACTCAAAGCAACGCAAAAAAGGTGGAACAGAGGAACAAAACAATAGCTGGAACAAACAGCAACATGATAGATCTTATATAATAATACTGATAATTGTAGCAATGTAAACAGAGTAAATCCTCAAATAAAAGACAGAAATTGCTGGACTGTATAAAAATCAAGATCCAACTATATGCTGTGTACAAAAAAGCAATTTTTAAATACCAAGACACAAATAGAGCAAAGCAAATTCCATGACCACGCCTAACTTTAATATGATTACAAAAGTGCGACCCAACCACGTGCTAAGACAGTAGGAAAGCAAATATCTGGACATAAGCTCTCTCTCCCATCCTGCAAAGATCGGTATCATTGGTGCTAGTAAAGGGAATGGAAAAGTTTGAGGTCACTTGCACACCAGACACCCACTGTCCATACAGCTGAACACAATGCCTAGTGAGCACCATGCCCACAGTCCTGTGCCAAGCCCAGTGCCCAGAAATAACCATGCCTGAATTCTGGGTGGCATTGTCAGGAACCAGTGGGGTCCAAAATAGCCTGGACAATGCTCTTCCTTCTTTAGATTCCAAAATGATAGGCAAGTAAGTGGCCCTGCCTAACCCTTCCGAATCCAGCTTTAGTGTTTATAACTCCACTAAGCATTTGAGAGAGGGACTTATGCTGTCAAAAAAGTGTGGGTACAGTGTTGAAGTTTTAAGAGAATCTCTATTTAATCAGCTTCTCCACTGCAGGTATCTCACAGAAAGAAATTACACCAGTTATTTTAACAGAAAGAACTTAATAAAAGGAATCCATGTAAAAGAAGTGGTAACTAGGTATCTGAAAAGGCAAGATTTACTAAAATAGCATATATAGGAAGAGCTGCTACCCCTGGAAGTGGGGAACAAAGTTAAAAAGATGGAAATAAAAATGTAGAAGTATAGACAGAGTTCTATGAATGGAGTAGGGCCCCATACACTTCAAATCTCTGACAGTGGGGTTACCCTCTGCTTGGGTGTGTTTGTGTCTGAAGAAGGTGCCATGAGGCTGATTCTTTAAATGTTAGAAAAACCAGATTCAGCTGCTGCTGCAGAAACACGCTGCTGCTTCTCAGGTAAAGAAGGGAGGGTGAGGTGACCCACCAGAAGCCCACAGTACACAGATGGGAAGGAGAATGCCTTCTGCCTTGAGTCTGACTCCAGCACTCTCTGCTGATAGAACCTCTCGCAAAGCCAGGCTGCAAAGCAGAAATGACATACAGCTGTACAGCCCCAGGATCACAAATCTGAATGCAGAAGAGTGAGTTTAAAGTCAAGATACAATAGTTCAATATACGGCCACACTGGGCTATGGAAAGGCCAGCAGTGACTGACTGCTGGGTGGGTTCCCAGGCAGGGAACTTGATATGAAAATTGGTCAGAAGGAATTCCTAAATATTTGGAAGCAAACTGAATCAAAGGATGACTGAGTCCGAGTGAGTGTGCCAGGACCATAAAGTGGGAAGCCTGACCACATATTAGGACAAGAGGAACTGTAATGCTGGTGTTGGGAGACAAAACTTCAGGAGCCTGGTAAATATGGCAGCATAGCAAGGCATGGGGGGCATAGATAATACTGACCAAACAGAAGTCTGCAGGGCCCACATGTCTGAACTCTCTCTGGTATGACTATGCTGGTGGGAAGGTTAAAGACATGGTTTAGATAGGGTGCTATATGCTGAGACAAAGAGTAATAGCACTTATCCCTGTATTTATTAATTAGTCTTATTTTTTGTTTTAAAGGACAAGAGGTGTGTAAATAAATCTCTGTGTGTGTGTGTTTGTGTCTGTGTGTGTGCATATAATGCAAATGCATGTACACATGGATGTGTATCCCAGAAGATTGTTCCAGAAGAACCTTGTAACATTAAGGCATGGGCAATATGATATGCAGTTGGTGCTATAAGCTGAGACAAAGAGTAATAGCACTTATCCCTGTATTTATTAATCAGCCTTATTTTTTGTTTTAAAGGACAAGAGGTGTATAAATAAATCTGTGTGTGTGTGTGTGTGTGTCTGTGTGTGTGTGCATATAATGCAAATGCACGTACACATGGATGTGTATCCCAGAAGATTGTTCCAAAAGAACCTTGTAACATTAAGGCATGGGCAATATGATATGCAGTTATTATGGCTGATGACCCAGAATTGGGTATTAATGGAGACAGTGATTGTTACTCATGATTTTCAAATAGCTAAATAGATCTAGAGGATTTGCATTAAGCCAAGTCATTCCTCTTCCATGCTTGCTGGCCATGATTGATGGAAATGTCAAGTCCCATGAGATTTCTGAGCTCACATTCTCTTCCTACTAGAATTTGGGCAAACCCCTACCCACTCCACCTTTTCTACTCTGAGTCTTATTTCCACAAATAGTGCTTGCAATACGTCAAAGGATTTGATCTTCAATGTGTAAGTTCTTCTAAAGGGTATTGGCATCTCCCAACAGTTTCTAAAGCAGATAGTCTTCTGGCATTCAGAGAAAAATAATAAGGATGAGAGAAAGCAGGTGACTCTGAATGTGAAATGAAAGATTTCACAGAATCATGGATTTTCAAGCCAGGAAGAATGTAAGAAATTAGTGAATCCAGTGCTTATATGTGAAACTCTTCTGTTTTAAACAGAATTCCTACAATAGGTTTTAGAACTGGTAATAATTTCTTGAGTGAATGAATAAACAAGGCGGAATATGTGGTGGAGGACTTTTCAGGTAGAAGAAATTACAGGATATAAAACATAGGAGTCATGACACTGTCCAGGGTTTCCTGGAATTCAAAATACAAGAGGAAGAGGGTGAGGTGAGGTGGAGGATGAACTCCTTTCCTACCTGTCAACTTAATCCTGCGGCTAATGGTTGGAGATCCAGTGGCATGTTTCAAGCAAAGGAGATACATAATCATATTTGAGTTTCCTAAGTATTAGATCAGAGGCTGCATCCCAAAGGGGGGGTGGTTTGTAATAATCAAAATGAAAAATGATAAAGTCCATATTAGAGTAGTTGGATTGGGTAATTGGAACTAGGAAGAACCAATTCAGGAGACAGGAGATAGCCAGTTCTAAGTGACTGAGTGGAGAGAGGACAGACAGGGAGATAGAAGAGTCTGAGATGACCCCGATGTCTCCAGCTTGTACCACTGAGCTAACAATGGTCCCCCTGGAGCTAAGGAGCCCGGGAGAAGCAGGAGTGCAATGACTACACTTGCTTTTAGACATGCTAAGTTAGGCTCAAGAGGGGGACACTGAAGGCAAAACCAAAAAGTGAAAAAGCCAAGATAAAAATACTGATAAACCTCTGGATGGGATGGTAATCTACACAGATTGAATGGGCAAACAAGATATAAAGTATAGCAGCACAAGTATGGCCACCTGCATTTCAGATACATCCAGTAGCAACGCCAGCAGAGATTAACAAGAGGCAAGACCTAGGAAAAAGGGAACATCCCAGCAGGTTAGACCCAATTTCCACAGAATTGCACTGATGGCCTGGGCCTTTTCCCCATTCATCCCCTTTAGAGGGACTTAAAGACACAGTAGTCCACACCCAGATCTGACAGAGGGTATGAGCAAAGCTCAGCTTTACCTCTCCCAGGGCCTCTATATTCCACTTCCAAGGAAGCATGTAACCTTTAAGCTGGAAAAGGATGTCTCCATCTCAAGGGAGATGGAGCTGTACGGGTAGTGACTCTGGCGAGTAGTCCAGCCTCAGAGGAGTGTGAATTACTGCCCGCACACACAGAGTGGCTCTCCTCAACTGCCTGCCAAGGAAGGAATGGTTCTCAACCAAATCAGTCTGCGGCTGCCAAGAGCTCTTGTGAGGGCCCGGTTTTCCAGCAGGAAACGTAACCTAAATTGGAAAACATGAGTGTAAGCTGGAAAACAAACAGCTCAAAATATCTGTGTCCTGAAATGAACTGTAAGTGGATTCAATTCGGTCTCCAAAACTGAATCCACTTAGTCAAAGGAGGGTCAGGAGGGCCAGCAGAAGGGAGGGAGAGAGGAAGGAAAGACCAAGTGATGGAAGGAAGGAAAGAGAGAAGGAAATTCAGAACAAAAAGAACATTGAGCCTTTGCTATATGCCAAGACCTGTCCTGGGAGGTCCACGTTCATTTCCTGATGAAGTCTCTCAACAATAGTCGGGTGCATGGAGAAGCTGGAGGACAAGTTAATTCATTCACCCAAGGTCACAGAATTAGAATGCAGCAGAGCTGGAATTTGAACTCAGATTCTATGACTCCAAAATTAACATGCTTTCACTAGCTTCTCTTGTACCCCAAAGGAGGAAGTGTTATTGGCAACTGCTTTGGAGAAGACTTCCTGAATTCCTATTAGATTTTTTAAAAGACTGAGGGGTTGGAAGTGGCCAAAATCAGAGAATCCCTAGTCCCTGAATTGAACATTCCTAGAAAACCTTCCCTTCTTGTCTCCCTCTTCTTGTCTCCCTTTTCTTTCTTCTGGATCATCTCTGTCCTCTGAGGCTCTACTTGAAACATTTGCATATGTACTTTCACTTGTGGTGCTTATACTTGAAACTCTACAGGGTCAAAAGTATAAGCAATTCATCAAACCTCCTGACTGACAAATGGCAGGATGAGATTTAAACCCAAGTCTTCCAAATCTTTGCTCTAAGCAATTCTACTGCATAATGGCTGTTTTTCCAATATGTGCCTACAACAAGAACATGCAAGATAAACACTGACCATTAATTTGTCAATTCCAGCTGCTGGGATATTTGGGTGATCACTAATTCATCAGTAACTTCACAGAAAGACTCCGAAGAATAGGCCAGTGTCAAGGAGGAAATTATTATTAAAGTATATTAAAAACTGTAAAGCAATATACAAATGAAAGCAAGTACTATCATTTTAATAAGGGATTCTTTTTGCTCGGTACCCAAAACTATAGTTATCAGTTCAAAGATGACCACTGGAAAATATTGTAAAAATAGGATATTCAGTTATTCACTGAAGAAATTATTGCCTTTTTTTAATGCCTGGTTTAAATATTAAGTGAGCTTAATGTCCAATGTCACAAATATAGAAGATGGTGAAGCAGAAATACAAACTTCAGCAACTTAATTAAAATCACTTCACAACAATCCAATGAACTAGGTAACATCATTATACATCATTAAAAGTAGGCTTATCCTTGTAAGTACATAAAACACAGAGTTCATTTTTGCATTATCATTTATTAATGACTGCATTTTCCATATGAACTGTAAACCTACTTTTGTCCCACCCTGTATATGTCTGTATTTTCTAAATAAGGCAATAAATACTTAGATAAAGACCTACAACCAGTAAACAGTGAAACTGAGATTAGCATTCAGGTTGTCTGACCCAGAGTTAGTGGAATTACCACCACGGTACTGCTACTGCCTTATATGGAAGATAAAGACCAAAAACCACAGGACTAGCTTCTCTTTGTAATTTGTAAAACAGTAGGGAATTGAAAGATGCTAACACCATTGCCTATGACAGTTATCTGTTCCTTAAAGTCATCCCTCATATCCATCTGCATGGAAAACACCTTAATTCAGGGCCATCATGTCACCCCTAGACACCTCTTATGTGCCCAACCAGCCTCCACATTGCCATAGGAGAAATCTTTTAGAAACATGGATCCTCTCATGTCACTCCCCCACTTGAAAACTCTCACTAGCTCTGTTTTCTTTGGGGAAATGTCCACGAGTCCCAGGGCCATGTTTCCAGCCTTTCCTCTCATACGGCCACCTCTTCAATCTTGTCCCATGTGCTTCTGCACCACCCCTCACAATTTCTGCCCCTGCCACACTGGACCACATCCAGTCCTGGGACTCTGCAATGCTGTTTCCTGCCTCTGTGCCTATGCTCACATGCTCTCCCTGGCTGGAATATTTTCTCTCCCCTTATATATGTCTGGGAACTCCCCAGCCAGGATACCCCCTCTTTAAGACCCTCTCTTTCCCTCCACCCTTGGGGTTCCAGTCCTTCCTCCAGCTGCTTTTGCACTAATCTTATACCTCTGTGTTTTGCATGCTGCATATGTCCCCACAACCAAACTGGGGCAACCGGAGGGGAGAGATCCTGTCTTAATCATCTTTGGGGTCTCAGAGCCTAGAATATGGGTTCAATAAGTGCTTGTCAAAAGGAATTTAGCTGACGTCTCTGATTCTTCCTCACTAGTCCTCATCAAGATAATAAACTGCCCACTCAGTAGAGACGGTGCGTTTTTCTTTATTGCTTTCCTCACCGACTCCCTTTCTCTCTCTCCAGAACCTCCCCTCCCCTCCAATACACTCCAAAGCAAGAACTGAACAAAAAAGTAAACTCAAAAGCCCTATCCAAGTGCCAGTTTGTGTTGTTTCTTCTGTGTCTGTAAGAGAGAGACAGAGAAGCAGAGAGAGAGGCGAGGGGAGAGGGTGGAGGGCATGCAGCGCTGTGGGTAGAAGTGTCCCCACTGGGCAGGACCTCACACTGTGTCTAATGGCAAGCCTACTCTGGGGGACAATGCGGATGGGGAGCAATAGACGGACTGCTGTGTGTACCAATTTCAAATTGCTAGCTATACCCTTCGCTAACACTAGTGTTTCATGTTGCAAATCCAGTGTTACCACATGAAATAGTCAGCAAGTACACCTCTGCCAGAGATGGAGTAATTTGTTATCGGCTGGAGTGAGAAACTGACACAGTTAGCTCCCAAAGATGCTTTTATTCAGATGTGCAGCCTTCCCCAGATTAACCGTGACTGTTCCGGAGCTCCTCGGTGACAAGCACTCTGAGCAATGGCTACTTGGCCAGTGTTACTGCATTTTAAAAAAATATATATTTTTATTGATTTCAGAGAGGAAGGGAGAGGGAGAGAGATATAGAAACATCAATGATGAGAGAGAAAGTGTTACTGCATTTTTGAAGGAGGTCCCCTATTGGCCATCCAAACAGTTCCCAACTTTCCCATCTTCGCTATTACATGATGGTGGTACAGGAGGGCAATTTGGAGAGGAGTAGGGTTCAAAGACAGGTGAAAAAGGTCTCTGTCCCCCCTTTTGTCTCCCTCCAGTGTGTTCCGCTAAAACAATCTGAACATGTCACCCCATTTAAATTTCTTCAATGATCCCAATTGTATTCAGGTTGAAGTTCAAGCTTCCTAGACTAGCAGGCGCACCTATGTGTATGGTCTGCTCCTGATTACCTGTCTGCCTTTTGGATCCTATAACACCAAACTACTTGCCAATTTCTGCACATTTGTTTTTGTCTCCACGTCTTTGCTCAAGTAGTTGCTTCTGTCTGGAGTGCCCTTTCCTTCATGCCTCACCCTCACCCACTTTGTTCAGCAAGCTTTTCTTATCATTAAAGACTTAGCTCAAGCATCAACTCCTCCAGCTTCTTCTAACCCTCTGGATTAATTTCCTTCCAGCTCCCCAAGTCCTTTTACATTTCTCCCACCTGTGTTACCATGATGCAGGGAAGTCGGAGAGCACAGTGCTCAGGAGCAGAGGAAATGCCAAGGAGAGTGGTAGAAGTGCTCTGCCCCAAATGCATGTATGTATAGTATGTAAAATCAGTAAAAAATGCACTAAAAGTTTATGTACCTGCAATTCTAAGCAATCTCAATGATAAAATACTTTTCCTAACGAGGGCAGCTCACCCCACCTCCATCCCTGGTTGCTGGTTCTGGAGTGAAAATACTTAGCTCCATCATTTAACATCACTCATGTCATCTGTAGAGACCGTGGGCACATTCCTCATCTTTCTGTTCCTCAGTTCTCTCCTCTGTAAAATGGAGACAAGAAAACTATCTTCTTGATTAGTTTGTGTGATGACTGCATGAGATGATGCATGCAAAGCACTTAGAACCGTAACTGGGATTAAGCAATCATTCCATAAATATGAACTATTTGCTGATGAGTCTATATTCTTCCCTTGGGATAAAGCTCCCTCACTAGCTTAAAGCTCTTCGGGCTCTATCTTGCTCACTGTTGTATATACTCTGCCTAGCATAATAAGCATTTGTTGAATGAGTAGATGGGTCTCATTCATCTCTTTGGGCTAAGTGCATTGCAGACTATGTAAGTTGGAAATAGGTGCTCAATAAATGCTTGTTGGATGAATGGGTAGTTGACTAAGAGAACAGTTCATTAAAGAAGAAAAAAACTTGTAAAAGGAGTTGCATGTGGCCCTAAAGAGTACAGAAATGAAGATAGAAGGGGCAGAGAAAGTCAATGGTGGGAATGAGAGATACAGAGTTACCTCTCCTTGAATTCTTTCAGATGATTTGGTATAATGAAATGTAGGTCTATGAAAACTGGAGCAGCATAGCAGCTAATTCCATGACTTATAGAACCCTAGATGAGAGAGGGGAAAATTCGGGACATCATGGGCCCTGGAAAATGGCAGTGGTGAAAGGTTGCTCAAGAGGAGGATTCTCCCATAGGCTGAGCCCTATGTTAAGACCAGAAACAAGGCTGTGAAGAGGGAAACTGAGATCTTCCTGTTTCTTATTCCAGTCACTATGTTAATGCTAGATTTTGTTTATTTGGTCTACAAAGTTCACTACTATAACTCTTTTCATCTAGTCCTTGAAAGATACATGACTAAGATATGATCAGCATAAGAATTACTCTCAGGTTTTCCAGGGTATGACACTATCAAACCCAGTGAGGGATGCATACAACTCTAGATTGAAGCCATTAACAGGAGAGATGAAGACTGTACGTTCAAGAATAGTAACTCAGTAATGTTTAGAATTTCCTTCCAAAATATCACCTCATTAATTTTTAGCTGTAATAAGTAGGAAAAATGGACCATGTCTGGGTTCTGGGAAAACTTTGCTAGACCATTTGTCATCACCAGGATTCCAAAGGGCCTCGTAGACTGAATTCAAACCAACAAAATAAGATTCAATGTACAAAGTCCAAAGCTTAATTGACATCTATATTAGACAGAAAAAGCTTGCCCAAACAGTCGCCATTCCAACTGTGATCCTGATGTTTCCACCCAGTGGCCCAAATTCTGACCTCATGAGGCCAAGAGGAGTAATTTACTTAGTGTTTGTGTCAAAACGCACCAGTGAAGTGATCACTCTCACATGCTACCAACCCAACCTTCTAAGGCTTAACTTTTCCGGAGGTATATATCTCCAGTTCCTTCAGCTAGTTCTCACCTAACACAGGTTTCTGTCACCTCTTGCAATTTAAATCATAAAAGTAGTAGCTTCTAAAATGTATTGGGCTGACTTATGCTCTTCTAGTATCATTCAAATGCTCCTAAAATGTGAAGAATCATCCGAGATATTTTATCTGATCACCTATTCAATGAAATACTTTCCTCCACAGTCATTCTGTATGAACCTCAAATGCTAATGGGAGGTCACTATCTTCCAAAGCACTTGTTGGAAAGAATGAGCAGATGAGGTGTTGGTTTTCCTGCTGTTACAGAGAAACCCCAAATAATAGTGGCTTTAACAGTCTAGTGGTTTGCTTTTCTGGGTAGGTGGTCCAAGTCTGATAGGGCAGCTCTGTAATCACAATGGGCCCTGGTTCTATCTATCTTTCACTCTGCTGTCTTCAAAATGCAGCTTCCATTTCATGGTACAAAGTGACCTTTCTAGCTCCTATTGTCATATGAGTTAACATCTCCACTAGCAAGAAGAGAGGAGGAAGGGAGGAAGCACACCTTTTTCTTTTGAGGGTAGTACCAGAAGTTATATACATTATTCCTGCCCAATTCCAGTTGACTAGAACTTAGTTCCACACATGGCTAAAAGGAAGTCTTTATTCTAGACTATCATAGGCTTATCACACACAAAAAAAGATTCTACCACCATAAAAAAAAAGAGATAATGGATATTGGAGGACAACCGGTAGCTTTTGCCATACATGCTTCAAAACTCTTTCCGTTTTTAGATAAAATTGTCTCTCTGTTGTTTTTTCAACTGAAAATCATCTATTTTCTGCAAATAAAATAAACATATCTACTCAAAAAATTAAATACAATTTCATAGAGCTTCCTCTTACTAAATCTTTACTTGCCAAGAAAAGCAAGCCTCCATTTCTTCATTTCTTCTGTAATGAAGATTCTGTATACTTCTGTATCCTGTCACATTTCTCTTGTCTCCTTTTTACTGTTTCTCTCATCAGTTTAGAGTTCCTGTTCTATACCTCAAGATCATATTTATCAATCACATTCTATATGTATATGTATTGATTACCGATATTTTCCCAAAACTATGGTTGGCATTGTCAATAACTCAAAGAAGCTATCATTTTTAACCTCAAGGAGCTTAGAGTTTAGAGCCATATTAGACAACTCATTCATAATGACCTCAGTCAACTCAACCCTGGGTATTCTTCACAAGAACAACAATGTAGTCATGCCTACACTATTAAGAACTTAGATAATTGACTGTTTTATATAACTTGATGTCCAGCTATGTTGCACCTCACCTTGGTTTTCAGCCCATTACTTCATCAGTTGGAACCTGGATTCTGTCCCTGAATGTTATGCCACCGCTCCCAAATTTAAGCATTTTGAAAATTTTCCTTTGATAGATATTCTCAGAGAAATGGCTAACGAGTGATTTGCTGAAGCCCATTACTTACAAGAAGGTAAAAGAAACTATACATGTTTCAAAATCAGGATTTCTTTTTCTCTTTGTATTTCCCCGCCCCCCTTTTGTTAAAGGTGCTGTAATATGGTCCTGGCAGCAGGAATGGCAATGCCAGCTGAATGCAGTCCAGAAGGTTTCAATGTCCACTGGCAAGCTAGTGCCAGCGATGATCCATATTAGTAGCTGGTAATGTTGGCACTTTTCTAGGAATTATGTGAACTCATCCTGTTTTGTGAATTTCATCCTCATCAACAGAGGCTTCCCCCCCCCCATACTCCACCTCCTCTTCTGAAAAGAAATGCAAATTAATGTGATTTATAGCTTGGAAAGTTTTCAAATTCTCAAAAATTGTATATTTCCTCTGGATGAGGAACCAACCAGAAATTGAAAAATTCTTATCATAAGAGCTTAATGTCAGACAAGGGTCTACTCTTTTCAACTGGAACCTCAGGCTTGCAGAGTAGAAGCCAAATATGTCTTATCCCACTACATCCACTTCTTTGTGTTATCACAATCATTCCCTATTCATGTCATCCATATGTCAGAGGGAAGTGGTTAAGCACAATCCCTCACACACACCCCAGAACAATTTAATAGTACGTAAAGGATGGCAGCCATGATTTCAACAATAGAGGAAATTCTTTATGAGTTTATATTCCCATCTGTAAATTAGTGAGTCCCCCTCCAAAATATAAATAAGCAGGAAAATAGATTCTCTCATCATTCCCCTTTGAGAAAAGACAGATACAAGGGGAAGAGATTATTATGTGTGAGGGGGAAGGGAAGGAGAGCGGGAGGGAAGAAGAGAGGGAGAGAGGGAAGGAGGGAGGAAAGAAGTGAGGAAGGGAGGGAGGGAGGGAAGGAGGAAGGGAGGGAGGGAAGAAGGAAGGGAGGGAGGAAGAGAGGGAGGAAGAGAGAGATATCTGTGGAACTAGATAGTAAGTGAAGGAATTACCCATTCCCTCTCTAGTAAGAGAATGGGAAAGGAACTTGGCAGAGAGCATTCAGGGCAAAAGTACATCCTTTCACTGCAACTAATAAAAGCTCTACAATTTAGGTGACCTTTGAGCAGCAACAGACAGAGAGAGTGAAAAGTTCCTGCAAATAGAAATAAATGCCTCATAGAAGGAGGTGACATCCCAAAGCAGACCTGCTTGGGGCAAACACAGCTGAGGACATACAATATCCTTGATGGTGGCCTGCAGTCAACCTCATGTCCCTTGGGGCCACACCCAACAGAACCAGAATAACTCATTCATGTTGAACACCTACAATATACCAGACACTGTGCAATAAAATCATCAATCGAGACAGGAACGTATCAGTAGCAATTCTCTTTGCAGCCCACATTGATAGATGCCAACCAAAAATGCAACTAAAACTGATTTCCAAGGAAGATGGGCACTTCAAGAGCATTGCTCTGTCAGGGCACGCTTGGGCAGGTTTCATGCCAGTTACAGTCACATAACACTGTTACTTAATTTTTTCCCTTACTCTCTGAAGTGCATTCACACAGTATCTAGGAGAAGAGAAATTGGAGAATAACATTTATGAATAGTACAGGATTCCCTCTCCATGACTTGAGGTTTCTGGCAGCAACAAAAATGTACAGCAAAAATGAAAGTGGATTCGGGGTCATGAGACAGCTTTCGACTTCACTGATTATTAAATGAAAAACTTCATGCAAAACCCTAGCATTTGCCTGAAGAAGAATTACTCAAGATACCATAGCTATTGGTATTAGAATAACAAATGCCATCAATATTATTACTGTTGGTGTTATAATTATTATCACTACTGTCTATATGATATCTGAGGCCATTGCTTAGCCATAATATAAATTTATCCCTATTTTATAGCAGCTCCTTTCTCAGGGATGAACTGGGGGAAATGAGGAAAGAGAATCCTCCTTTCTAAACAATCCTCCTTTCCCCTCTGTAGAGGGGGAAATGCCTATAAAAATATAGACGACACCCTTACAATGTATGCTTGAAAAAGTCAGCAATCTTTTATATCCATGTTCAGAGAAGTAAACTAAGATATCAGCATTCCTGGGCTGGGACCATGTCACACACTGAAGGAGGGAGACTGTAGATTCCAGAATGACCCTAGGGGTTGGTGCTTGCATCAAGGAAGGGGAAAGACGGCAAGTCTGTGGAGAAAATATTTCAGCTTTAAACTCACATGCTTCAAGCCTAGCTAACCTACAGGCAGCTTAGTTGCAGACAACAGAAGCCATTTTATCTGGCTTAAGCAGAAAGATCTATATTAGAGGGCAGTAAATAGCTCACGGAACTTACTGGATGGCCAGGGCAATAAGATTGAAAGCTCCCCAGCCTGGAATTATATTGCCGGGAGAATTGTCCAAACACCTCACTGAATTTATGTCACAGATACCCCATTGCTGTTGTCCCCAGGCTTGACAAAAAGGACCAGAAAGTAGAACTTCTACCATAGATGTGCCACGAAAACCAAATGCTTCTGCAGTAAGGTCTGACCTCACACATGTTCTCTAAGCCTCCCACAGTTGGATCAGCTGAGCAGAATCTGGGCAACCTTTGAAATCTTAGCTGCATGCTAATTCCAGAATGTATGTCTCAGTTTTCCAGACTCTATAGTACAGGAACGTATAAGAGAAAGGCATGGAAGCTGGTGTTGAGTAAATTAATCTGTAGCATCCATCACACTGACTTCAGCTTTGGACATTGGGTAGTTTTTTAAGGCATTTGGTTATTAAACCCAGGAATCCCTTTTCATGCCAAGTGGCCTGGTACTGCTCTAGGACTGTGGAATCACCTCAGAAAATTGGTGTTACCATGATCCTAAAGGGCAGAAATCAGAGAAAAGCACAAAACTTGTCATTTTACTGAACTCATTTTCATACATGTCTCCACTCTCACAGAGTCTAGACTCAGAGTGTCGTTATTCCCATAGAGGTTTACCTCCAAGAGCTTATTATTTAAGTCTGAGAGCTGTGAAGCCAGAAGGAAGTTAGAAACTCCTTTCTGGCCTTGTGAACTTGAGGGCCACAAGGAAAGCTGAGATTGCGAATATAATGAGACTTAATTAAGAAATGCATAAAAATTTTAGCTACATTAGCATATTGTCAAAGTCAAGGTACTGAAAATATATAAATCCAAATTGAATTCATAATAATTCAATTGCCTGTGTGTGGAATCCCTTGTTCAGTTTCAGGAGTAAGGTTTATGGGCCTAGAAACCTTGGACAGGTGTCTCCAAGGAGATGGCATTAAACCATTTACACATGGTGTACCCTGTATTTATAGGCAAGCTAGCCTCTATGCTATGTTTCCTATGGATGTTTTCTACCCTAACAAAAAATGTGAAGACCAACTTCAGGCATATGGAAGAATCTTCACCTGGCAAATTATATGGGAACCAGGGAGAACAAGAAAGATTTGTTAATACTGCCAGTTTAAAAGTAACTTTTCAAATTCTATTAGGAGACTTAAATCCCCCTGTGCTCAACTAAAATCAACCAACATTTACTGAAAACCTACTATGTGCCAAACTCCTCTTGGGTGTTTTCTCATATGTTATATCATTTAAATTTTAGAACAATCTTATTAGGAAAGTAATTTTAATTTTGTTTTGCGGTTGAGAAAACTAAAGTTCCAAGAGATTGGGTTAATGAGCAAGGAGGAAGTGAAGCCAGGGCTTTCTTACAGCAAATCCAGTATACTTTCCATTCTACCACTCCCCTTAATTAATACAAACAACCTACTACATCTTATAGCAAAATACATTTTTATCAAGGACATTATCTCATTTGATCCTACTGACAGCACCCAAGGCCTGGCGGAGAATGATGTTGCCATTTCACAATGGGAAAACAGAAACCCCAGGGAATTCAGTAACACTTCACAGGTCACAAAACTCACAGCAGCAGAGCCAGCATTTGAGCCTTAATCTTCTGATTCCAAATATGTGTTCTACTTACCACCTCAGCGTGTAGAAATGGGGAGCTAACATCACTTTGGACCTAGTTATGATACTCTGCCAGACATTTTACATACATGAGTCTTCATCCTCACTACAATCCTGAATACTAGGAAGTAAACCCATTGTAGATGTATAAATAACGGCTTAAAAGAAGTTGAAGTTAATCAGAGTTGGAATGATTAAAACCTAAATCTGTGAGATACTATTACACACACACACACACACACACACAGTCATTCAAAGTTAGAAGACTGTGATAAGAAAGTACAAATAGCTCTTATCAGAACTTTCTATTTGGAAATTCCTAGTTTTTATCACAAAATTGTTCTAAATCACTATCCTCAAATATCAAAATATAACAAGTAAATATAGTAAAACAAAAAAAACACCTCTCCAAATAATCAAGATTATACCTGAAAGAAAAAGAAACTGGTTGGCTCATTCTAAAAGCACTTGGCCATGCCTATGAATGTCTTCCGGCAGGATAACTTCAATAACTATGTCCTTCGTGCCATTTACCCAGAGTCATTCTTAGAAAGCGATATCCTTGGAGATCAAGTTATGAACAGAAATGTAGACTCAATGAGGCCCTGTGCTCAGAACTACTTGCAAATGGATAGAAAATTGGGTAAGTAGAAGAACTTGTGTACTGACTGAGAACAGCATGCCAACCAATACTTTCAAAGACACTCTGAAAAGCACAATTGCTATAAAATACATGAGATTTTACCTGAGAAGGAGCAATAAAATATTTTCTTTGTCAGCCAATAGCTCAGTAGGTAAGAATAATAGCCATTGAGACTTATATGTACTTTCTACAGCTTACAAAATATTTCACACATAAAGTTCACTTGATTTTCAGATTACAAAACATTTTAATCCCATTATCTGACCCATATTAGGCTTTCAGTAAATGCTTGTTGCAATGAACTAAACTAAGCAGAGTTAAGAATTGTTATCCTTTTAAGCACATGAGAAAATGGAGGCTTAGTAAGGTTAAGTCACGTTCCTGGTGTCAAATATAAGTTTTTACATGTTATTCTTCTGCTCTTTTGTGAGTCTCTTAAAAATGATCCAACTCCATATTGTTATCAAGGAGTAACATCAGACCATATGATATACATCAAAATTGGGTATTTTTCCATTAAGGTGCCTCTTCATATTAGTCTGAAAACCTAGATTTGATTAATTTTGGTTGCTAAAATAGAATGCCTGAAGAATATAAATTTACTTTTTTTTGTTATCCATACGTCTGAGTAGTTTTTGCCAAACATCCATTACCTCATGACCAGGATTTCTATAATTAAATAAGATCAATGAGACTATATGCAAACTGAAAGCACTGTGTTGATATTAGTTGTTATCAGTGAGATGTATATCTCTTATAAATATAGAATACAGAAAAGTAAATGATTTCTCTATAAAAGGAAGAATTGTCTCATCAGGAAAAAAGGTGTATTATTGTCCATCTTGGACACATTCAAATGCCAATATATAATAGTACTTATATATAGATTCTATTGCAAAATAAGTTGAAAGTTTAGAGTTTGATGTTGAAAAGGACAGTCAAATGTTACAGGCATGGAGAACTTTTAGGGATTCAGTCCATTATAATAGTAAAAGATTTACCCAGGCATAATCCTCTTAAAACATGATCATATGGTCTTCATATATTATAGACTCAGCCTTCTTGATGTCTTCAATCTTTTAAAAACTGATACTTAAAAAAACTTTTTAAGGCACTTGGAATGAATATATACTATATTATATTTAAGTAAAGTAGTTATTTATTGGATGCCTGCTAGGTGACAGGTGAGTGTACTAATCCATTGTACAGATAAGGAAACTGAGACTTAGACTAATTAAAACACTTGTCCAAGATGATGAAGATAATAATAAAAACTCATTAAGGTCTAATATTCCAATGTTGTGTCCTATATTCACTGTTTCTAAATTTTTCTGTAAGAAAAATAGACCACCGAAACCGGTTTGGCTCAGTGGATAGAGCGTCGGCCTGTGGACTGAAAGGTCCCAGGTTTGATTCCGGTCAAGGGCATGTACCTTGGTTGCGGGCACATCCCCAGTAAGAGATGTGCTATTTTGCATCTCTATTTAAGGATTCAATTACTAAAATCAACATAACAAAGAGATTTCAGGTGGTAAGATGCCCTCTTCTTTCAGATATCACTCCCAAAGCAACAAAAAACATGAACAACAAGATTCAGTAATTTTTTGGCAAAACCTAGAAACATCTATAATCCCAAACTACAGTATATGATTAAGAGATGTCAAGGTGTGGGATTAGCACAGGAAAAGAGGCCCACAGGAGCCAATCTTAAACATGTCAGGAGAGCACAATCACTCAAACAGATGGTGCTCTACAGAAAGCAAAAAACAATAATTATGTCTTTGAAAAAAATAGGAAAGAGATGCCCAGATAATGAAGAGTAGCAGGAAATAAGCAAGGATATAGACAGACACGCCATTTTTGCATGAAACAGTCTATTGATGAATCATATTGGGGAAAAAGTCAAAGACTAAAGATATTACAGTTTATAAAGACTTATATAACTGTCTCTCACACACAACACACACAGGGAGGAGACAGAAAAAGTGAAAGAGACAGAGGCCTACACTTCCCAGTTCTACCTATAGCCACCTACTGGTTTGTAATGTCCTTGGCTCCTTTCCCATAAATTTCCTACACATGCAATCCAGGAACTGAAGAATTTCTTTCATTCACATAGACAGACACGCCATTTTCGCATGAAACAGTCTATTGATGAATAATATTGGGGGAAAAGTCAAAGACTAAAGATATTACAGTGTATAAAGACTTATATAACTGTCTCTCACACACAACACACACAGGGAGGAGACAGAAAAAGTGAAAGAGACAGAGGCCTACACTTCCCAGTTCTACCTATAGCCACCTACTGGTTTGTAATGTCCTTGGCTCCTTTCCCATAAATTTCCTACACATGCAATCCAGGAACTGAAGAATTTCTTTCATTCAAAAGTAAGCAAAGATTCTTTAAGAAAAAAGGAAGAAATGAAAAATACTGCTTTTCCCTCCTTACAAAAAAAAATGCATGTATATATAAGACTTACTAGAAAATGTTAATAGGCAAATACAGGGCCATAGAAAACCACCTAGGACATGTTTGGAAATAGTGAAAACCATGTTTGAGAAAGTAAATGGGAGGCCTTAGCCTGACTCCCAAAGGCTCATTCAACGTTCTTTATCAATTTGCTCATAACCCTCACCCTTGTTTCTTCTACACTTAGAGCACTGGCTTCTTTTCTACAAGAGAAGGAAAATCAAAGGGTGTGGGAGAAGAATAGAAGAAAAAAGAAGAAGAAGTGTCAAGATAAAAAAAAACTCAGAGATTTAAAATGGGGTTCATTGGAAGGGAAAGTGTTGCAAACTTAAAAATTATAAGTGTCAAGATTAAAAAAAAAAACTCAGAGATTTAAAATGGAGTTCATTGGAAGGGAAAGTGTTGCAAACTTAAAAATTAAGAAAAATAAAGATGTTATTGATTTTGATTTTGTTGATCCAGAAACAGAAAAGAAATAAAAGGAGAAGGGCAGTTGCTTCCTTAGGACCCATGGTGGGTAATCAGACACTAGGGGACAAAAGGACTAAAGACATATTAAATAACTGTTTCCCATCTGCAGTTACAAATGAAGAAAGTGGATACTCAGACAATCCAAGGATCAGGTTTCCAGGAATGAAAGATGAGGGCAGATAAAAATCAGAGTGGAAATGAAAGGTCTTTGGAAATTAAGAAGACACCAAGATCTCACAAAAGCATGCAACCTATAAAGGGAAGAGAAACCAACATGTGGGCAAGACTTGGCAGACCAGCTCTTGAGTTCATTCATCACAGCTCACTGAGCCTGGCAAAAGCGTCTCCTCTCTGAATGGAGTGTACACACAGGGATGAGAACAGAGACCCAGAGGCTGCTTATCAGCTCACAGCAGCAAGGTTGCAGGCTTCCACCTCTATCCTAAGAGAAGGCCTATCTCAGGATCTATACCTTATCTTAAGTTAATATTTGTTCAGGCTTTTGTCTTTTGTCTCCCTTGAAGCTCAATTCTGTAATGTGCTAGAAAGATGTCTAAAGAGATAAAAATATTCCTCCCTCCTTCCTTCTTTCCTTCCTTCCTTCCTTCTTCCTTCCTTCTTCCTTCCTTCCTTCCTTTGGACAAACATCTATTGGTTACCAACTATGTGCCTGGTACTCTGCTAAGGACGGATGAAATAAAGATAAATTAGATTAATTATCCTGAAGGTATTCCCACTGGGACTGGGAGAATGAAACCAAATAATAGATAAAGCAGACATTGTAAAGGGTTAACTGTAGATGGTAGGGATATTTGCTTTTGCTGCCCATCGCTTTGAATTTTTCTGTAATTTTGAAAACCTTTATAATTCAATGTTGAAAAAATAAATTATAATGCAATGTGACAAGTGCTTATCGGCACTTAACCCAAAGTGAGAAGGCCATCATTTTTCTAATGATGGCTAATGGATGCAACACAGATGTCTGTGGTTAAGTCTGGTAAACATTGGGTTAAACATGTTTCTTTACTGCTTCATTTATTAATACCTCTCAGATGTTCTATGCGCCTTAGTTCAGATATAATGTAGAATTTTCCAGGCTTATTTGACTATAGGACTTCCCTCCTTTGTCAGCATTTGTGTTTTAAGGAACAGACAATGGGAGTTGCTAGATTAAGGATTAATTCCCCTGAGCTACTGAACTCCTGCAGAAATGTAATGGGGTCATGTGTACTGTACATGAGGATTCCTTTTTCAGCTCACAGCCTAAATAGGAGTGGAGTTTACTTGGTCAATATAGTCGTTCATAGCACGCAATCCAGTATGATAGCACAATAAGCATTCATAGAGACACTGGGAGATAGCCTAATAAGATACAAAGAACAGAAACACTGAAATAAATTGATTTTAAAAAACCTACACTGACTTACTTGAAATGCATAAGCAACATCTAAGAACTTCGAAAATATTTAGTTAAGGACCCTGAAATGAGAAAGGAGCATCTCAGTTCAGACTGGCGCACAGAGACGCAAAGCAGACCCGGAAGAACACAAGCTGAAAGTCACACTGTTTGCCCCACTGGCTTAGAGTCTCCTCATGAAGGAGGATGGAGATTATCAGGGCCCCACAAAACAGTATGCAGAATTATACCTGAGTAGGACTGTGTAGTAAGCTCTACAGAATTCCCTACAAGAAGATATTTTCCACAAGTCCTTCTGTTCTTTCTCAAAGTCCTAAAATGAAAAAAACCCCATGGGTAATGTATGAGGTGTGCGTATGTCTACATTGGTAGGAACCCACTGACACTCTCTGTTAAATTTTGCTCCACAGAGTGGGTAAACTAGGTGAACAAGTGACTTCAAAATGCTTTCTCAGCAAGCCTAACTTCTCTCTGGCAGTGCTATATCTTCATAAGAGAAGTATTACAAATACTACACTTCCCTATAGTTATTTGTTTACCTTTTCACATAACTATGAGAACACTTTTCATAGTCATTAAAATTATTTGGGTATGCATTGGCTTCCCTAACCAAATGGTGAGCTCATTGAAGACGGGACTGTACTTTTTATTTTTGTATTCCATGTGCAAATTCCGAAGGTCCTAGTGTGGCATTCTAAAGAGCTTGGATGTTATCCCAAGAGCAATTGGAAGCACTAGAGGCTTTTAAACAAGGTCAGTTTTTAATAGGACTAGATTTGCATTTAGAAAGCCCTTTGGCTGGATGGTGGAAAGTAGATTAGAGGCAGGAAGCCAGGTGGCTGGGCAAGAAGGCTACTGCAGTTGTGCAGGTGAGATGGGGAGAGAGCTGAAACTAGGGCACTGGCCTAGAGGAGGAAGCAGTCATTGCATTTTAGGGGGTAGAATGGGCGGAGTTTGGTAACTCATGAGGTGCTAGAGATAAAGAAGAAGGTGTAGCCTAAATGACAGATGTTTCTAGCGTTGGTGATGCCAGTGACTGCAAAGGGAACTGTTAGAAAGAGAAATCAGGCTGAGAGAGAAAAGATTAACATGTTCAACACAAACAGCCCTTTTTTTTTTTTGAAAGCTAGGTACTGTGGAAACACTGAGAAACAGAGACAATCTCTAATTTACCACCAGGCTAGATTCCAACTGTTTATGAGTCAATTGCTTAGAAATTGAAATGTATGCTTTCCCCAAAAGGAGCAACACTATAGATCCTGATATAGGGCCTGTAGCTATTTCTCCCCCAGTGGCCACAGAGTATGCTATCATTTCTGTGGGAGGAAGGGCAACATTGAGGGAAAAGCCCTGGGTGCCTGGGAAGAAAGCTTAGGCCTAGACCCATTGGCTAGTCTCATCATCTGCTTCCATAGTTTGTCTATCAGTAACATGAACATTGAAGATAATGCTCTACCCACCTAGGAGGGTTGTTGTAAAGCTCAAGGGACACAGTCTATAGGAAAATATTTTGTGCACTGCAGCATGTCTCTTAAAGGTAAAATTTGAAAGCAGCCAGTCAGTTATCTGGTCCTCCTATAGGGCAAATGATTTTGGATAGCTGGGCTTGAAACACAGAGATTTTATCCTTTAAGTGTGGAAACATTTTTTCTAAAGTATCGACCACTTTATTAGCATGGAAAGCTTTCTATAACATTGCTTCTGTCAAGAGCACACTAAACATGAGGCTAGGGTTTAAAAACTACTGGTTGAGTAAACTGCAGAGTGAATTTTAAGACTTTATCCTCATGTGGCTACTTCTCATTCTCCTCCACTGGTTCTTCCTCATCTTCTAGATCTCTTAAATGTGAAAGAGCCCTAGGACTTAATTCACTGTCTGTACCCACTTCCCAAGTGATCTCATGCAGGCCCATGGCTCTGAATTCCATCCATATACACATGACTTTTAATTCTACATCTCCAGTTTTAGCTTTTTCTCCTAGAACTCCAATCTCATATACCCAATTGCCTATTCAACATCTTTTTGTATGCCATATAAGTATCCTAAATTGAACACGACCAGAAGGATTGTGGATTTTCACCCATGCCCTAATCTCAGATTACTTAATCACAATGAAGGGCAGCACCCGTTGGCATTTGCTCTGACCGAAATCCTTGGAGTCAGCCAAGACGCCTCTCCTTTTCTCAGAGTTTGCATCCAATCTATCAGCCAACACTGGCTGTTCTACCTCCAAAGTCAGTCCATACTCCAACCACTTCTCACCATCTCTACTGCTACCTCCCTGGCCACGCCACCATCATTTGTCCTATAGATGATCACAGGAGCTTCCTGACTTTCCCTCCTGTAATCTATTCCCCAAGAAGTGACCAGTATGGCCATGTTTGTAATTCATTTAAACTAAAAGTCTGCAATCTAGAGTCAAACAGCCTAAATTTAATCTCGGCTCTGCCTTTACCAGGGTTGGTCCAGGAAAAATTACTTAACCTTTCTGTACCTCGATTTTCTCAAATGTCCTTTCTTTCTCACATAAAAAGTAGCATATGGTTTGTATTATAAAGTATTTACTTTTCTTTAAATGATCTATTTGTGCCTCTATTTTCTTTTTGATATTTCTTTTGTTATTTAAGAGGTTTTCATTTTTTTGTTCTAATAGCTACTATCATATGATGCCCATTTTATCTTTTTCCTTAAATAGGCTCCTACTATTTGATTTTTCACCTTTAAACATATACTCTGACTCTCACATTACCAATGGGTTAATCATTAAGCGCCTTTTCTTTTTAACTGTCTTTTTGTCTTCCTAGTTTTAGTTATGCTACTTCTATTGTGTACAAGTGTATGAAATTTATACCACATTTTTCTACAACTTTGTAACCTTGTTTTGGTTTTAGATCTTGCTCCATTTTTAAGTCTGAAATCCACAGTTAGATACACTCAATGCTCACCAATGTGTTATACTTTCCCCAGTCATAGCCTACCTGAATGAAGCTCATCCTCTATTAGATTCCTCATGAAGAGCTGATAAGCTGATAAGTGCAGTATTCCCTGAATTCTTGCATGTTTAGAACTATTTTTCTTAAACCTGATCTTTAAGTATAAGTTGGCTGGATATAAAATCCCTCACTAACATTTTATTTCCATATGTTCTTTAAAGACAGTGTTCCATAATTGTCTTTCTTTGTATTTTGTTGTTTAGAACTCTGATGCCCTGATTTTTTTCAAGGACTTTGTTTTTTCTTTGCCTGTATGTATGTCCATATGCTATTATATAATTTACTGTTAAAGGCTTTGACTTAGAGTTGACTGTTCCTAGTGCTGCTGTAACAAATAACCAGAAAGTTAGTGACTTAAAACAATGCAACTTTATTATCTTACAGTTCTCAAGGTCAGAAGTCCACAATGGGTCTCAATCGGCTAAATTCAAGGTGCTGGCAGTACTGAGTTCCTTTTGGAGGCTCTAGGACAGTGGTTCTCAACCTTCCTAATGCCGCGACCCTTTAATACAGTTCCTCATGTTGTGGTGACCCCCAACCATAAAATTATTTTCATTGCTACTTCATAACTGTAATTTTGCTACTGTTATGAATTTTAATGTAAATATTTGATATGCAGGATGTATTTTCATTGTTACAAACTGAACATAATTAAAGCATAGTGATTAATCACAAAAACAATATGTAATTATATATGTGTTTTCCGATGGTCTTAGGCGACCCCTGTGAAAGGGTCAAAGGGTCGTTCGACCCCCAAAGGGGTCGCGACCCACAGGTGGTCGAACGATGCTCTAGGAGATAATATCTCTTCTTGCTTATTCCAGATTTTAGAGGCCATCCACAGTCCTTGGCTTGTGGCCACATGCTTCCATCTTCAAAGCCAATAAGGTCTTACTGCCATGGTTCTCAACCTGTGGGTCGCGACCCCTTTGGGGGTCGAACGACCCTTTCACAGGGATCGCCTAAGACCATCGGAAAACACATATATAATTACATATTGTTTTTGTGATTAATCACTATGCTTTAATTATGTTCAATTTGTAACAATGAAATTGGGGGTCACCACAACATGAGGAACTGTATTAAAGGGTCGCGGCATTAGGAAGGTTGAGAACCACTGTCTTACTGAGTCCTTTTCACACTGCCATCTCTCTGGTTCTTTCTTTTCTTCCTCCTTCTTCCACTTATGAGGATTCTTGTAATAATCCACGATAATCTCCTCAAGGTCATCTGATTAGCACCTTAACTTTCTCTGTAACTTTAATTCCCCTTTGCCATATAAACTAACATAGTCGCAGTTTTCCAGGGATTAGGATGTGGACATTTGGGGGTGCGAGGAGGCATTATTCTGCCTACCATGCTCTACTTGTATAGAAATGGCCTCTGTAATATCCTATGCCTTTTAGTGGGCTGTAGGTATGGATTATGGGTGGTTTCATTTGCTCTTCTTTTAATATGTACGGTTTTTTGAAGGGCATATGAAGAGATTTGGTTTTAGGCAACTACCATTATCCTACAAGAAACTGGAAAGCATCTGCTCAGTATTTCAAAGGCCAGAATATTATTTCATATCTTCATTCCTTTGTTTTAAACCTACTTACGAATCAAAATGTCCTTTACTCTTTGTAAAACCTTAGCTCAAATAGCACCTCTCCCATACTTCCTGGACAGAATCAATTATTTTTTCTGAGGCTTCTTTAAGACTTTGCATTTAATCTATCATTTCATTTGCTCTGCTATTATAACTATTCCTTTATGTGCCCCACTAGACCAGGAGATGCTTGAAAGTAAAAGATTATTTCTTATTCACTGTTGTTTACTTGCTGTCTAGTACAGCGTATGGCATATGCTCTGCTCTATGATTGTTATTATCTATATTAATGATATCCATTTTATAGCTACTATTTATACTGAGCACTTGATGCAGTATTATTAATGCTCACTAAAATTCAATGGAATAGGTCTTATTATTCTAATCTTACAGAGGAAAAGATAAGACTGAAAGTGTGTTCAAAGTCAGAGTCAGTATAAATAGTGCTATAAACTTTGATTTTAATTCAAGTCTATTTGACTACATACAAATATAAGTCTGTTTTCACTTAATCCCACTATGTTCTTGGAGAGACAAAAGAAGAGTGGAGCACTCTTGGAACAGTCAGCAAAAGAAGATTCCAGAACTCTATTATTCCCTCTCCCTTCATATTCCAATAAACGCACACGGTCTCCCTGAAGGCAAAGAACCTCTGCTGAGTGGACAAATATAAAACCTCTCAACTAGAGCATAATGTAAGCAATCTTGGCACTTAACATTTTACTTCGAATAAAAAGAAGCAAGGCCTTGGTCATTTTCCCAAGAAGGAAGACTAGATGAACTCTGGAAGCTGTGGAGACTCTGGACATACGCCCGGGGTTCATGGAGGCTTTCAAGAAAAGTGGTCCTCCTAATATAGACAGCCAGAATGCTCAGAACAGGCCTAGGGAGGGGATATAATTCCTCATTCTAAAAGCTGACAAAAATTCTGGCCTTGGCTCACAAGGACCAAAATTGAAATACAAAGTTGCTGAGTGAAAACCAATTTTCAGGTACAGCCCACCGGGAATCCATAGGCTCCATTGTTAAGATGGGACGATAGACCTAAGAGGCAGAGAAACCAGACTCATGCTGGCTCATGCTGGCTAACTGGATGCTAATTTTGAGGACTTGGGGATATAGTTCATATTGCAGGTGACACTTAACTGGGAGAAACCAGAGTAAAGCAAAAATCATGAGCCTAAAATAAAAACCCCTTTATTTCTGCTTCCAAAAAATTATGTGAGAATTGGCTGCACTTCTTAAGGGCAGTGCTAGCTTTACATCCCTAGAAAACAATGGTAAGGCAGGTCTGATGCAGATAAAGTTCCTCTATGCTGACCATAGGTCCCTAAGACCTAATGTTGACTCCTAGTATGTGAGGATGAAGACCTGAGTAAAGCCATGTAAAGCAGGAAGAAATTAGAATTTAGAAGTCTCTGCCACCAAACACTAATAGGACTGAGGAGTGCAACTAATGTTACTTAAGAGGAAGACTCTTAGACTCCTGATGTCGGATAAGATCGGATGAGTCAGAATGATCTGAAACAGATGGGTTCCAAATGCAACTTCTGCCTCTGTTATTACCTCACTTACTGACTTGGAGGAAGGAACCAAAACCAAGCCAAAATGGCAGAGTTAATGTATGAGGGCCTGTATGCTGTGAAGGGCTGCACAGCTCTAACCTGAGTGACAGGCAGGTCCATAGCTTGAAAGGGCCATTCCCACTAGAACACAATGATGATGTAATATCTCCCATTGAAACTAACAAAGATGAAACCAAATGAGAACAAAACAGACAAAAAGAATAAACCTCCAGTTGGACCCACAGTTCCTTCCAGTCACTCCAACATTATTCTAAGAACGATGAACTGACGTTCTCACGGTCTCTATTTCCCTATCATCTGTTCTCCAATGAAAATATTCCAGGCAAACTCTCATCCCCACCACTCCACCCAAACTGCCCTACAAGGGCCACCAGTGCCTTCTGCCTTGATGAAGACAATGAATAACTGTTAGTCTCAAGCATGCTTGACTTCTCAGTAACATTTAGCAGAGTTAATTTTCTTCTCCCTCTTGAAATACTTGTCTCTCTTGTCTTCTGGAAGAGCACATTTCCCATTTTGCTTCATTTTTGTTGTTAGCTTGTTTGTTGGTTTATTAGCTTTGCTGGCTGTTCCTTCTCAGGCTTCTTTGCTAACTCCTCCTCATTCTTCTCACTAAATGTTGTAAAGCTCAAGGGCTCAGTCTGCCGCTCTCATTGCTTCTCTTTTTATACGCATGTCCAAGGTTTCATAATTAAATATCGTCTATCCTGTCATGATGCCTAGTTGTGGCTCTATAGCCCCAAACTCTCCCCTAGTTCCACCTTGTTGACTAATAAGCTTCTCAAAAAATTTCCACCTGGGTGTCTAACAGGCTTCTCGGAATTCATGTGTCCAAAAGACAAGTTTTGATTCCCATTGACTCCTACATCTGTACCTTGCCACCTGCCTCTTATCTGTTCCTCTTCAACCTTTCCCAACACAGTAAATAAGAACACTGAACAGACCAAAACCTCGAAGTCTTCCAATCCATATGCCCAATTGTATTTACTCATTGTTAAAAACTATCTAAATACTGACCATTTCTCACCACCTCCACCTCCACACATACCAACCTAGTTCGAGTCTCCATCTCTCACATCTATATATATAAAAGCTTAAGCTACCATTACGACCAAACGACCAGTCGACCAGTAGCTATGACACGCACTGACCAGCAGGGGGCAGACACTCAATGCAGGAGCTGCCCCCTGGTGGTCAGGGCGCTCCCACAGCCAACCTCCCGTGGCCAGCCAACCTCCTGCAGCCCCTCCCCCCAGCCAACCAGCCCCCAATAGGTTTCGGTCGTGGGCCAGGTCGAGGGACCCCACCCATGCACAAATTCATGCACTGGGCCTCTGGTGAACTAATAAGAGGCAAAAGCTTCCTCACTGGTCTTCACTGGTATCTCTGGTCCATCCTCACCTTTACCATACTGCCTAATCCTTCCCTGCAGGAGAGCCAGAATAGTTATTTCAGACATAGGTCAGATCACAACATTCCCTGGTGAAAGCACTCCAAAGGCTTCCTATCAGACTAAACTCCAAATCGTTGGTCTTCTTAACCATAACATCTGCACAGCTAATCAAATGTCACTTTTTAAATGATGCTTATGCTGACCAACATATTTAAAAGTGTAGCCCACCATCCCTCTACTACTGATCCCACTTATCTATTTTTTCCCCACAGGATTTATCACTATCTAAGATGTAATATAATTTACTCATTACATTTATTGTTATGGTCTCTAATATGAAGGTAAGTCCTGAGAGCCTACGCAAGTGCCAGATGATGAGCACTGAGCAGACCTACTTGCAGAACGGTGAATTTAGCTAAAGTGTGTGCTCCATGCCTTTCTGGACATTATCCTTAGCGGCACCTCCTGACACCACCATCCGTCTAATTCTTCCCTGTAGACCAGTTGTTGGAAGATTGGAGGAGTCAATGGAACTTTTCCAGAGAAAGGCACCTCTAAGCAGATCTTCTATAAAATAATAAGTCACGTGTACAAGGGAGGAGCCTTGAAAAGAAGCAAAAGGAACAGCACATGCTTCTGGCCAGAAACAAAAAAAAAGGGCGTGACAAATTCCAAGGGATGAAAGATATTTAACGTTGCTAAAGTACTAGTTCTGGAAGATATTTGGGGAGTTGGGGGGGGGGGGGGCAAGGAATGAGCCTAGAGAGGTAGAATTAGGAAGGCACTTGTAGCTACTCTTAGGTGTTTGGGTTTTACCATTCACTTTGCAAGGCCAATACTTCTATTCCATCTCCTCACCTCTCTTGGGCTTTAGTTCCCCTGACTACTGCTTGCTCATTCTATTGGCAACAGGACAGGTGCATTCTCCATGCTAGGGGTAGGGAAGAGGGGGCACTTCAGGCAGGAAGTGAAAACTCTGGGCTCTGCTCTCTTAGGACAGCATGTCCCTATCAGTGTATTCACATAATTGACAAAGAGCCAGAATAACACTATGTAGGCGGGTGCTGGTTGTCAAAAAAAAAAAAATGATAGAATGCAAAAGTGGGAAAGTATTTAATTTGTTTTCTTTTATATTTCAAACAATGCTTCGGCATGCAGACAAAAGATTACCAGATGTTATGTAAATTTAACAGTAGGTAGGCTTCCTTCATCTCAGTTTTGGGAAGCAATAGGGGAACATGGTTAAGATAGACCTGGCTTTGAATCTCAAGTATGTGCTCTTAAAAGCAGTGTGACCTTGGACAAGTTGTGTGACTTCTCTTGCTCTCAATTTTCTCAAGCGAAAAGCAGGATGAATAATGGCCACTTGTTATTGGACAGGTGGATGGAGTCCCGTGCTCTTCACAGCCTATAATTCACAACTCTTTTTCTGTCCATAACTTAAATATGAGGAAATGTCTATGACTCTGAAAGTTCTCTGTGCCCCCATCTCTGTAAAATCTCAAGGCAAGGGAACTATTGCACCCTAACCCAAAAGCCATAGTGACATGCTCACACCTGTGTTCCTGTTACAGTTGACAAAGAGCTCCAATCTTCCTGAAGCCTCACCACCACAGAGTGTTAAACAGGGCAGGGATCACCATGACTACTTAGAAAGCAGGCCAAGTTAGGTGACTTGCCCAAGATCACACAGGTGGAAAAAAAGACAGAACGAGGACTAGAATGAAGGTCGTGTAACTCCTGGTAAAACCTCTTCACTCCTAAAGTTTGAGCCTACCCCCTCCCCCACTCAGACTCAGTCAGCTTCTTGGCCCAGGACTTCTGGGTCCGGTGGCCTCACAGAAAGTATAGTGGCCAATAGCCTGCATGCTGACAGTGCTTGACCTCCGGTTACTCTCACAAACCAGAGCAAAGCAGAGAGAACAGGAAAGGAGCAAGGCATTTCATAGCTCCAAAGACCTAAGCATGCCAAGTACTCATTCCAGATAAGAAAACCACCTCCCACCCCTACCCCAAGGTCACTCTGAATTCATAGCAGAGCCAAGACAAAATTGCAAAGGAGACAATTAAGTTAGGGGTTAACCTGAAAAAAAATCCATGGAATCATCATTGCTAGGTTTCATTACAGTCACTAATTCAATTAACATTTACAGAGCACCATATGCTAGAGCATGTACTAAATTCTGGGATTCAGAGAAGAGTAAGATACATTCCTTATTTTGAAGACAGTAATAGTTATATACACACACATACTCATTCATATTTATAAGAAATATTAACTGAGTAATTGACATAAGCAAAGCAGTATAATTTATACATAAGCACTTGACATCTTAATGAACCCTATGAGGGAAGACACTATTATACCTATTTTAAAGATGAAGAAACTGGCCCTGCCAGTGTGGCTCAATGGGTTGAGTGTCATTCTGTGCACCACCAAAAGGTTGCAGGTTCAATTCCTAGTCAGGACACATGCCCGGGTTGGGGGCTCAATCCCCAGTAGGGGGCATGTAGGAGGCAGCTGATCGATGTTTCTCTCTCTCCTTTCCTCTCTCTCTAAAATATCAATAAAAAAGTATTTTAAAAAAACAGATGAAGAAACTGAGGCTCAGAGAACTTAAGGATTTCCCCAAGGTCTAAGTAATATAGGTAGGTTTTTAAACCAGGCATTAAATTCTAATGTCCATGTTCTAGTCTACTCTAGTGGAGGGAAACAACCTCCTAAAAAAGGAGTTCCCTAAAACATTTCCAAGAGGTGATGGGTCAGTTCTGCCTGGAAAGTTGGGACTTTAGAGCTGAGGATGGAGCCCACAGCACTTTAGCACAATGTTCTCCCAAGTTATGGATATAAGAAAAGGTATGAAAGAAATTCATGAATGGAGCTACTGGAATTCTACATCCACTGTCCCGGCAATATCATATTTCTTCTCTGAAATTTTCAAAGCACCACTTCCTGATGAATCTGCAACAGCCCCAGTCAGGGTGAGTGTAGGAAGGACACTATTTAAAAAAAAACAGGAGTGGGAGATGGCTTGGAGACACTTCAGTCTCTTTGCTATTGTGTCTGTTCTTTCAACACTGAAACAAGCAATCCAATCCATGTAGCCTTTTACCCCCTCCAATAAATTGCATTTTTAAAAATCAACTGGAGCAAAAATCAACTGAATTGATAGTGAACTTCACAAATTCATACAAAGAGTTTTCTCATTATAGAGTCATTTAAAGGACTTGGTAGTTCAAAGCATTCATTGTAAAGTTCACTTGCAGTATATATTTAAAAAGCCAGAAAATGTACAAAATTGAGCCCAGGCTATGTTATTTTTTCTATCATTTGGTTTATTTCAGCATATTCTTTCAGCCATGTTCTCTTCAATTTGATAGACAAAACAAGAGGTGCCACCTTGGCTATTTTTTTTCTTTTCCCCAAGAGGCGGCAACCGAAATCTTTCCAGGGGTTTTAGCCAGTCAAAACTTGAATTCAAATGCTTAACCAATCAAAAGCTGATTCCATGTGTACTAGTAAATGAAGTGGTCTGTCCTTAAGGGAGGAATGCTCGTTGGGTTGCTTGACCTTCATATGGAATGTCAACTCTACCACGTGCTCCTGTGGCCTCCAAAATATAAAGCCCTGCCCTGGCCCAATATCCTAAGCCTTCTCAGACAGTATCAGTCTCATAATGCCTTCAATCTGGCCCCCGACAGAAGCTCCTAAGTATTTAGGGAAGATATTCATAGCATGAAGCCATTCTTTTAGGCATTTTACCACGGGGTCAAGAAACCATCAGGGGCTCCACAAATAACCACAGATTTATCCTGAGTTGCCCTTTAATGACATGACCACTGTTTTCATGGAGGGATCATACCAGAAATATTCATTCTACTTCTTGCTGTATTTATCATAAGAAGTGTCAAGAGCACAGGCTCCATAGTCAGGCTGCCTAGGTGTTATTTTGGCTCTACCACTTACTGTTTGTGTGTCCCTGATAAGTTATTTAACCTCTTAGGCTTCAGTTTCTCCATCTGTAAAATGGGGATAATAAGAGCATCCACTACATAGGATGAGAAATTAAATGAAATGAATAGACTTGTGTTTACAGTAGCTCCCAACTTAATAAATGCAAGTTACTGGATTTAATTGTGCTTATAAAAAAAATTGTATAGGACACTGTATGTTAAATCATTTGATGTCTCTGATATTGGGTCCTTCATGAAAATTTTTCTTAAGAATGTAATCTAGGCACTCTCCTTCCTGGGAGCATGCCTGCCATTCCCTTCCCCCTTTCCCCTCCCAGAAAGGAATGTAATGTAAAGAAAACAGAATATCCACAGAGAATATCAGCTTTCTGACATTGACAATCTCTGTCATCTAACCTGGCTCTCATTTTGCAAAAAGGAATCTCAAATCCAAATGTGATAACAGCTTATATTTGATTGACCCTGGTTAACATGTTTGTTTCACTTCCTTAATCCCAGGATTTAGTCTCCTCAACTGTTAGTTTCTTAAGAGCATGGTGCTTGAGAGTTCCATTTGAACCCCCCACATCTAAGCAGAGGGCACACAGTAGCTGCTCATAAATATCTATTGATTTGTACATTTGAGAGAACTTAATAAAAACAAAAGGTACCCAAAAGATAAAGCCTAGAATGTGATTAGCATTCATATTGTCTGAGGTGCAATGAAAGGTACTTATGCCTTTCTCAGAACCTTCCTGTTGACTGCAATTAACAACACTATTCAATGTAGAGTAATCTGTTTAATCTAGTGTAATGAGTTACTTGCAGGATTTCATCTTATTCATCTTTCTCTACATTTAGCCAGGTGGTCAGCACATTTGTGGTATGGGTAATGAATAGATACATAAATGAATAAAAGACTGTGAGAAATAGATGGTCAGATAAGTCCCCAGAATAAAATAAAACTTAACACTTCACATCAAGCACAACACAGTTAGAATGACTCAGTGGGTGCAATTAGTATGAGCTCAGGCCATTCTTAGTTAATATAAGAGAAAGGGTAAAAAGAAAGAGGATAGGGAAAAGGGAGCAAGACGCCCTCTTCAACCACATTTATGTAGTCAACAAATATTTCTTCAGCACCTGCAATACACCAAGCACGATTCAAAATGCAGTGTGACAGACTGAATGAAAGTCAAAAGATCTGCTCTTACAGAGCTTATGTCCCAGTGGAGGAGACAAAATAAATAAGTAAGAAAATAACAGAATAAGATAAGCTCAGATAATAAATGCTGGATAATGTGATAGAGGGAGATTGGATCTGTAAAGGTGGGTAACTTCAGATAGGTTGTCTAAAAAGGTCTCCCTCTGAGAAGGCAGGGGTGGGTGGGAGGGAAGAGATTAACCAAAGAGTTTATATGCATATTCATAACCCATGGACACAGACAATAGTGTGGTGAAGTCCTGGGGTGGGAGTGGGGGGCCAGGCTAGAAGGGGTCAATGGGGGGAAAAGGAAGGTATCTATAAAAAAGATTGGTTCACTATTATTTTCAAGAATAAAATTTTAAAATAAAATAAAAAGGTCTCCCTCTGACTTCTAGCTGAGCAGTTCTTTATTATAATTTTTATGTCACTGGATTATGATGATCTGTTCCCTCACTGCTCTTCCAACTGCCCTAACTGAAGTTATGACATAACAGTCTCAAGTGCAAGATATAGTGTCCAGTACCCAATAGGCCCTCAAAAATTTTTTGCTGGATTAAATTTATTAACGGAAGCACTTCCTCTAACTTGGGGACACAGAAGAAGAAGAAGAAACATTTTTTCTTCTTCCTTGGAAGAGGGTTGAAATCAGGAAAAGCTTGAGAAAGTGAGTAAGAAGGAACGGAAACAGAAAATTATGTGGAATGTTTTGGAAACAACTGGTAGTTCAGGGGTAGCCTGGCTGGGAAGGAAGTCCCTGAAGGTTAACTGGTAGAGGCTGTTTGTGGCAAAGGTTGTGAAAAGCCATCACTGTCACGTCAAGATGCATGGACTTCCTCCCTTAGGCAATGTGGGAGCCATCAGATTCTACAACAAAGAGCCACACAAGGTCTAGATTAGAAGGTGGAAAAATCACTCTGGTAACTGAGAAAGAGCTAGATGCAGGGGAAGGGTTAAGGGGATGGGAAATCAGCTACAATGGTATAGTTGAGAGAAGAGGAGAGGCTGGGCTGGGCGGTGGCAGAGTGGTAGAGAGAGAGATGATATGAATTCGAGAGAGATTAATGATGTGGAATCAACAGAACCTGGGAATCTATTGCATCTGAACCTATTGCATCTGAGCCCAGAAGGAATTGGGAAGGAGGGCTCAGCAGTTGCCCGCTCAGACAACTTCATTTTTTCATGTTGTACCCATATGCGAGATTAAGATACATAAAATGTCTTAAGAAAACAGATACCTTGAGCAGGTGGCAATTCTGACAACAAATGTGGAATCACTTTCCTTTCCGCCTATATGGGAATCTGAACCAAGAGGCACCCAAAACCCTTTCAGGGTCAGCAACTAGCACACACTTTTACTTGAATTGGCCAGTCTGACATGGAGACTTTTTATCTAAGGATGTCAGCCATTGAACTGTGCAAGCTAGCTCTCTTTTCCACCAGGAGAGTGTGTCTGCACAGCAGTGGCTTGCAACTTAATATTTTGCATAAAAATTCATGAGGTGCAGTATCCATTTCAGCTGTGTTATAAAGTAGTAAAGGGAAGAGAGGGAGGGAAGGAAAAGTTCAGCCCGGCTCTCAGAGAGGGTTCATTTTGAGTGATGATTGCGAGCCATCCTTGGAAATTACAGATGCTACTTGGTTCACTATTATTTTGCAGCATCTCCAGTAATCTTCCGTGATCATTTATAACAGCATGTCTGATGACTTTCACAACGTAACTGGAAAGGGTACTTCTGTGAAGCATGTCTACTCAGAGGAAAAATCAATCTTGGCTGCTGAGGGAGTGAACTTTGTACCACCACGATGAGACATTTAGAGATTTCAACATATAAAAATAGGAATGGCAGGGGTCCAGTCCTCCAACGTATATGTGTATATAATGTGGGCTCCAGTTGCTTGAATGGTTTAAGATTTCTCCTTTCATCCAAACAAAACATAGCACGTGTCCAGAATCCCAATTGGCAGGCTCCAACAGGAAATACTCATAAACTCCATAGTAATATCTACTAATGTTTCTATAATGCCTTTACGGTTTGCTAAGTACTTGTCACACACCTGAGCTGCTCATCATCGAAAACACCTCACACTTTCCAACCTTCGTTTCTTCTGACAACCGTTCTGATCACCTGGAATGTTCTCTCAGGACATCTGTGCTCCCACCTTTCAAGGGCAAGCTCAAAATCTCCCTCCCAGAGCAGAGGCCCTGGCTGTTTTAACCCTTACATGTGAATAATATTTTACAATGCGTAAGATCTCTGAAAGGCAGTACAGCATGTTGCAGAGTAAGTAGCATTCAGGTTCAGAGGACTTGGGTTCAAGCCCTAGTATCACAGTTTATTAGCTGCATGACCTGGGCCCACCCTTTAGATTCAAAACAGGGGTCAAAAGAGATGCCATATGTAAACCTGTTTTGTAAGCCTAATTGATTATGTAAATTTTAAGTATTAGTATTCTACTGTATTTACCTCAGAGGGTTATTATGAGGTTTTAGTAATTTATGTAAAACACTTAGCTCAGTGCCTGGCACATAAATGTTCAATTAATGAGAGTGATTATTTTTATTAAAGTTCACTTGTTGATTCAACAGTATGAATTAAGCACATACTGTGTGCAGAACACTGTAATGAATCTATCACCTCACTCATCTTCAAAATAACATTACAGAAATATAAAAACGTTGTTGTCATGAGTAAAGAGTATAGCAGAAGGATTTAGGAAATTGGGTCACCTATATTCTAAGCCTAATTCTAATTCTTTAGAGCTGTGTGATCTTGGGCAAGTTACTTAACCTGTCTGTGCCTGGTTTTCTTACCTAGAAGATGAGAAAAATAGGAGATCCTTAAATACAAGGTGGTCATAAAGATTAAGCAAATTAATCCATGGGAAGAGCCCAAAACAGTGTTTGTCTCATTGATAAATATTAGTTAGGTATTCTTACATTCTTTTACTGTAACTACCTCAGAAATAGTTTTTCTCATGAATCAAGAAAAAAAAGTCATAGTTCAGAATATACCCAATTATTCATTCTTTGAGTCCATCGCATTGCTTCTAATTCAGCTCTGTGCCTCCGCTATCCTCTCCCCGTGACCCCTCCACACTAATCAGTCAACTTCCTAAGGCATCAAGTCCATCATGCTAAGTTCTGCAATGGATCCCTCACATGCTTTCCAGCTCTCCATAACCTGGCTTCACCTATCCCTGCGGCTGCTCTTCTGCAACCCGTATCAGCTGACTCTCCAGCCTGTCCTACCTGCAGAGCCATGGATATGACTGGGGTGAGATTAACACATCCCCACCAATGTCCAGCCACACATCCTCATTTTAAAAACGGGCAATGGAGAATCTCTCAATTGTGTGTCAAGATGCTATGCAAATTCAGCTTCAATGCAAGTCCCCTAGTATTTCCCTCTAATCAGACCACTCCCCACCAAACCTCTCCCATGGAGGAATTCTGAAGGCATCATGCTTAATTGCCTGTCCACTCAAAGCAAGCCGTTTCCTTTCAGACCTCCCTATCATTTGTCCAAGTGATTTCCTTTCCCTGGGATTCCACCCCTGCCATTAACAACAATGCCCATTTATCATTTCTAGATTCAGCTCAATTATCGTCTCCTCTAAGAAGGTTCGTAGGATTCTCCAGGCAGATTCAGTCATTCTCACAACACCTCACAGCTGCTGGAATGTCCCTACAATATGTGCTTCCCGAAGCAGGATTGGCCTCAGTATTTTTGGCACCTATTTCAGACCAAGCACCTAGTAAATACTCAATAAATATCAGTCTCAGCTAATACTTGGAGGATCATATTATCTTCATAGAGAGCTCTGAATAATAGAATCATAAAAATCAAAACACACCAATGATAACAGCAACTGTGGATTGCTGGTCAACATTAGATTTTTGTGTATGTGGTTTAGAATCTTCACAATAAAAATAAAAACTCTCTCCAAACCAAAATAGCCATTTAATAGATCAGTAACACTGTTCTCATGATTAAAAAAAAAACCCAATGAGTTGTAAAATTCTCATCTCCTATAATGGATGCCAGATATACAGAGATGTTAAAGTAGCCAGATTTTCTGAATCAAAAAAAGAAAAATCAAAAAGGGCTAAAGAAGAAAAAGAAGAACAATAAGGATAAATATACCCACCATTTACTGAGTACCTGTGATATTTCAAGACTATATCTGGTATAGTATGTGAATAATCTCACTTTAATCTTACAAAATTATGTATATTAGATATTTTACCTCCATTTTATTAATGAAAAAAACTGAGTCTTAGAGAAGTTAAATAACTTGCCTAAAGTCATAACTTGGAAAATGGCAATCAGAATTTGAACCCACATCTGACCACTTGCAGAACCTGTGATAGTATACTATCAGTTCCAGTAACAATTTCTACCTCAATGATATACAGCTTTAAGTCTTGAGGAACTCTCAGTCCAGTGGTTCTCAACCTTCCTAATGCTGCGACCCTTTAATACAGTTCCTCATATTGTGGTGACCCCCAACCATAAAATTATTTTCTTTGCTACGTCATAACTGTAATTTTGCTACTGTTATGAATCGTAATGTAAATATCTGATATGCTATATGTGTTTTCCGATGGTCGCGACCCACAGGTTGAGAACCGTTGGGACTCTAGACACATCTGAGAAGTATCCAAACATAAGAAGGAGCATATGAGGACTTTCTGAATTGTCTCTTAGTCTCCAGCTCCTTTCTTTTCATGGATATGGTTTTTATTTCTAAGACTAGCTTCACTGATACTTGCTCCAGATCCAAGTCACACATGCCCTCTCTTCACCAAGTCATGCTCTGCATTACTTCTTAATAAATCACCTCAGCACGACATTTCAATTGCTGATAAGGTTGGGGAGATAGACTGGGGCAGAGTGGTGAAGGGCCTTGAGAATTTAGCTTAAAAATTATCTTCTTACTCTGGAAGGTACTATTACATTGAAAGTTTCTGAGCACACAAAAAAAATGATATATGCACTGCAAGGTTGTAGACTATAAATCTACCAGCAGTGTAAAGACAGATAAGAAAGGCAGGAAGACCAGCTCAGAGAAAATATTGTGTTGTGTAAAAAAAACAACCAACTTAGAGAATTGGTAGTAGAAATAGAATAAATGGAGAAATGTAAAGGATACTGTACACATCTAGATAATCGAAGAGAAAAGCAAAATTGGAGCAAAGATTCACTCTGTGGCTGGGATGAAGATTGTGAATTGCATTTAGACTGTTTTCCCTAAGGTCATGGGAAGATAGCTAATTGCTATGTCTGAAAATAATTGGAGTTCTGACACAGGAAGCAGGAGATAGATGGGTCAGGGGGTACCAGTTGAGCGAGTACGAGTGACTGAGATTTCTGGGGAAGTCAGAGTAGGGAAAGAATTCAAGGATGAAGCTTAAGGATTAAGCCTTGAAGCATAACTTCACTCAAAAGATTCAGTCATCCAGTCAGTGTCTGTTGAATACCAACCATGTGCTAGGCACTGTTGAGTCCTGGAGACACAGCAGTAAACGAAGTCCAGGTCTCCTGCAGTTCGCAATCAAGTAGAGCTGGAGAAGGAGCAGCCAGAGATGTGGAGAGGAACCCAGGATGCTGCACTATCCAGGAGTCCAAGAAGAAGTTTCCGAAAGAAACTGGCAGTCAACCACATCAACTTACAGCCTATTCTTCTTACCAGGACCTCAGAAAAATAAAACAGCATGTATAAACTGTGACATTGCCCAAAGGTCTTCTCTAAAGCCCATATTTGAACTATTAGAACCATCCATCAGAAAGGCTAAAAAGTGAGTGAAAATTAAAAAGCAGGTCTCTGACACCTCCTTGGGATGGATAATTATAGATTCAATAAGGCATTGTCTTTGGTCGCCCCAAATATAGTCCTCAAAGTGAGATAGGACATTGGTCAGAGGGGGGAAATAGTGAAGCCCAAATGTGACTTGTCTCAAGCAATTTTTAAAGAGGAAAGTGTATATTTTAAGAGGAATTTAATCCATATGTTCCAGGTTCTTTTACATTCCACAAAATGTCAGCACCTAAGAGCTCTTTGATGTCCGGAGATCTTTCCAGTTCTTAGACTTGTTAAGCGCCATATCCTATCCAAATTGGAAGTCGTGTTTTACCCAGAGTGAATCAGCTCACACACCAGCAACCCAGAGCTTGGGTCAAAGAAGAAAAGACACCACCTCAGTAAACATATAGAATGTAAAATGATTTCCTTCCTTGATTTATGTGGCCTACATGTAAGGGGACATGAATCTGTTAAGCACAAAACCAGACTACAAAGCAAGTGCATAGCACTTCAGAGCAGCTACTATAGGCAGAGAGAGGGGGTGGGGACAGTAGCCAGAGAAAACACACTTGATAGTGGGCCCCTGGAAGCAATCATAGAGTAAATGATTTTTAAGAAATATGAGGAAAAAATTATTTTAGCCAACACTCAGACCAACAATTGTCTCATCCACCGAAAGCCAGAGAGAGCTATAAAGGCCTTCCCATCACAACTGTGCAGGGAAGGAGGCATTTTGTAATAAGAATTTTACAAAGCAAGTTTTCCTGAAAGAATATTCTGCCTCGAGCATTTTCATAGATTTGTGCACTAGAAAATAAAAACAGAAACCACTGGAGAAATAGAAATACAAGAAGAAATCTTTACTCTATAGATTGAACTTAAGCAATTTCATTCATAAGGATTAAAAACTGTGAAATCTGTATTGAGAATATGCCAAGCAGCTTCTGTTTCTCCATTGAAACTGAAAGCAGAAACAAATTGATGCAATTGCAAGATTGCCTCAGCCCTCTACAGCGTGAGTGTGGCAAGAGGCGTTGGTGTTATGTTATTTTGCATTACAATCTATATCATTTTCTTTAGAACAATTCTTTCTATAGGACATTAGATGAACTAAGCTCTTGCATTGGTCATTTCTGAGATTTTATGTTTTATAAAGAAGAAATGTTTATTATTTAAGCATCCTGCTACCGTCTGTGGAGGGTGGGCTCTGACAAATGGAGTTCCCATTGATGGCCAAAACTTGCACCCAAGTATTAGAGAGCTGGGACAGAGCCAAACTGGGTAGCATAAGAGACAGATGAGAATATGAGGGTGGGAGAAGATCTGGAAAAGGGAAGAAGTAAGCCAGTGAGATGGGGCATGGGGTGGGTTGGAATAAACCTCTGATAATAAATATGGAAAGACGTGAGAGAATAGACATATCTTAGACATTTGGCCTGAGTCACCTGCTATGTACAATACAATATGGCCCCGTGGTTCTATTTCAAGTAGAATCTGACAACGGAGTAGAATGTTGTGACAAAATGGGCGGGGGGGGGGGGGGGGG
>NW_005354595.1:4627416-4657236 GCF_000412655.1 Myotis brandtii
AGGAGCTGGGGCCATTTGGCTTGTATTTGGAAAGATCCTGACCCAGTCCACTGCTCTGATCCGTGGAAAGATGCAGGGGATACCAAAAGTGGGCATTATGATCAGAGAGATTGGTCTCTATGGAGTGTGCTGGAACTCATAGCAATGAAATCCATGCCCCTGACCTAACGCAGACTATACCTGTGATATTTAGTGCTTAACACAGTTCCTGACACACAGTAAGGACTCAGTGAGTGTTGAAAGAATGAAAGAGTCAGGAAAGTGATCAGTCTTCTGTGAAGGGTTGAGGAGCAATGAGATCCACAAAGAATCAGATCTGTAGATGCAGCAGAACAAGATAAGAACAACAAAAAGAACATCCATTGCCTTGCCGCTCAGTGTGGTCGATACGCAGCATTGGTACCACCTGGGGACTTGTTAGAAATGGAGAACCTCAGGGTCTCCCCAGACCCTTGAATCTGACTTTGTTTTAACAAGACTCACAAATGATTGGTAGGTACATTAAAGTTGGAGAAACACTGATCTAGACCACAACTGGGAAACGCAATACTAAAGCCACACCTGACAAAGAGGTCTTCATCATCAAAGTGAGAAGGGACTGATAGTTACCACTGCCCATGGTGATGCCTGTACATGACTAACCTGTCAGTCTGAAGGGTGACTTCTGTCTGCCGCAACAATGCTCCTTTTGTCTTCATAAATGCCCAAAGAAAGAACTTATTTAGATACTGTTATAAGATGGATAGATAGGTAGATACATACATACATATGTCATTTCCCATTCTGTTAGACTAAATACACATTTGCAATGGTCAAGTCAGCAACCTGCGGGGGTTAGGGGAATACGTATTTTCAGATATATCTCTTACATTTTCTCTTTTAATAGATAACTATAACAACAATAAGAAGAGCTAACAGGCATTGAGTGCTTAGAGACACAGTTCTCATGGTTTACACACTGGATCCTCTTAAGAGCCCTGTGCCATAAATTCTCATTCGCTCCTTCAATGCTGTGACATGGGTACTTTCGTGCCCACACTGTAGTTACAGATATACAATGAAGAAGCAAACAGATCGTAAGCAGTGCCTGCATTCAACCCCTGACCTCCCTGTGGCCAAGACCCATTATTTTGTGTGCCCCACAGCAGCCAGCGTGGGTTTGCAGGGGTGCCTCTCTCCTAGTTGGGCCTCTTGCTGATGGGGTAGGCCACACCCAAGGTAGCAAGGCCAAATACTCTGAAACCAGGCTCGTTCGAGCTTGGAGCTGTTTTCCATGCCAGTGTTCAAGGTGATGGGAGCTGAAGCCGCAGTAGAGTGATTTTGTCTCCAGGTGACAAGCAGAAAGAGCCGCCAAGACCCATTATGTTGTGTGCCCCACAGCAGCCAGAGTGGGTGTGCAGGTGTGCCTCTCTCCTAGGTGGGGCCTCTTGCTGATGGGTAGGCCACACCCAAGGTAGCAAGGCCAAATGCTCTGAAACCAGGCTCATTCGAGCTTGGAGCTGTTTTCCATGCCAGTGTCCAAGGTGACGGGAGCTGAAGCCGCACTAGAGTGATTTTGTCTCCAGGTGACAAGCAGAAAGAGCTCTGTGCAGTCCTCCTGGGTGTGGCCATGGTTCACCACCAGCACATGAGCCATCTCACTCACTGCCTCCGGAAGCTCCTACCATATTTCAGGACCAGTGCCTTCCCCTCCCTCCTGAGTCTGAGGACTATAATTTCTAAAGATGAGTGTTCCTTCAGGTCTTCCTTTGCCCCGGGCCAGTTGCTCACATGCTGGCAGTGCAGCAAAGTTGCTCCTGGCCCCTGGGGGGTCGGAGGGTAACACCTTGCAAGGGGCCCCCTCAGCTGGTGGAGAGGAGCCGAGTCCTGGAGGCTCGCACGCATTCCTCAACTGCTCTACTTTCCCGTTTCCCTGTCTATGAAACAGGATCGTTCACCTTCACAGGGCCAGTGGTAGGTACATCAGACAAGGAGAGTCTAGTCAGTACTAAAGGAGGAAATTCTTTTGTCCAAACCTAGTTGTTTTACATTCTTTGCATCAGAGGCACTTGATGCTCAAGGCACCCACATCCCCCAGAAAGGGAGCCATGCAAAGTGCAGCTGGAGCTGCCCACTCAGACAATTCCGAAAATTGGCACCAAGCCCCCTCTTCACAATCACTAATGTCAGTAAAGGGTTTTATTAAAGAAACAAAACAAAACAATGGTGTGTATTCGTTTCCTAGGGCTGCCATAACAAAGTACCACAAACTGGTGGCTTAAATCAACTCAGAAATGTATTGTCTCGCCAGTCTGGAGGCTAGAAGTTTGAAATAAAGGTGCTAAGTAGCGTGATTTATGCTCCTCCTGAAACTTGTAAGGGGATCCGCCCTTGCCTCTTCCAAGTTTCTGGGGGTTTGCTTGCAATCTTTGACGCTCCTTAGCTTGCAGCTATGTCATTCCACATCCTGCCTCATCGTCCCATGATACTCTCCATGTGTGTCCGTGTCTTCACGTGGCCGTCTTCTTATAAGGACACCAATCAAATTGGATTAGGGACCCACTTAACTTGTCCTCAACTTAATTATATCTGCAATTTTCCTATTACCAAATGAGGTCCCATTCTGAGGTACTGGGTGTTACTTCAGCGTATCTTTTTTAGAGGACACAACTCAATTTATGACAGGGTGGATATCCAATAATATAAACATAACAGTTACACTACTCCTGCCCCCTTAGTGTCCCCCAAAGCACGTTCCCTCACATCAGGCATAATCCTCAGACTAGTCTGAGCTCACACAGACCCTTCAACGTATCTTTTCTAGAGGACACAACTCAATTTATGACAGGGTGGATACCAATAATATAAACATAACAGGTATACTACTCCCGACTCCCTAGAGTCCCCCAAAGCACGTTCCCTCACAACAGGCATAATCCTCAGACTAGTCTGAGCTCACACAGACTAACTAGTTACTCCCCAGCCCCATGACGCAGGGAAGACAGAGTTCAGGAGTCAGAACAACCTGCATTCTGAGGTCAGATCCAACATTTTACACACCAGGGATTCCGGGCAAGTCAGTTCATTTCTCTGTTTCCTCTTCCTTGAAATGTGAATGGTAATTAATTGCAGCAGACTTTGTAGGTGCCCCGCCCACATTCCCTTGAACCTTCAGCCGGCCAGCATCTGCACTTTTTTTGCCCAAGGATTTCTCTGTCCGTAGGGACTCACTCTGCTCACCCATGGGAGGCCACGGCACAGGAGAATTAACATGCCCCAGAGCGCAGCCCTCAGCCAATGAGCAATAGGAACTGGTGGGAACATGCCCAGCTCCCTCACCTTGGTTGTGACAACTCTAAGGCCTTGTTCCACGCTGGCTGCCAGGGCTGCCCTGGAGGATTAAGCCCAGTGAACCACACAGAGTTAACTTGCTTGATAGCATGCCTTTAACTGGCTGCCTTTCCTTCCCTGCTCACCCCCTACTTCACCAGTGTCTCCTGGGATCACCTCCCAGATACACCACTTGCATTTGAACCTTGTCTTCGGGACTGCTTCTCCGAACACTTAAAACCAAACTATGACACTGGGATTTGCCTTACAGAATTAGTATAACAAATCAATCGGTAAAGAACTTGGTAAGTAGTAGGTACCAAATAATTGGTGGCTACTAAAATAAACAAATGTTTCCATTCAAAAGGGATTATAATATTTGTGAAGGATAATGATGCCTGCTACTGGAAATGTACTCTTGTCTTTGTTCATACACAAAATGTAACTAAATCCCTTTCTAGAAAGGGAAATCTAGTGAACTTCTCTGGCAAAAAAGAATAGGAAAAGAAAAGGGACGGAAGAGAGGGGAGGGGAAAAAGAAAGAAATGGAGAAGAAAAGAGAGGAGGGAAAGGAAGGGAAGAGAAGAGCTGTTTTCTTTCACTTTATTCTAACTCTGACTCCATCACTTACTAAGAGTGTGCCCTTGGACACGTTTCTGAAGCTAATATTAACACCGTTTGTGTTCCCTGGGTTCATCTCCCAGATAAAACTCAAAAAGTTTTAAGTGGTGGAGCTGTGAATCCTTGGGAAAGATACTTAACATCTCTAAGCCTCAATTTCTTCATCTGACTTGCTCAAGGTCACACAGGTATTATGGGATGGAGCCAGCACGTGAACCCAGGCGGTCTGAATCTAAGACCTACACGTTTAACTGCTACTTTATATTTCTTCCTTCATATGAATCGCATTTAATCACCCAGCTGGGACCTGCATTTAAACCATTCAAACATGAAATTTTTAAGGAATAAGATGCCTTTGCGTTGAAGTTAATGTACTTTCAGAGGTTTCTATAGCAACAAAAACCTAAAATCACCTCTGGTGGTATTATTTACAAAAGAAGAGAGAAATTCCTGCTGACCCTTTATCAAAGAATTTGTTTTGTTCAGGACAGGTCTAGCCACACGGAAGAGAATTGTGCGATGGATTCTCAAGGATGTGACTGCTCCACTTGACTACATTAATTTAATCAACAAATATTTCTGAATGCTTATTATGAGCTGACCAAGGACATTAAAATATTGTCGTTCCTTTTCTTAAGGAACTCACAGTCCAGTAGAAAAGACAAATGTATTACAAATGCCCAGGCATCACATGACCTGATTTGGGATACAGGAGAGCCCAGCACAAAATGCAATGGGAGCAAACAAAGGTAAAAACATAACTGCCTGGAGATCGAAGTCAACTTCCCAAAAGAGGTAAACACTGAGTAGCTGTTCTCCAGATGGAGGGCACACCAATCATTACCAAACACCTCATTGTTTTTCCTATCTTGTATTCCTCGTAACCCTGTTTGTGTTCCCTGGGATCACCTCTCAGATAAACTACCTGCACCCAAGGGCTTGTCTCTGAGTCTGCTTTCAGGGGAACCCAAACTAAGATGACATCAGTCAGGCTGATTCAGTCGGGTCCTTGGGGAACATCATTCACAGTTAACTCCTGTTGATGGGCCCTTCAGGATCCATTAAAACAACTTCCCCTGCATGACAGGATTCAGGGTAAAAATCCCCAGCAGAGTGAGTGGCACAATGCTGATCCCTGATCACTTCCCTCTCTCTTCTAGGAATCAGACTTAACTTCTTTCTGAATCCTTAGTGACCAAGAGGAAGCGCCTAGAAAAGCAAAGCTCATGAAAACATCATCTACATTCCTGAGCTTTTCTCTGTGAGGAGCCATGGGATGCACTCCGCCTTCACAGACTCGGTCACCGTAGCCTCTCTACCGTCATCCCAGGGGGCTCCAGGGACAGCCATTAGGAATGTTCCATCGCAATGCTGGTGGGAGCATTGCTCACCACACCCTCCATGCCTGCCATGTAGTTCTACACCTCTGCCGTTGCTTCTCCAAAATAGTTTTAGGAAACCTTTTGCTTCTAGTGGATAAGTGAGATACTTTCTATTTTGGTCATAGGATCCATGATGCTGATTGTGTCTTCTTCTTTACCTTGGCCACCATAAGCTTGGTGTCCAATATGAAGTTACTGTGAGAGTCACAGTCCAGATCCTTTGATTCTCACAGTAACTTAGCTTGTGTTCTTTCTGTCACCAAACTTCATGTTTTACTTTTTATTTTTTGGTCCTCCTTATTCTGATTCTTGATTTCTACTTTATAATGTTGTGTTGCAAATGACCCGATAGTCAACTGCCTCAAATCTTTTGTGAAATTCAGTCAAAAATCATTTTGAGTGTCTACAAATGTCAACACTATATTCAACAAGAGGATCGTGAGCAAGACAGGCACGGTCTCCAGCGTCACGGAGCTTACTTTCAGAAGGAATGAGGTGGAATATAAATAAGTATATTACGATGTGGTAAATTCTTTGTAGAACAAAATTTGTCCACCAAATGGACACTTTTACTTCTACCTGAAAGAAACAAAGGATTTATTATTTCATTTCTGTCTTTACTGGAGAGTGTTTAAGGCTCCATTCCTATAATTCTTATCTGAATCCAAATATAAATGCCTCTTCATTTTATTCCAAATTATTTTTGACAATTTGGGGGACCATCCTGACTCATATAATGTAAGCTTGTTGTCCACTGGATTATTTTCTGCAGAAGTCAGGATGCATATCTTAATAAATTAGTGCTTTACCTGAAGCCCTGAAATGTCAGCTTCTATAACATAGAATGTCTTCCTTATAAAACAGATCAATTCAGTCTAGTAACAAGTTCTGGTAACCTGCAAACCAGAGTCCAGGTTATCAATGTATCAATGCTGCCTTGCCTCACCCCAAATGATAATGACAAGGAGATACGATGGTAGCATCTCTTTCTTTCCCAATACCTGCAAAGTAAGTATCTCTTCAGAGAGAACAATCAATTCAGATTTGGAAACCATGTCTCGAGTAGACTCGGGTCATCAGAGAAAGAGTAGCTGGAATGGTAAAATTCCTTTAAAAAAATGCATTGGTAGGAACTGATGAAACAAGTGGAGCCACTTAACTTGGAGAAGAGAACACTCGGAAGAGAAATCCTGTCTTTAAATATCGGCAGAGGCAATCGATGTGGTACACACGGCCCCAGTGGACCAGAGGTGGAGTTATGAGTGTAAGCTTCAACTATAAATAAGAAAGACCTTTCTAACAGATGAGTGTCATGGAACCATACCACCTGTGGGCTGCTGCTCTCTATAACTCAGACTGGCTCCCCATGCTGGCTTTTCCTTGCAACCAGACCCAGGAAACCACTCTGTTTTATTTTCCTCTTTAAAGCTGACTGAGAGGTAATGAGTTCCTCGTCACTGAAAGTGACCAAGCAAAAGTCAGACAAGCATTTGGTAGGGATGTTGGTGATGAAAGTTAAGTCTTTCCCAGGTATCTCTCAAAGCTCTGGGACTGAACATATGACTGCCGAGTGGAGGGACGCAAGCTCCCCGCAAGGTTCTCAGGCTTTGATTAGAGCAGCGGTTCTCAACCTGTGGGTCGCGACCCCTTTGGGGGTCGAACGACCCTTTCACAGGGGTCGCCTAAGACCATCGGAAAACACATATATAATTACATATTGGTTTTGTGATTAATCACTATGCTTTAATTATGTTCAATTTGTAACAATGAAAATACATCCTGCATATCAGATATTTACATTACGATTCATAACAGTAGCAAAATTACAGTTATGAAGTAGCAACAAAAATAACTTTATGGTTGGGTGTCACCACAACATGAGGAACTGTATTAAAGGGTCGCAGCATTAAGAAGGTTGAGAACCACTGCACTATAACCTCTGAGCCTCAGTTTCTTCGTCTGTAAAGTGGGAGGGGGTAGAGTAACAGTGTCTATCTGTGCCCAGTGCCTGAAACACCTGACTGATAGGAGGAGCTCAACAAATAGTCACCTGGAAGGTGACCTGGAGTGAATACAGACTTAGACCAAGATTTTCTTGAACATTGTAAACTTAATTCATTTTAATCTCTGCATGCCCCGTGACCCTAGCACAGGACCGGCACAGGACTGGTGCGGGAGAGCACTTGCTGGGAGAGTTGGAAGCAGCCATGGATGGGCAAGTGGGCACAAAGATGTGTGCACGGGTGGGTGGATGGACAGGCATGTAGCTGGATCAATGATGGATGGAGAAGTCGGACATCTGGGTGTATAAATGTGTGCTAAGTGGGGGGAGTGGAGGGATGGTGGGTGGGTGGGGTGAGGGTAGAAGAAATAAATACGGGACACGCCCTCATTGTGATCTGTCTGCTGGAGGGCTTCAAGATGGAGTGAACCCAGAAAGCACGTATCAGCAGGCCAAGGCCCACGTGAGGCAGCAGCTCTGCCTTTACGAGTGTGTTCTCCAGGCTAACCCAACACTGACCTCCTGAAGCGCATAAAACATATCTTAGCTGAATAAAGAAGGACATACTTGGTGAACTGGTCACTTTGCTCTTTATTTCTAATTGCACTGAGAATCCACTGTGAACAAGGACCGAAGATCCTTGCCATCCGCCGGCCCTCTAGGCCCCTGAAGTGGCACTGCTACTCACACCCTTGCTCCAGTGGGCCCCACAGCAGCAGCACAAGGACCCCCGCTGAGCCAGGGACTGTGGTACCCATGGAAGCTGTTCCCAAAGACCACAGCCCTGAAATGGGTCTTGGCACTCTCTGGCTTTCTCCGGCCATTCAAACCAAAGACTGATGCATTGCAAAGGCTGGCCCCGAGTGACCACACCAATGTCTGAACATTAGTGAGCTAGCCCATCATTATGGGGCCTTTGGGCATTCACTCGCGAGCCAGTAATTAAGCACTGTTAGCTACAAGGCACTCTGAGAAATATAAAGATCAATACTGTGTGGCAGCTACTCTCAGAAAGCTTATAATCTAGAGAAGATATGCTATACACCCAACTAAGGAAAAGACAAAATGAAAAGAGGTAAGGAGCACAGAGACACTACAGATAAAATAAATAGGAGCTCAGAGTGGGCAATAACACTTCCATATTGTGAGGGAGAGGAGAGGGACATGTAAGAAGGGGGAGATGCATTCTGGGAGAAGGAGCCACTGGGTCAGGTCTTGGGAAATGAGTAAGGTGGTAGTAAAGGGAGAGGGAAAAGGGAACGACCCAATTGAGGAGAAATCCTAAACAAAGACAAGGGTAGGGCACACAGAGCATGTGCTCTGATGGTGCAGCAACCAATTTCACTACAGCATAGGGTAGAGGAGAGAGGGGACAGGGGGGCTGGAGCCAGGAAACGGAACATTTACTTTCTGTGACTGCAGGACTTTCCACAGGTGTTACTCTACCCTGCCGGCTAATCAATGCCGTTCCTTCCTGAGCTTTCAACCCTGCCCCTCCCAAAAGTGGGGTGCCCCTAAGAACAGTTCTAGACTATAGAACCTGCATTGTGCTGCTCCATTAAACCTCTGATGTCCAGAATCTACAGTCTCCTTTGAAAGAGTTGAGCAAATAAATACATGTGTGTACGTGCCTATGATAGGAGCACGTGTGCGTCAAACATATTTGGCAAAATGTTGACAACTGTTGGATCTGGGTGATAGATATATGTGTGCTCACTGTTCCCTTCTTGCTATTCTTTGTAACTGTGACAGTGTTTTTAAAATAAATGATTAAATCCTGAGTTGCTGGCCTAAGAATCTCCAGCCGTGTCTGGCCGGATTCTCCCAAGCCTGGTTTTGTGTACAGACCAGCCTGAGTCCACGCTGTGCTCGGATCAGGGTTGCTGGGATCCTTGGTCACGTCTCTGTGATGCCCGCGGTGCCACTGCTGAGCTAATAGGCAACAAAATGTAATCATGTGCGGGAAGCAAAAAGAGCAGAGCTGTTTGCCATTTGTTCATTTTCACAAGTTGTGGGCGCTTTCAATGGCAAAAAATACTCACGGGGTTAAGAATCAGCTTGTTTGGTAAGCTGCAATTAGCATGAACCGGGTCTCCTCAGCTTCTGGGAAAGGATAAATATAGATGTTGATATTTTCTGTGCGAAGACAGAGCCCCGAGCTTCTATTTTAGAATCTCAAAAAAAAGAAGAAGAAGAAGAAGAAAAAGAAAAAAAAGCCTTTGTAAGGGGCACCCCAGCCAGGCAGGAAGGCTTGGCTCACATGCTCTCTGAAGATGGTGGGGAAATGCTACTTGCTTGGCATGGGTCTGCTTGCTCAAGAGTCCATGGCCCAGAAGTGAACCCAGACAATCCCTGAAGGAACTCTGCTAGAGCAGGAAGCAGGGAGGTTAAACACAGACTCCGGAAACAGGCAGCTTGGGCTTGATCCCAGCTCTCTGCTCACTAGCTCCGTAATTCTGGTTGAACCCAGCTTAATCGCTTGGGGCTCAGTTTCCTCATCTGTAAAATGGAAATGGAGCCTGGCACGAAGTAAACAGCATACGTGTATTAGCAGCTATTCTCTCATCTCTCAGAACTTAAAAGGGAAATTCATGTTAATATACTATGAACCAATGGACAGACCTTGCTTGAATTTCACGGGTGCTTCCACCGCTGGTCCAGGATCTAATTCAGGATCGCATGTGGCACTAAGTCACCATGGCTCTGTGCACTCCTCCAATCTGAACAGTTCCTCAGACTTGATCTTTCATAACGATGGCACTTTTTTATCACAATGGATTTTTTATAATACCTTAAAGTTGGCAACATCCAACAATAGGACTGACCAGTCTTTTTGGAGAATGTCTCTCAATTTTGGTTGGTTCCATGTTTTGGATGACTGAATCGGTGGGAGGTATTCTGGCAAGAATACTGCAGCAGTAACTCGGTGCCTTTCTCTGCATTCTATCAGGAGGGACATGACTTCCATACGTCTTATTATACTGGAGCTGTTACTAGTTATTACTACTTTAAGGTAGTGTCTGCCAAGTTTCTTCATTTGAAAAGCTACTATTTTCCCCTGTGTAACTAATAAATATTTTACAGGGAAATACTTTGAGACTATCCAAATGTCCTGTTTCTCATCACACTTTTGCCCACTACTTTTTTAAAAATACATTTTTATTGATTTCAGAGAGGAAGGGAGAAGGGGAGAAAGATAGAAACATCAGTGATGAGGGAGAATCATCGATCGGCTGCCTCCTGCATGCCCCCCCCACCACCACCACCACCACTAGGGATCAAGCCTGAAACCCGGGCATGTGTCCTGACCAAGAATCAAACCATGATCTCCTGGTTCATAGGTCGACGCTTAAACACTGAGCCACGCCGGTCAGGCATTGCCCATTACTTTTAACACCTAGCAGTGATTCTTTCATTACACAATTATCAAGGTGGTGTTTAATGTGATCTTCTATTTCCATCATTTTTACTACATTTGTTAATTGGAATTCCACTTTAAGAAAGAGCAGTCCTTTCTTTCCTATTTGTTTATTCAATTATTTATATAACTATGACTCATAGATATTTATTTTATCCTATGGGTTAAAATCCATTACTTTATTTACTTGTTGTTGTTGCTCAAATCATCCAACTTTTGGGCATTAGGAGCAAGTTCAAGTTGCTTCCATGTCTCTGTTTAAGTCATATGTTAATATGAGGGAAAACAGTGAGAGGTATACAGGAACTCCTTATACTATTTTTTACAACTTTCCTATAAGTCAAAAACTGTTTAAAATAAAAGTTACTAAAAAGTTAAAAAGGACTCAAAGGGGGCCGAAAGATAGGGTCTGGAGTACTGATAATGTTCTGTTTCCATCTGGGTGCTGACCATATGGATGTATTCAGTTCGTGAAAAGTTCATCAAACTGTGTACATTGAGGATTTGTCTATTTTTCTGGGTGTTTGCTTTGTTTAAGCAAAAAAGTTTTTGAAAGGAGGTAACAGAGCTTTATAAACATCGCTTGAAGATAATTTAGCTGTAAAATGTATGGTAAGAGAAAATAACATGCAGGGATTCCTACAGAGAGAATGTTGCTAAGTTCCAAACCACCCTTGATAACCATTGAGGAAATGCTCAGTCAGGAGTAGCTGAGACCAGTATTTCCATCCAGGTCTTACTCAGATCCCTTCAACTGTCATTGTGTTCTGTGTCATCTTCTGAGTCATATGCATTTTTCAAGGTAATCCATGCTGGTTCCATTCAGGTGGTCATCTTTGGACCAGAGCTGAAATATTATCCAGTCTCTATCTACAACTCTCAGATGCCCTATCATAGGTTATATAAATAGCCTGCTTTGCACTGTATCACCTTCAGAAAATTTGCATCACTTGCTCTAGTTATGGACATTATTTATTGATAATGTCAACTGCTCCGTCATCTGTGTTGCCACAACCTTTTGTAAATGCCTCTACTAAAACATGCATTGTATTATTTCTATAGATTATGAACCACTTAAAAGAAAGAAATTGGCCCAGCCAGCACGGCTCAGTGGTTGAGCGTTGACCTATGAACCAGGAGGTCACGGTTCAGTTCCCAGTCAGGGCACATGCCTGGGTTGTGGGCTCGATCCCCAGTGTGGGGTATGCAGCTGATCAATGATTCTCTCTCATCATTGATGTTTCTCTCTCTCTCTCTCTCTCCCTCTCCCTTCCTCTCTGAACTCACTAGAACTAGATCATATTCAAGAAGGGGGGATTACATAGCGTCATGAATATGAGGAAGCAAGGATCACTGGACCCAAGTCAGAAGATGCCTACTACACGTGAGATAGAGAGAAGGTGATAAAGTATAGGTAGCTTTAGAAATCATTTCTAGAAACTGTTGGTTGGTCTGCTACTTCATTCATATGGCAACTATGTGCACCCCAACACAGTTTATTGTTTACTTCTGATAGAAGTGAGAAGTGCTTCAGCAATTCAGGATGATTGTAAATCATATAATACATTTCTCCAAAAGTATTTCTGTGACTTCCCTGCTCATTACATGACATTGTCTCTCAGCAGCCCATGTTTCATCTATTCATTATTAATAACCATGTCAACAAAGATATTAACATAACAGGTCATAACTCAAATCAGAATCTATGTGTTTTAGAATATTTATCTGCTCTTCTGTTCCCTCACTCTTAGCTGAGGGCCATTTTCCCCTCTGCTGCACTCACCAAAGCACAAATAAAGGCACAAAGAAACCCCTGATCTAAACACAAGACAGAAATGTTTGCATGCAGGCATTTCTACTTCTAAAGACTATATTTGCCCAAGAAATGGAGAAGGAGGAATAAAAAGGTAGAGGAGAGACTGCAGTTGGAGAGGAAGAAGAAGAGGCGACTGAATATCAGGGAGAAGAAGGACCTGTCAACTTGAGAGCCAGGTGAAACTCAACACAGACTTCCTCCCAGGCATGGACACTCCAGTGTCCACTGTCCAAGACAACTATAAGCTCTGGAATAGATGGTGGCCTCTGTTCTCCCTCGGACACCTTTGCAAAAGCAGGGAAAGCTTTGCTCCCTGACCCAAGTGAACCTAACTGAACAACCACTTGAAGATTAACCCCTATGACATGAGGTGTCAGTAAAAGAATGACCTGCTTTTATCATTATAACAGCACCAATAGTAGTAACTATCATTTTCAAAGCATTTTCTTACCCATTTTATCGGGATAGGATTGTTTCTTGCTCATGCAAAGTTGAGTCAGTGGCCCTCCTCCATCCTGTAGTTATGCCGTCTGAAACACCTGGCATCCAAGGCCAGCACAGTAGGAGAAAAAAGAGACAGAGGAGGTATATGGATCTTTAATGGCCGTGACCCAAAAAGACCAACATCAGTCCTGCTCACATTTCATTGGCCAGAATTAGTCTCATGGTCAGAACCTTTCCGCAAGGGGTCTGTCAGACTGCAGAGAACATGGATCCTTGGCAAGCACTAACCTATATGATCCTTGGGGCATCAGTGAGCCTCTGGGGGTTTAAACAACATATCCAAGATCATACATTAATGAGTGATAATATCCCTAATTATAGTACTATGTTCTGAACTTATTTATATCTCAAATCTTATTTGATTTGAATTGCCTTCTTTCTGTCTTACTAATCTCTGCCTTTCGGAAGATCAAAATGCTGATCAATACCACAGACAATGTCATTCTTACACAAGCTCACACATGCAGTTGTTGGAAACCAACCATGTGAGCCCATCCAAGTCATATTATGGTCTAAATATGGTGGCATTCATTTGTAGATTGTAAAGGTCTTCATAACTGAAGACCCCCAGTCTGTGTAAGAAATAAATATATCCAAGGTTTCAAAAAAAAAGAAACATTTTTTTCATGAAAAATGGTAAAAAAAAAAATTTCCTGGCCCATCAATCACAATGACACAGGCTTTAATTATTCAAAAAGAAATTTTATTTCTGGAATCAAAGATTTGGATCTTTCTTCACAAGGTAAAAGTTTTGAGACATTCACTTTGTTGAGTGCTCTATAAAATTTTCTGACCTTATTAGAATGCAGCACTCTGTGAGATGAATTGGTGTCCCTGCCTGAGAGTAAGAAGGCTCTCTCAAACTATTTTCCAGAAAGACCATCCTAAACCACAAATCAGATCATGTCGCTCTTCTTTTTAAAAATCTCCTCAGCTTCCTTGCTGGATGGACACTCAACCTCTATTCTTCCCCTGCTTCATGGCTAACCAATACCAGATTTTTTTACCCAAGCATTAGACAGATAGGATGTGTTCAGGAAATACATCCCTCCCAAATTCCAGGATACAATTCAAAACACCCTTTGTCAATCACTCTCCATTCGGATGCTTACTTTTCTAAACTCACGGCAGCCAGCCAGGGGTAGCATCTTACATAGCTTTTATCAGGGAGATGTATGGGGAAGTCACCTAGGAAATTTCCAGGAAAGTTGCTGCAAACTCAAAAGCAGAGGTTTTTGGCACTACCCTTCCCTCTTTCTTCTTATGATAATCTGATACACCGTTTTTACAGAGATTATTGTTAAAGCTGTGTTTTCCATATTGTAACCTGTGCAGAGACTGCCAACTGATCAGCAAACTTGTCCTCTTCTTCCTGGGCTCACTGGAGCTCTTAATTTTCCATCTCCCCTTGCAGTTAAGTATAACTGGGTTCTAGTCCACAGAATATGGGGCAAAGGACTGTATAGCACTTCTAGGGCCGGCACATCAAGAGCTCCCATGCATGGGCCTCCATGTTCTTTCCCCTCCCAGCTTGATGCAAATCAGTACATTTGTCTCGGGAGATATACTGAAACAGGAGGAGAAAAACCACCTCCTTAGTAGGGAACCTGTCTTGGATTTTATAGAAAGGCAATATAAACTTTTCTTGCATTATGCCACATAAAATTGTGTAGAACGAGAGCTAACATTATGTGGACTATACCATGAGGCAAAAAGCCTAAGAATGGAAAGTCAACAGATAAAGATGCAAGGGAAGAAATGGAAAGATCCAGAGTCATTGAGGACATTGTTGAGATGCTGCACCAAACTGGAAAGATTTCTAGACTCCTAGCTTTATGAGAAAATGAAATGTCTTTATCATTTAAGCCACGGTTAGCTGGATAGTCTATGACTTGTGGCCTAAAACATTCCTAACTGATCAACTATTAGTACTTAAAGAAAAAAAATTTTATATATTGGCCTTCAAGTCTTTTATCAATTTAACTCCCATCTACCCTTCCAGCCTCACCTTTAGCCACTATCTACTTCTCATGAACCTATATCCCATAATGAAATAAAATCTGTTCCCCGATTTGCCATGGACCATCATGCTTTTTTTAAAATACACTTGTATTGATTTCAGAGAGGAAGAGAAAGACAGAAACATCAATGATGAGAGAGAATCATTGATTGGCTGCCTCCTACATGGCCCCTACTGGGGATCGAACATGGAACCCGGGCATGTGCCCTTGATCAGAATCGAACCTAGGACCCTTCAGTCCGCAGACTGATGTTCTATCCACTGAACCAAACCAGCTAGGGCTCATCATGCTTCTTTGATGTTGCCTACGTTCATCCCTCTCCCAGGACTGTTCTTCTCTCTCCACTAAGTCTTCCTTACTCAAATCAAATGGTACCTCCTTCAGCATCTCCCTGATTCCAGAATGCCAAATGAATTTGTTCCTTCGCCTATATTCACAGAGCCTTGGGAAAACCTCTAACACGGTGCTTAGTTGTTTGCTTGCCTGCCAGTTTACTTGTCCACCTCCCTCACTAGACTGAACGCTTCTTAAGGGCACAGACAATAATTCTTTCACCTCTGCTTACCCAGCACCTAGCACAGTCCTCATGGAGGGTTCTTGCTAAATAGTTAAAGAATCATTGAATGCTGAACTTCTTAATTTTCCCCCTGAATTGACAGGATCTTTTAAGATTAACCTATCTAATTCCCATTTCATAAATTTTAAAAAAAAGAAAAGAAAAGAAACCCTGAAATGCTCAAGAGTTTAGTGTTAGAACTGCTGTGGTACATAAACCTTCTGATTTTCACGCCACTAATTCCCCCCCCCCCCCCCCCCCCCAGAAGAAAAGAATGTCAGAAATTAAAAAAGAACACATCCTAGCTTGGAAATCAAGCTGCAAAGGACATAACATTCATTCTAAAAGTGAAGAAGAGATTTCCCAAGCAACTCAGGAGATGGGTTGGGTCCACAAACAGATGAGATGGGTCCCAGAGAGGGAACCCAGCCATTCGCAAGACTTGGTGAATACAGGGAAATCTCGATAAAGTCAAGAGGCTCAAGACAGGAATAATGGTATATCTCCAAGGCTCTCATGATTAGCAGGAAAAAGGACAGAGTCCCTGGTTGCAGTGTAGGGAAATAGCAATTTTGTACAGAATTCTCACTTCTACAAGAAGTCTGTAGACTAACAGTCCATATATGGGATATATAACATTTTACATCTATTAAATTCCTACGAGTCTTGTAAGAGTGCTTTCTCCATAGCACAGATAATAACACGAGAACTAGAAAGGCTACCAAACATGCTACCAAAAATATTCCATAACAAATATTTACTTGAACGAATTCATACAAATGTGTATGACCAGGTGTGCTCCTTAATACTAAAAAATATATATAGAACTTGTTTAAAATCACCTTGTTCAATCCTTAAACCAGTCCTGCGAAGAAGGTAGAGCCGATGTCATTAATAGCCCTTATTTTACAAGTGAGGAAATGAAGGCGTAGAGAAGTTAAATGACTCACTCAAGGTAGCTTGCTAAGTGACAGAACTGGGACCAAAATCCAGGGCTGGTGCTGCCTCTGCTGAGCAAGGCATGGAAGAAAGGCTAATGACTTCTAATTGAAATGTCTACCAGGAGTGTAATGAGCGAGCGTGGGTAACGGCTGCCCCGACTCGGGCTGGGCCGGCAGCAGGCCAAGAGCAGCCTGTTTCCCAAGCATTCTTTCACTTGTTCAAGAGATCATGAAAATTAAATTGGGCTATAACCAGGCCTTAATTCCCCACCCTTGATGCGAGGAGCCATATTTGTCTCATTAGCCTAGGTCATAAACTCCAGCAGGAGGGAGCAAAGGAGGCGGAGGAGAAAGTGAGGGAGGGAAGAGAGAGAGACCGTAGGAAGAGAAACCAGCGGGAGGAAAGTGAGGGGGTACATGAAGGTCAGTACTGGGCACCACTTTTGATTAGGAGCAGTCCCCTCCCTGGCATAATCATAATTATGTGTTAAGCTCACGTGGCTCTTCAGAGCTCTTTAAAACAGCCGTGTGTGCTCTCTCTTGTGATCCTCATTACCTTCCTGGGAGGCAGACAAGGCAGAGGGGACCAGTCCCATTTTACCAGGAAGGAATGAGGCTCTGAGCATTGACAGACTTACCCGATGGGCAGACCCAGGCTAGTAAAACCTGTGTTTTTAACTCATACTCTGTAAACAGCAGGCCATGGTCAAAATCCCCTTGAGCCATCAGGGGCAGAGTATTCTTTTTAATATATCATGCCGCCTCTCCTGTGCCTTTTGAAATAGAGAAATATACCGAATGAGGGTTTTTATTTCTACACAGCAATAGGAGTTTGAGCTTGAATGTTCTATTACCAAGTATTTTAAAATCCAATGGATTGTTCTGCTTCTTCAGCTCTATTGGAATATGAATGAATCACTTTATTGATTAAGCCAGTGGGCTAAGAGTAAAAACTTAGAATTGTTTGTGTTCAGTTTACAGAGATCTGTGCCACAATGGTATGTATTATAGAAACTTGATCTAAATCAGGCATGCAAGTCTTGGCTTCAAATTACATCTCTTAGATGGGTGTACTCCATATAAAGGAACTATAGGGAATTGACTATCTTCAGAGAATAAGGCTCCTCAGAGAGCCAGAACAAGATACACTTTTGGAAAAGGAGTGAGGTGCTGTACAGTGATATGGGCTGTCAAATCAGGGGACCTGAGTTCAAATCCAGTTGTTACCAGTTAAAGGCTGAAGCTATATTTTAATTTGACCACTTTATTCAACTCTGGTAACACGACCCTCCCCCGGCTCTAGCTTCTCCAGTCATAGAAATAATTTTCCATAAATCCTATTTTGAACACAAGGAAGAAAAGAGAAATAGCTATATTTTAATTTGACCACTTTATTCAACTCTGGTAACACGACCCTCCCCCGGCTCTAGCTTCTCCAGTCATAGAAATAATTTTCCATAAATCCTATTTTGAACACAAGGAAGAAAAGAGAAATGTCAGAAATTAAAAAAGAACACATCCTAGCTTGGAAATCAAGCTGCAAAGGACATAACATTCATTCTAAAAGTGAAGAGCCCATTTCCCAAGCAACTCAGGAGATGGGTTGGGTCCACAAACAGATGAGATGGGTCCCAGAGAGGGAACCCAGCCATTCGCAAGACTTGGTGAATACAGGGAAATCTCGATAAAGTCAAGAGGCTCAAGACAGGAATAATGGTATATCTCCAAGGCTCTCATGATTAGCAGGAAAAAGGACAGAGTCCCTGGTTGCAGTGTAGGGAAATAGCAATTTTGTACAGAATTCTCACTTCTACAAGAAGTCTGTAGACTAACAGTCCATATATGGGATATATAACATTTTACATCTATTAAATTCCTACGAGTCTTGTAAGAGTGCTTTCTCCATAGCACAGATAATAACACGAGAACTAGAAAGGCTACCAAACATGCTACCAAAAATATTCCATAACAAATATTTACTTGAACGAATTCATACAAATGTGTATGACCAGGTGTGCTCCTTAATACTAAAAAATATATATAGAACTTGTTTAAAATCACCTTGTTCAATCCTTAAACCAGTCCTGCGAAGAAGGTAGAGCCGATGTCATTAATAGCCCTTATTTTACAAGTGAGGAAATGAAGGCGTAGAGAAGTTAAATGACTCACTCAAGGTAGCTTGCTAAGTGACAGAACTGGGACCAAAATCCAGGGCTGGTGCTGCCTCTGATGAGCAAGGCATGGAAGAAAGGCTAATGACTTCTAATTGAAATGTCTACCAGGAGTGTGATGAGCGAGCGTGGGTAACGGCTGCCCCGACTCGGGCTGGGCCGGCAGCAGGCCAAGAGCAGCCTGTTTCCCAAGCATTCTTTCACTTGTTCAAGAGATCATGAAAATTAAATTGGGCTATAACCAGGCCTTAATTCCCCACCCTTGATGCGAGGAGCCATATTTGTCTCATTAGCCTAGGTCATAAACTCCAGCAGGAGGGAGCAAAGGAGGCGGAGGAGAAAGTGAGGGAGGGAAGAGAGAGAGACCGTAGGAAGAGAAACCAGCGGGAGGAAGGTGAGGGGGTACGTGAAGGTCAGTACTGGGCACCACTTTTGATTAGGAGCAGTCCCCTCCCTGGCATAATCATAATTATGTGTTAAGCTCACGTGGCTCTTCAGAGCTCTTTAAAACAGCCGTGTGTGCTCTCTCTTGTGATCCTCATTACCTTCCTGGGAGGCAGACAAGGCAGAGGGGACCAGTCCCATTTTACCAGGAAGGAATGAGGCTCTGAGCATTGACAGACTTACCCGATGGGCAGACCCAGGCTAGTAAAACCTGTGTTTTTAACTCATACTCTGTAAACAGCAGGCCATGGTCAAAATCCCCTTGAGCCATCAGGGGCAGAGTATTCTTTTTAATATATCATGCCGCCTCTCCTGTGCCTTTTGAAATAGAGAAATATACCGAATGAGGGTTTTTATTTCTACACAGCAATAGGAGTTTGAGCTTGAATGTTCTATTACCAAGTATTTTAAAATCCAATGGATTGTTCTGCTTCTTCAGCTCTATTGGAATATGAATGAATCACTTTATTGATTAAGCCAGTGGGCTAAGAGTAAAAACTTAGAATTGTTTGTGTTCAGTTTACAGAGATCTGTGCCACAATGGTATGTATTATAGAAACTTGATCTAAATCAGGCATGCAAGTCTTGGCTTCAAATTACATCTCTTAGATGGGTGTACTCCATATAAAGGAACTATAGGGAATTGACTATCTTCAGAGAATAAGGCTCCTCAGAGAGCCAGAACAAGATACACTTTTGGAAAAGGAGTGAGGTGCTGTACAGTGATATGGGCTGTCAAATCAGGGGACCTGAGTTCAAATCCAGTTGTTACCAGTTAATAGACAGTATAACATGGATAAGAAGGTAATTAAGAGTATTGATTTGAGATTCAAATAGATCCAGGTCCAAATCCTGGTCCTACCACCTTAAGAGAGTTATATTGAACCTCTCAAAACTTTAAATTCCACCATCTATAAAATGGAGACAGTCATACCAGATTGTGCTGAGCAAATAGTAACTATTATTAAGAAACATAAATTCCTCAATGGAAATATATTTTATGATATCCTTTGCCTAAATTGCAAACTGTCAGACTTAAATAGCTCAGCTATAACATATAAAATTTTTCCCAATAAAAATATTGATTGGACACTCCTTATTTATTACTTTTATTTGTTGTTATATTGATATTAATATGTCAAATGTTTCTAAATTTGCCTACCCTAAAAAATAAACATAGATTATATTTCTGCTTCAAGTAAGTAGAGTTCACCATACACACGATACTAATAAACTTCTGTTGAATTTTGTTGAAAAATAAGACTTTGTCCATTTAAACAGCTTTCAAGGATTCAAAAGAAAGATAAAATATTTGATAAATGTCTTTTAAATCGAATTCTTAAGAATTTAGTGGACAATTTTAGTTGGAGGCAAACTTAAGCTTTCCACATTTAGTAGTTTTGCTATATTCTCTGAAGTTAATGCAGCGTTTTCTGGGATAGTTTGTTTTTAGTGATAAGATTGGCCCATGTTTATAATGCTGAATCTTCAAAGGAAAATAAGTTTGTTAACATAAATGGTCAAGCACAATTTTGGGATCTCCCAGGGAAAAAAATATATTTCAATAACTAGAGGGTAGACAACAACCTTCATGGTCAGCAGAATTTCCAAGCACCTTTTAAAAGAAATAAATTGAATGACCTCTGGACAGAGAAAATCCAAAGATGCTCTGGCTTCAAAGACCCAATTTGGGGGGGTAATTACAAAGGGATAACAAAGGCTACTCTACCTCCTGACATCTGAATCATTACAGGTGGCTTGCCATCGACTAAACTAGAACTAGACAACTAGCTCCAAGCCTTTGACTGTCCGTCCTGTGGAAAGTCAACTCAAATGTCACTATTTCTGCCCCTGGGAGAGTTATTTTGGAGCAAAACAGTACAATATCCAGAGTCGGTGTGCCTGGATTTGAATCCCAGATACTCATAGCTGACATGCAAGGCAGAATTCTAAGCAACATACGTATAGTTACATTTGATACTCGTATAGAACTCACACAACTTGGCTCCATGCTGCTCTTCACCCTCTCAAGGTCAACCATTTATCAGCTACATGGCTTCCTGCAAGATACTCAGCCTCTCCATGCCTCCTCATCTGCTAGATGGAGGTAACTGTAGATTGCTAAAGTATAACAAACTTATTAAAAGGTTGTTAAAAGGATTAATAAAGATAACTCCTGTGTGTTTTTTCTCAATGCAGCACCTGCCACACAGTAAATGCTCAACAAACGCTATTTATTACTTATAGTACCATCTTCTTGGTGACGGCAGGGACCACATTTTATTCTTCATCCAGATATACTGCTAAGCAAGTCACTTAACCTCTCTCAGAGTTCATTTTTTCATCTGTAAAATGGGATAGTATAATCACATCACAAAGTTATTTTGGCACATAAAAGACTCAAAAAATACTTGATGAATTAGTGGAATCTCTTCACATGGCACCTACTGCAGTTCCACATGGAAAAAAGGACTGCAATAAAAACTTCTTGATCATAGCAATCCATAATGTAAAAACGATAATGTTGCCTCCTCCTCACCCCTCAGGATCTGTGAGGATAAATGAGACAATCTCTAGATGAGAGATTGTTAGGAGAAAGGTGCTTTATAAATCTAAGGGGTTGTTATTAATGATGATCATCATCATAATAAATTTGGTGTTGAAGAAATCATAACTCATCATGCATGACTCCTCAAGGGATGCCTATCAAGGCCTCCTTCAATGACACAGTGGCAGCTAGTGCCTGAGGTTTTGAATCTATGGAAATATGAGAGGGAAGAGAGTGATGTTACAGAGGGAAGTCAGATGGAATTTGAGCTGGCCATGTAGAGAGGATCTTCTCTTCCATGCCCTGCTCCCTTCTGCCCCTCCACACTTCTCATACCAGGTCCCTTGGGTGGGAACACCAGAGCTTGGGGTTTGATCTTCAATGCCACAGGCCCAGGCACTCAAACATGTCCGTACATCCAGTGCCCATCAGACTCTTGAAGATGCTCCCCCAGAGGAAAGTTTCAGAAAACCAGACAAGCTGGGTGGGGTGTTTCCTTTTGGCAGCTTGATGCAAAGCTGCCTATTCAGTGAACCACAGTTGTAGCCCCAAAGGCAAAAGACTGGCCCATACTGAAAAGATGAAGTTAAGACAAAACTAGCATCACATCATAATGGCCAAGAGCCTACAGATCTGAACAGGAACCCTGCGGCCCTGCTTCGACTTGTTGGGCAACCTCTCCAAGGCTCTATTTCCAGTAAACCAGAACTGCGCTGGGGGGAGGGAGGGATTGGAAGGGTTAAAGGAGATAGAGTCCATGATGTGTCTGGCATAGAAACTGACACACCTAAAGCCCTCAGGTGATGATAGCAGTCATCATTGTGGTTATGGTGCTGCTAATATTTTTAATTTGAGTAGTCAAAGAAAAAATGTGGAGCCAGGTTAGTGTGAGGGGAAAGGAGCCCATCAGATGATTGCTCCATAATTTGGCCATGACTGTGCCCAGTATTGGTGGGTTAACATGTCCCTAAAAGAACTGCAGCAGGCTGCACAAACTTCCTCAACTCAGAAGACACGGGTACAGAAACCGGACACAAACACATTCATTTATAGATTCAGATATCCGTTTCCAGTAACCTAAGCACATCAAGTAAACAGGAAACCAAATTAGCCATTGGAAGATGATGTGGTGAGCATGAGATCAAGGGAAACTGGAAGGTCCCGTGGGATATTTATCCAGGTATGTCAAAGCTAAATGGTCTCTCCCACAATAGACTCCGCCTCCTAAGTGATCTGAATACTTGGATTCATGTCAAGTGCATGACATTCAGATACTTCTGTTTTACTGGAAACAGAGGCTTGGAGAGGTTGCCACACATGTCTAAGCAAGGCATCTGGATCCCTGTGTAGATCTCTATGCTCTTGGCCATTATATGATGCCACCAAATATCGTGTCTCCTTCCAGTGTACAGAACTGAAGTCTTGTTCCCCATTCTTCAAAATACACATAGAACACCTCCATCCATAAAGTAAGGGTTTTGAAGTCAACTAAACCTTGATTTGATTCCCTGCTCCACCACTGACAAGCTGTGCAACCTGGGAAACATCACTGACCTCTCTGAACCTGTTTGCTGATCTATAAAACAGTGGCTATGAGTCTTAGAAAGAATGTATATAAATACTTAGCACAGTGCCTTTGTGGTTATTGTTATAGTCGCTATTACTTTAATTTCATTAAATCTACTCTTTCTTTAAATTTCTATAATTCTGGTCCTATAGACGAATCCTAAACACAATGTTTCAATCTACAACTCCCATATCCATTCGATCACACAAGTATAGAACACCTTGGTGGCTGACCATATCTTGAGATGCTTCAATTCACTGATTCTTTGCTGCTTTTTGGATGCTTTACCTTCAGAGGGTGACTTCATCACCTAATTCTGGGGATACCTCACTGTAGCTGACGTGTGCAGGGAAAGGAAGAGGAATTCTAAAGGACCAGAGGGATGCAAAGGACTGAATATTCTGCCAACACCAAGCAGGTTTGGGCCTCATAAAATGTGGCCATTTCTGTTTTTCTACCCAGAAAACAATTTCTTCCCCTCTTACTATTCGTCAAGCAGCCAGCATTAATGGGAGTGTTCATGGCATCATCCACAGGAATGCCCCATTTTATTTTGGGCCATTCCTCATTTACAATGAAATCTTAGGATAAAATGTCCCAGATAGCACTTTTCCCAGTGTCTTTGAACAGTCACTTTCTCTTTATTTCCAAATGCACGCACGGGCTCTGTTCAATGAAGAAACACGTTAACGGCAACCTCTCTATTCACTCTAGGTTGCTTGCAAGCCTTCCTGTGTTTTTAATCTTCACTGAGCTCCAAAACCAACTGTGTTCAATGATGTGAATACCAGACCTCTCGTTTCAGTAAGTTCTTGATCATAGCAATCCATAATGTAAAAACGATAATGTTGCCTCCTCCTCACCCCTCAGGATCTGTGAGGATAAATGAGACAAAATCTCTAGAAGAGATTGTTAGGAGAAAGGTGCTTTATAAATCTAAGGGGTTGTTATTAATGATGATCATCATCATAATAAATTTGGTGTTGAAGAAATCATAACTCATCATGCATGACTCCTCAAGGGATGCCTATCAAGGCCTCCTTCAATGACACAGTGGCAGCTAGTGCCTGAGGTTTTGAATCTATGGAAATATGAGAGGGAAGAGAGTGATGTTACAGAGGGAAGTCAGATGGAATTTGAGCTGGCCATGTAGAGAGGATCTTCTCTTCCATGCCCTGCTCCCTTCTGCCCCTCCACACTTCTCATACCAGGTCCCTTGGGTGGGAACACCAGAGCTTGGGGTTTGATCTTCAATGCCACAGGCCCAGGCACTCAAACATGTCCGTACATCCAGTGCCCATCAGACTCTTGAAGATGCTCCCCCAGAGGAAAGTTTCAGAAAACCAGACAAGCTGGGTGGGGTGTTTCCTTTTGGCAGCTTGATGCACAGCTGCCTATTCAGTGAACCACAGTTGTAGCCCCAAAGGCAAAAGACTGGCCCATACTGAAAAGATGAAGTTAAGACAAAACTAGCATCACATCATAATGGCCAAGAGCCTACAGATCTGAACAGGAACCCTGCGGCCCTGCTTTGACTTGTTGGGCAACCTCTCCAAGGCTCTATTTCCAGTAAATCAGAACTACGCTGGGGGGAGGGAGGGATTGGAAGGGTTAAAGGAGATAGAGTCCATGATGTGTCTGGCATAGAAACTGACACACCTAAAGCCCTCAGGTGATGATAGCAGTCATCATTGTGGTTATGGTGCTGCTAATATTTTTAATTTGATTAGTCAAAGAAAAAATGTGGAGCCAGGTTAGTGTGAGGGGAAAGGAGCCCATCGGATGATTGCTCCATAATTTGGCCATGACTGTGCCCAGTATTGGTGGGTTAACATGTCCCTAAAAGAACTGCAGCAGGCTGCACAAACTTCCTCAACTCAGAAGACACGGGTACAGAAACCGGACACAAACACATTCATTTATAGATTCAGATATCCGTTTCCAGTAACCTAAGCACATCAAGTAAACAGGAAACCAAATTAGCCATTGGAAGATGATGTGGTGAGCATGAGATCAAGGGAAACTGGAAGGTCCCGTGGGATATTTATCCAGGTATGTCAAAGCTAAATGGTCTCTCCCACAATAGACTCCGCCTCCTAAGTGATCTGAATACTTGGATTCATGTCAAGTGCATGACATTCAGATACTTCTGTTTTACTGGAAACAGAGGCTTGGAGAGGTTGCCACACATGTCTAAGCAAGGCATCTGGATCCCTGTGTAGATCTCTATGCTCTTGGCCATTATATGATGCCACCAAATATCGTGTCTCCTTCCAGTGTACAGAACTGAAGTCTTGTTCCCCATTCTTCAAAATACACATAGAACACCTCCATCCATAAAGTAAGGGTTTTGAAGTCAACTAAACCTTGATTTGATTCCCTGCTCCACCACTGACAAGCTGTGCAACCTGGGAAACATCACTGACCTCTCTGAACCTGTTTGCTGATCTATAAAACAGTGGCTATGAGTCTTAGAAAGAATGTATATAAATACTTAGCACAGTGCCTTTGTGGTTATTGTTATAGTCGCTATTACTTTAATTTCATTAAATCTACTCTTTCTTTAAATTTCTATAATTCTGGTCCTATAGACGAATCCTAAACACAATGTTTCAATCTACAACTCCCATATCCATTCGATCACACAAGTATAGAACACCTTGGTGGCTGACCATATCTTGAGATGCTTCAATTCACTGATTCTTTGCTGCTTTTTGGATGCTTTACCTTCAGAGGGTGACTTCATCACCTAATTCTGGGGATACCTCACTGTAGCTGACGTGTGCAGGGAAAAGAAGAGGAATTCTGAAGGACCAGAGGGATGCAAAGGACTGAATATCCTGCCAACACCAAGCAGGTTTGGGCCTCATAAAGTGTGGCCATTTCTATTTTTCTGCCCAGAAAACAATTTCTTCCCCTCTTACTGTTCGTCAAGCAGCCAGCATTAATGGGAGTGTCCATGGCATCATCTGCAGGAATGCCCCATTTTACTTTGGGCCATTCTTCATTTACAATGAAATCTTAGGATAAAATGTCCCAGATAGCACTTTTCCCAGTGTCTTTGAACAGTCACTTTCTCTTTATTTCCAAATGCACGCACAGGCTCTGTTCAATGAAGAAACACGTTAACGGCAACCTCTCTATTCACTCTAGGTTGCTTGCAAGCCTTCCTGTGTTTTTAATCTTCACTGAGCTCCAAAACCAACTGTGTTCAATGATGTGAATACCAGACCTCTCGTTTCAGTAAGATGACTGAATTGAAGTCCAGGAAGATTAATAATATAAAAAAAAATCCACACTCTGCAAAAGCACCAGTTTTAAAAATATATATAGATAAAGATGTGCCCATCGTATCTAGAGTGGTGGAAAACTCCTGTATGAATGGGGGCAATGCTGGCCTGCTCTTCAATACACTGGAGATGAGGACCAAGAATTCAGAACAGGGAGTGTCTGCAGCAAAGTGTAAGGATGGGGGCTTGGGATTCAGCTCACACAGGGAAAGGGGTTGTTGATTTAAGTGGTGTGGGATAATGGAGAAGGTGGTGCTTACAGCAGTAACCAATGTTGTTTATTTGGGATACAAGCCTGAGAATATTATTACAGCAGAGAAGAGAGGTTATCTCTTGTGAATCGTCTTGAATTATGGGGGGAGCGAGAGAGGCTCACGGCGTCTGACATTTAGAATTGCAATTTCCAAGCAGAGCGCCATGTCTGATATATCATTTATTGTCTCTGCCTCCATCCTTCCAAAGCTGCGTTCACTTCCCTGGGTCTCCATTTTCACGTTGATTTGGAGGACATTTATTTTCTCTTCGCAACAGAATCATATTTTCTCCCCTCTTGGAAGGTTTGGTTCATCACTAAATATTCAGGTCCAGGAAGCGATTTTCCTTTCTCTTTGTGCATCATTTGTCTTTCTCTGGAGCTGTGCCCCTTTAGTTGAAAGCAAGAATCTTCACAAATAAATAAAGGGCACAGAGAAGAGAGAGCGGGTGGATGAATGGATTCGAGTCTTGCACTTGAGTCTTCCCGTTTTTTTAGCTGATTTTACAGGAAGGAACAGTGCTCATGTGATCAGGGATCAGAACCCTGCTGGCTTAGAAGATTCAAAAAGGCAGTTTGTCACCACGTGGTGTATTCCTACTCTCCACCCCCCCTCCCCAATCAACATGTAGATGTGCAGACTCTGGTGGCAGATCTTTGAAAATGGAGTTTCCACACCACTCTCCCTGCATTTTGTTGGAAATGAAGATTCCAGACACAGACATTCCAATTTCATAAATCCAGTGAATTTTAGAACTGGAAGGGACTAATACCTGCATTTTTTGGCAGCTAGAGAAACTGAGGTCTCAGAAGGTAACTGACTTGGTCAAGGTAATACAGTCCCACATGTGGCTGTATATGTGTCGTTATATATTTTCTGTAGCTCTTTGAAAGTCTCCAGTTGTCTGTGTGTATGTGGGAATTTCACTCAGCACCAGGTCAAGACTGGGCACTGGGAGTACCTAGAAGTACCTTGCAGCTCTTCCTTACCTGATTCTTGCAACCTCCCTGCGTCTCTGTAAAGGTGTAGGGGACAGGTGCAGCCACCTTCACAAACCTAAACTGCATCCCTGCCTAGTCTTGAGGGAAATGGCTTCTCCTATTCTCACCATTCTGCATCCCAACACAGGCACTAGCCACTCCCACTTTCCTTCTTCTAGTTTCTCAATAAACTGAGGCTTCTGAAAACAAAAGCTAGCAAAGTCTGTTGTCTTCAAGCAACTTCTGCTTTCAATCCTGCAGCTAAAACTCTGGAGATGTATAATCTCCAGCTAAGATCTGGTAACAGCCCAGTAGATGAGTGGATAAAAAAAGCCATTGTACATTTACACAATGGAATACTACGCAGCAGTAAAAAAAGAAGAGGGACCTGGAGAATATTATGCCAAGCAAAATAAGTCAGTCAGAGAAAGACAAGTATCACAGGATCACACTCATATGTGGAATCTAATGAACAAAATAAACTGATGAACAAAATAGATGCAGAGACATAGAAACATGGAACAGATTGTGGAATCTCAGAGAGAAGGTGGAGGGGGGGTGTGTGGATTGGTGGCTGGGTGGAAAAAGATTAACCAAAGAATTTATATTCATACTAGAGGCCCGGTGCATGAAATTCGTGCATGGGTAGGGTCCCTAGGCCTGGCCGGCGATCAGGGCCTATCGGGGCCTTACGGCTGCTGGCCGGGGCTTCCCTTCCCCAGCTGCCAGATACCGCGCTGCCCCCTCATGGTCAGCGCACATCATAGCGAGCAATCGGTCTTCCAGTCGAACTCCCGTGGGGACAATTTGCATATTAGGCTTTTATATAGATAGATAGGTATAACCCATGGACACAGATAATAATGTGGTGAAGGCCTGGGGGGAGCAAAGGGTCAATGAGGGGGGTAAAGGGAGACATTTATAATACTTTCAAAAATAAAGATAAATTTATAAACAAACTAATGAATAAAGAAAAGAGAACATAAGACTGGGGACAATTTGCAAATTAGGCTTTTATATAGATAGATAGGTATAACCCATGGACACAGATAATAATGTGGTGAAGGCCTGGGGGGAGCAAAGGGTCAATGAGGGGGGTAAAGGGAGACATTTATAATACTTTCAAAAATAAAGATAAATTTATAAACAAACTAATGAATAAAGAAAAGAGAACATAAGACAGTATAACCCATAGATACAGATAATAATGTAGTGAAGGCCTGGGGGGAGCAAAGGGTCAATGAAGGGGGGGGGAACATTTATAATACTTTCAAAAATAAAGATAAATTTAAAAACAAACTAATGAATAAAGAAAAGAGAACATAAGACACAAGTTAACATTTCAACAAATGATTCTGCCACACTTGTCTTGGTCACTCCTGCCCCTAGAGTTTTGTTTACGCTCAGCCTTCCACCAGGAATGCTCTTCCCCTCCCCTGAAGCAATCCAAGTTCAGTACCCTGCATTGTCCAGGAAGCCCTTCTGACCTCGTCACAGAATCCCTAAGGCATTCCCTCACTCTGCCACTGGCTTTATTTATTATTACATGTTTCAGGCCTTTGAGACTTTTTTCTTCATTCAGATTGTTAATTCCCAGTGGCTCTTTTGTATCGTCCAAGCCAGGCTTGGAGTAAGGCTTGGGTTTGAATCTTGAGCAAATTATTTTTCCTCTTTGAGACATCATCATAACCTCAGAATGTGGTTAGTAGTATTTTTCCTCAGAGCTCTATTGTGGCTTGTTTTCCTTCTGATTATATAGGTAAGTCTCTCAATAAACTGAGGCTTCTGAAAACAAAAATTAGCAAAGTCTGTTGTCTTCAAGCAACTTCTGCTTTCAAATAAAGAACAGAACATAAAGGTCACATGAATTTCACTTTCTTTGTGTAAGCATCATTAACATTTTCTTGGCCATCTTTCATATATCTTGTAATAGCGCGCTCTCTCTCTCTCTCTCTCTCTCTCTCTCTCTCTCTCTCGACCTATATATGTGTGTGTG
>NW_005354595.1:4657272-4701122 GCF_000412655.1 Myotis brandtii
AATTTTAAATTTTACATAATTGAGGTTATTTCAGACATTGTTTTTTTACATAGAGAATATTAAAAATCATATGTAACAGTGTCAAGCATCATAAATTGAATAAGAAATATTTGTGTAATCTGAGCTTTAATAAATACTTTTAAATGAATGAAAGAATAGTGCTTCCCATAGAATGTGGGGAAGAAAGGAAAGTGGGACATGTCCCCTGGACTATTTCCTGTCACTAGGCAGGACTTCACTGAAAATAGTCCACTTCAATTAGCCCAGGGCTCAAAGTATGTGGCCTGAAGGACAAATGACGTTCTAATTGGAAACTCTATACCCAACACTTTGATCCGATTTCTTCAGCCTCGTGTGGCTTTGGGACATCCTCTGAACTCTCATTTTACCAGCTGGAAGCACTGAATGGGGTGCACAGAGCTGTACAACTTGGGCAAAATGTTTACTGAAGTTGAGACAATCTAGACCAGACTGATATGTATCTTCCCTGGAGATCTCATAGGAGAGACTCCAGCCTGCAGTGAAGAAACGTAGCTTTCTTATCTTAAATGGTCCTGTTTTCATTTAGGCCTGTTTCCTGTTCTACCCCTAGTCGAGAGAGAAGGCTTATTAAGTCAGCTCTCTCTCCCATCCTCCACCACCCTGGCCACACACATGCCTTTCTGCAGACCTAACAATTTTGATTTCCCTTCCTCCCTGGGCCCTTTAATCACCTTTGTGGCTCTGCTCTGCACATGCCCCACTCTCCACATCCTTTTAAGAGTGTGTAAACTCCGAGCTCCTCCTGCTTTCCAATGGACTGAAAGAGACAAACATTTTACAACCCAGCTCACTCCTTCTTGAACACGAAAAATAAGCATATCTCATCTATTAGTAAGAACATTAAGACTTACGTTAGAAAACTGAAAGAGCCATCTCCTTTTTAATAGTCCTCATTTAAAGATCAAATTCAGGCCTAGGAGGAATTCTGTTTTCATGATAAATGTGTTAATAGGATGTTTCCCACTCTCTGACAACATCCCACTGTCTGGGCAGTGACAGGCGTCATATAGTTTTTCCTCCTGTCCATGCAGAGAGGCTAGAGTCTGTGTGAGAGTCAGACAATCCATCATCAACTGTTTACGCCACCAGAAGTATGACTAACAGATTTATAAACATTTCTTCTTCTGTCGACTAATCGGCTGCAATATGGTACCTGCTATGACTCATAACAGCCCTACCTTCCTGTTCGCAGCCATGCGGGTTGTGACCAGCTCCTAGCAGGTGTGCGTTTGCGATGGGATGGCCTTAACTGGCAGCGCGCTGGGCTTCCTTCATGAAGAGCACAGACCCCCAGGGCTAGGACTGAATTTCTCACGCTATCCTATTTTCTTCAAGGCATTCATCACTATTTGAAATTAAATTATGTATTTATTGTCTGTCACTCCCACTAGATAGTAAAAGGGGGATTTTGTTTAGCTCATCACTAAAATGAATTCCCTTTGCCTCCGTCTAGCCTCTTTCCACATCTCACTTTCTCAATGAGAAATACAACAAACGGCCAAGTCCCCTGCACACACTACCCCTGGCATTACTAATTCCCCTTACCTTGTTTTACTTTCTGGGTTTGTAATAGCATCTATTGTCTTCTAACATAGTATGTAATCAACTATGAAGAATATTATTTATTGTTTGTCTCCCTCTGTGAGAATGAGAAGTTCGTGCAGGCTGAAATCTTTGTCTATTTTGTTTATAGATGAATCCCAAGAACCTAGAACAGGGGTGGGCAAACTTTTTGACTCGAGGGCCACAATGGGTTCTTAAACTGGACCGGAGGGCCGGAACAAAAGCATGGATGGAGTGTTTGTGTGAACTAATATAAATTCAAAGTAAACATCATTACATAAAAGGGTACGGTTTTTTTGGGTTTTTTTTAGTTTTATTCATTTCAAACAGGCCGGATCCGGCCCGCGGGCCGTAGTTTGCCCACGGCTGACCTAGAAAAATGACTGAGACTTAGGTGTTCAATAAGTAAAAAAAAAAAAAAAATTCACTTTGCCCTTAGCTCCTGGAAGAGTGCCTGGCATATAATAACTGCTCAATAACTTTTTATTGAATAGGTTGCTTCCCTCTGGAAGCTCCTGAGTTTATAAATATTTTCTTCAGTGTCCAAACATTTGCCCATCCAAATGCCTTTCCCTCATCTTCCTATGTCCCTAGTTAATAGGCTCTAGTGGGAGATAAACAAATGTTTGACCAATTAACCAATTAATATATAACTGAATTGACTGTCCTCAAAGCTCCATGCACAATGTCTGACACCCCATGTCTGACCCTTTCTGACTGCCTGTTCCCCAACATCATCAACACTGAACGTTCCCGTTAATAGTTCAATTCAACAAACATTTCCTTAATACCTACTGAATTCCAGTCACTCACTACGCCGGATACTGAGTAGGGCAGCCAACAACACAAGTGCTTATTGAGCACTTACTTCTCGCCAAATACCATGCTAAGCACTGCACATGCATGATCCCATTTAATCCTCATAATAACCATCTGAGGCAGTGATTAGTGTTTTGCCCATTTTATAGACAGAGAAACTTAAACCTTGAGAGGTTGCTTGTCCAAAATCAGGCAGATAGTAAGCCAAGACAGCAAAGCTCAGACAGCCTTACCCCAGAGCTCACACCCTTGAGCTCTGCAATGACCTAAAGATGAAGAACAATCCGAAGAAATTAATTTTCTTGGAGAACAATGGTTATATTGAGGCATGGGAAGAAAACAACATTTTCAAAAGTTCTGAGGTCCTTATCTTTTAGTCTATAATGCCTGGAATAAAATATAGCACACAGTAATAAAGACATTTTGGCTAAAAGAAAAAATGATACTAAGCAATAAAAAGAGGTAAAACTACAAGAGAGAAACATCAATTCTAATTGGAGGAAACTGGGAATAATCCAGGCCAACTAAATTGTTTAAACTAGACCTGAAAGAATATGTAGGACTCTAAAAGATATAGAGGAGAGTCATCGTGGATAGTGTATTGGTTAGCTATTGCTGCATAACAAATTGCTGCGAAATTAGATTAAGTCAAAAATGGACATTTATCATCCCTACAGTTTCTGTGGATTTGGCATTCAGGAGCAACCTTGCTGGGCGATATCCACTTGGGATCACTCCTGAGGCTGGGACTGCAGTCTTTTGAAAGCTTGACTAACAAGAATATACTCTTTCAAAATGACCCATTCACATGGCTGGAAAGTTGGGGCTGGTTGTTTGTGGAAAGTTGAGGCTGGTTTATTGTCAGCTCCTCTCCACAAGGGCCTCTCCACAGGCTGCTTAAGTGTCTTCAACCACATAGCAATCGACTTTCCCCAGAGAGAAAGACAGAGGACCAGACAGAAGCTATCTTTTTAATGACCCAGCTTCAGAAATGGCATAGCATCAACTCTGCCACATTCTACGGTGAAAGGCAAGTCACTAAGTCTGACTCAAATTCAAGGGAGGGGAATTGGGCTCCACCTTTTGAAGGAAGGAGACTCAAGAATTTGCAGACATATTTTAAAACCACCACAGAGGCAGCCCATGGGAAAGCATAGGGCAGGTTCTGGAATAACAAGTTATCCAATGTCCCAGTTAATGGACTTCTATTTCCTGGGGACCTTTCTTATTTTTGCAATTTTCACATCACTCCAACTATTTCTTATAGTTTGATCCCTTGGTCTTTGTCATTTTGCAGAGAGAATCGTTCAACATTTTTCACGCAGTTCACCCTTTCTCCCATTTTATTTAAATGTAGTTCTAGTATTGTGTTTAGCACTGGAAATATAAAAATAAAAAAGACATGACCCTTGCTCTCAGGGAGTTTGTGGCACATTCAGTAATCACATATGTAGCACATATAATAATCACATAAAATATGCCAGGGGCCATAATAGAGTTTATGTACAAAGTGCATGGTAATGTACAGGAGGCTGATTTTTCTCATGAGGGGGACCTTGTTGCCCTGTTAAGGAGTTTGGACTTCACCTTCTTTGCTATAAAGGGTTTTAAGCAGGTGTGTGTGCCAAGATTCAGTTCTGTATCTTAGGAAGACAATTTTGGTGGCTGTAGAGAGGATGGAATTGGTGGAGGCTATATGAGCAATGGCGTGTAGAATGGCGAGCAAAAAATATACTTGAAAGATGTTTATTGGGAATAATTAACAGGACCTGGTGATTAATTACATAGGCAGAAAAGAGGTTGAGAATAGATTTCTGGAGGGCATATGACAGTCTCATTAACTAAGATAGGAAATACAAGAAAAGATCCAGGTGTTTTGTAGGGAAGACAATGAAGTAAGTTCAGTTTTAAACATATTGAGTTTGCACTGCCTTTGGTTACACTGTTGAAAGCTGTGTCTCATAGGTGATAATATGCAACTGAAGTTTCAAGAGAAAAGTTCCAGCTGGAAATATAAATTTTGGAAATACTGGCATTTGTGTGCTAGTTAAACTCATGGTGTTGAAGGAGAGCATCTAAAGGGCTTGTAAAGTGGCAAAGGCAGCCAAGAATGGGACCTTGGGGGATACCAACACATAAAGGGTAGTGAGGAAAGAGAAGGCATAAAAAAAAAAAACAGTGAAAAGAAGAACCCAAAAGAGGAAGAAGAGATTTCAAGGTCATGAAACCCTCAGGAGAGATTCTCAAGGAGAGAAGATCAACAGGAAAAGGGGGTGGGACAAAGCAGAGAGACATCAAATTAGAAGCAGACTGAAAATTATACTTCACAATTGTCAATTAGGAGATGATTAATCACGTAAGCATTTCAGGAAGGTGATGTGGGATAGAATCCAGCTGCCGTAAGTGGAGGGGTGAAAGAGAGGTAAGGGAGCGAACAGAAGGGTGGACTACATTCATCAAAAGTTTGAAAGTGAAGAACAAACAGCAAAGAGATTGAGTGCTATTGTTATACGGTGGGAAAGTGAAGCAGGATCCGTATCTTTCCATCCCATTAGGGTTGTGTTTTCAGGATCCTGTTTGATTCTCAGCCTAGTCTCAAAAAAGAAGATTCATTCTCCCTTTGGTTCTTGCAGCTGCTTCTACCAGAGCATGTCATTAAAGGGAAGCTGTTTTTAAAGGGCCAAGGAGAAGAACTAGAATAAACACAGGATGTCAACTTTGAGACAGAATGCCTGTGACCCAAAAGAGTCTGGATTTACCAGCCTGCTCATTATATCCAATGCATCGAATCCCCTCTCAATTCTCCAAGGGATTAACTGGTCAAAAATTTATAACATTTTCCAAGGTAAGTGAAGGCCAAGTAATTATTAATGAAGGCAACCAAAAAAGAGGAAAGTATGTATTTATTTGATTTATGGAAATCTTCCCTTTGCTCTGGGGACACAGCATAGGCCCATGAATATAAAAATCTTAGATTCACAGTAATTTTTATCAGAGCAATATTTTCATGAGTTATCAAGAAGAATCAGAGTCTAGAAGTAAATTTCCACATTGGTAGATGAAAAGACAGAACCTGGAGATTCAGAAGGTAGTGAGAGGAGTGCCACTGGATGATGATAATTAGCCCTCTGATGGGTAAAGCTGGGCATCTTAGTGCAGCTTCACCAAGCACTGGGTTATCAGGAAGAACAGAGAAGCAGAAGGCAGTCTCTAAAGAATGTAAGACCCAGTTTAAAGAGATCTTATCAAGAGTCAATTCCTTTTTTTCTCCCTTAGTGAAAATAATATAAAAGGTGTACATGAAGTATGAAAAATAAAAGGGAATACCGCCCATCATCCCAATGTTCTAACGTAAGTATTGTGACATTTAGGTGTTTCTTTTTCATAACAATAGAAATAACGATGGTTGATTACACTTCTCTATTTCACAAACATTTATCAATCATTTATCTGTGCCAGTGACTGTGTTAGATGCTGCCAGACAAAACAACTGTTCCTGACCTTGTATACCTCATATTCTAAAGGGAAAGCAGACATTGAATAACTAAAATAGATACTTAATTGACTACCACTGGGATTGATGGCATGAAAAAGAAGCACAGAATATTAAGAAAGGATTGTTAGCCCAACATCCCCAAGTGCTTTCGCTTTATAATGACCTGTGCATTACTACCTGAATAAAACTCAAGCTCCTTTCTGATTTGACTGCAAGTCCTGTTTCTGCATGAATATTCCCCAGAAGTCCCAGGGCAGGCACTTACAAGTCCAGGTTGCCTCTGATCAGCCGAAGTTTCCTCTAAATCCCCGTGAGCCTCCTTCTCAGCCCATGCCAACTCTCCCTGCTTGATTTCACCACGACCAGAGGGGTCCTTTATTCTTTAGCAGCATTTATAAGACAAGGCTAGCTCTACATTAGTCACTAATAGAATTCTATTAAAATTTTGCAGTGAGTGAAGACAAGAAAGGAGAAAGAGGAAAACTGAAAGAGGAAGGACTGGATTATCAGCCGTCTTTGCGTTAGCTACCCACCACACACCTTGTCGCAGGGCATCTCCTACTGGAACCCTCCTCTCTCATTAGTCTCTTAGCTCCTGCCATCTTCCTAGGATTTGTGTTGACTCAGAACCAGGTCCTTCCTACCATTTCCTCTCCTCTTCCCAATGCCTCGGCTCCTTCCCAACTACTGATCAGAGATGCACTCTGATAAAGCCAAAAGCGATGGCGCAGCAGAAAAGCTTCGAATACTCATGTTATTATTATGCAGAAGAGCTTAGTGACTTCAGTCTACAGTTCATCGCATCAGCTCGCACCATCTTGACTTTCATAGCGGAAGTGCCGTTAAATGACTTCTAAGCAAAATATCAGGTTTCTCCTGGAGAATAATTTCTCAGGACCCCTGGAATACAGAAGTGGTTCAAGTCACTTTATGGCTGTTGTTCGATAGCAATCCTTCCTTTTGCCTATAACAACCCATCAGTGGGAAAATATGAGCTCTTTGTAAACGAAGGAATGCAAATTTAAAAGGTCATTTTGATCTAAACCCCGGGCAAAGATTTAGACATAAAAATTCCCAACCTAGAGTTATATTTCACAGGGGGGGGGGAGTGGAAGCAATCTAAATATCCAACAATAGAGAAATGATTAAATAAATTATGGTAAAATTATTTGATAGAATATTATGTAGCCATTCAAATGGCATTCATTTAGACTTATGGCGATATAGAAAACTGCATGTTATAATACTAAGTTAGAAATGCCAGGATTCTGAATTTAACATAGGTATTAATATCAAATATTCAAAATGTATGTGTTCCTAAGCCCTAAAAAAGTAGAAGAGTAACTAGTGTGACTGTCTTTCTCCCAGCCCCCAAAATCAGTCTACACAAGACTGATTTGACACTAAACAAGACAGAGGAAAACAAACATCTGAATTCTGTAAGAACCCCCTGAGGAGCCTGAAGGATGGTAATCTTAGGAAGGAAGGTGCAGGGGGTGGGGGGAAAGCAGTACGCCAATAGACTAGACACTCCAGGTACAGCAGGGGATAAATTAGAAGACAGCTTTTACATTCTGCTCCTGCCTCTCTCCAGTATGGTCTTGAAAGGGTCATGGCTTCCCCATTACCCCTGTAAGATAAAAATCATGGTGTCAGCAGGACAATAACAGAGAAGACCCAAAACCCTGTTGGGGGTGAAGGGCCAGGGAGAAAAGGTAGAGGAGGGTCAGTGGCCTTCTCTGCTCCAACCTAAGGAGTGATGGGTTATAACCCAAGACAATGTCTTTCACAGCCTCTAAAGTTGATCCACAGTAAAAAGTGCACTTTTCCCCCAGTACATGTATTTGTGTGTGGTAATGACATAGAGATATAGAGCTGAAACAAAAGTTTCAGTAAACAGTACTTATATTTATCAACTGTGAATTACTCTGATATTTTCTGTTATATTAAATTCCACTTATTTTTTAAAATTTATTTTTAGAGAGAGGAAGGGAGGGAGGGAGAGAAAGAGAGAGAAAAACATTGATCAGTTACCTCTCACACGTGTCCTGACCTGCGTTTGAACCAGCAAGCCGGGTAACTGCCCTGACGGGGAATTGAACCCGCCCCCTTTTGGTGTACCTTAGGATGCTCCAACCAACTGAGCCACCCAGCCAGGGCAATTCTACTTTATTTTTTTTTTAAATATATTTTATTGATTTTTCACAGAGAGGAAGGGAGAGGGATAGAGAGTTAGAAACATTGATGAGAAAGAAACATCGATCAGCTGCCTCCTGCATACCCCCAACTGGGGATGTGCCCGCAACCAAGGTACATGCCCTTGGCCGGAATCAAACCCAGGACCCTTCAGCCTGCAGGGTGACGCTCTATCCACTGAGCCAAACCGGTAAAGCTCTACTTTATTTTTTAAGCAGTGGTTATATTCCACTAAACCACTGATCTAATTAAATTATCTACACCCAGTGCTATTTCTACCAAATAGTTTAAGGAAAACCATGTCTAACCAGAGATGTTGTCTGGTAGAGTATTGGCAAAGAAAGGACAGTCAATGGTTTCTCTCTCCTCCTTCCTATATTCACCTGGAGAAATGTAATAGAGCTTAACCATTGGCCTCTTCCCCAATATACGTTAAAAGGCAGAGTAGTTAATAATTCCAAGGAAAACATGTGCTCATAAGCCAAAATAAGTAGACATTTGAGATGGACAATGATTTTTTTTGTTAAAAACATAAGCATACTGAGTATCATATGCCACATGGAGCACAATTAGAGGAACATACACATAAACATTTTAAATTAAGCATAATAAATATTCTCAAAGGATTAAGAGAAGATATTGAGTAAATGAAACAGAAATAAGAATTCACAAAAAAACCAAATGAAATATTAACTATGCAAAATATAAGAGATAAAGCAAAGAATATAAATAAATGGAATAAGTGGTAGAGTGGCTAATGAATTAGTGAGCTGGAAGAGCTGATTGAGGAGCTCTCCCAGAAGGCAGCAAAAATGATAATGACATAAAAATATGAAAAGAAATCCAGGCAGCATGTAGGTGAGAATTGGAAACCACTAACTTCCAAATAATAGAAGTCTCAGAAGATAAGAAAGAAATAAAGAAGATAAAAACTTCCAGATTGAAAAAAAACCAAAAAGATGAAAAAGATGAAACATGTTTAACTTAAAGATTCAATAGAGTGCCAAACAGAATATAGAAAAACCCAAACTGATTTATATTAAAATAAATTTTAGATTATCAAAGAGAAAAAGAAAACTAGATAAACTGATTTTTAAAAGGATTCCAGAAAGGAATTGCAGATGACCTACCAAAGAAAAACAATCATAACATCACACTTCTCTAGAGCAAACACTGGATGCAAGCAAGACTAATATGAGATAGATTCTCAAAATCAGAAATGATGAGGATACATCACTACAAATCCTACAGTATTGAAAGAATAATAAGTAAACACTAAGAACAAATATATGCCAACAAATATCACATCTTAGATGAAATAGTCAAATATCTTGAAAGACACAAACTACCAAAGCTCACTGTCTAAAAAGGTCTTCATTTTGTCTTTGTTTTTGAACAATGTTTTTCACTGGGCTTAGAATTAGAAATCTATGTCCGCAATTTTTCTTTCATTACTGTTATATGTTGAACCATGTTTCGCTCCCTGCCAAGTATGTTCAAGTCCTAATCCTTGGTGCCTGTGAATGTGACCTTATTTGGAAATAGGGTATTTGCAAACGTAATCAAGCCATTATGGTGGGTCCTAATTCATCATGACTGATGCCCTTAAAGACGGAGACACAAAGAGGAAATGCAATGTAATGATGGAGGCAGGAAATTCAAGTTTTATTCAAGCTGAAGATTGCCAAAGATGGCCAGCAAAGCACAAGAGGATAGGACGAGACAAGGACAAGGTTTCTGAGGGAGTGTGGCCCTGCCAACAACTTGATTTTGGACTTTGAGCCTACAGAACTGTGAGACAATATCTTTCTGGTTTTCAAGCCATTTACTTCGTGCTACTTTGTTACATCAGCACTAGGAAATTAACTCAAACACATTAAGACGTTGCTCCGTCTTCTCATTTGCATTCTTTCCAAAGAGAACTGCTATCATTCTCATTTTTTTGCTCTTTGTGCATAATGTATCCTTTTTCTCTTGCTGATTTTAAGATTTTTCTCTTTATCACTGATTTTGAGCAATTTGATTATGCTGTCCTGGGTGTAGTTTTCTTCTTTCTTGTGATTCAATTTTACTGAACATTTTGAATGTCTGATATCAATATAAAATCTGGTCTTGCATTTGTGATTTTGGGGGCAAGCCAAAACCAATCCTTAGCCTAAAGATACTTATTCCCCACTGCTGAGGCAAGAGCCTTCCATGTACTCTACCCAATGCCCCATGAAACCCGAGGCTTCTTCCCCTCTGGCTGGCCAACATGGGCTGTATTCCTGGCCTGTGTGAGCATTGGGCACCGTTATTCTAATCCTGTTAGTGCTCTCTTTACCCAGCCTCACCGCTTCTTCACATAGAAGCTTATACAGTAGAGTGTGCTCCTGAATACTCAGGGGAGGGCTTCTGAAGATCTCCCGAGTTCTCCTGCAGCTTTCTTCTCTCTGGTACTCTGTCTTACAAACTCCAGCTGCCTTGGTCTCTGACTCAGGGAGTCTGCCAGTCTCTGTCTGGATTCTCCTCCCTGTGCTACAGTCTGAAACTCCCTGAGTGCAGTAAGCCTAGGAAAACATAGCACTCATCTTGTTTTCTTTCTCTCTCAGATTACTGTCCAGTGTCTTAAAAAACTTGTTTCATACAATTTCTCCATTTTTAATTTTTTTTAGGTGGAGGGTAAATCCTCTCTTGGACAAAAACAGAAGTCTTGATCTGAATCTTTCAAAATCTTCAATGTCTCCACATAATATGCTCCATCTTTCTTCTACCTACTTGAATATATAAAATGGAGTTGAAGTAACTGTTTTCATGCACTTATGTACTAATTCTATCATCTGTATCATTTCTACACTGATTCCTATTGACTGATTTTTCTCCTCTTCATGGACAGTGTTTTTCTGCTTCTGATAATTTTTTAACTGAGTATCAGTCATTTTGAATTTTATCTTCTTGAGTCCTAGATATTTCTGTATTCTTATAAATAAATATTCTTGAGCTTTTCTCTGGGATGCAGTTAAGTTCTTTGGAAACAGGGTGATATTTTTGAGGTTTTATTTTAAGCTTTGATAAGCACGAGAAGAGCAATATTCAGTAGAAGGCTAATTATACTCCACTACTGAGGCAATGCCACTCTGAGTTCTTTACTTCCTGTTCCGTGAATTGTGCGTTTTTTGTTTTGTTTTCTACTGGGCTGGTGGAAACACAAACTATCCCTGGTCTTGGCAGAGCTCTAGAGACTGTTCCCTCTAATCTAGGTATTCTCAACTGGAGACAATCTTTTCCACCAAACTCACTCCCCCTCCCCCCACCCCAAGCATCAGGGAATATCTAGCAATATCTGGAAATAGTTTTGGTTTTCACAACTTGGGGAAGGGTGCTACTGGTGTCTACTGATTAGAGACCAGAGATGCTGCTAAACATTCTCCAATACACATGCTCCCCGCCCCCCACAACAAATGAGGTGGACTAAATTTCAATGGTGCCAATGCTGAAAAAACTATTCAAATCCTTTCAGATAATTTCCCCCAAGTTTTGGGACAGAAATATCTTTAAACAGACAAAACCAAAAGAAACTAAAGAAATCTAGAATGCATAAAATCTCTCAAAATTTAATTAAAGACAATAATAGGTGACAAAAAGAAATATTATATTCATGTAGAACAAAAAGCAGAGCATATGATATAAAAATCATGAACCTATGTGGACCTAACAGCATAGGTCTCAAATTATATAATGCAACCCATAAAGAGAGCTACAGAAGGAAGAAGATAAACTGACAACTGTGGTGAAGACTGGGGAGATTTTAATATCTGCCCTCAAAAGTGATAGATCAGAGTGAAAAAAATAATCAGAATATATAAATAATTTAAAAGGTTATCTTATTAGATATATAGAGATCTTTTCACATTATAAAGAATATACTTACTTTTTAAGCGCATGTTTAACATTTACAGTTAAATAAATTTCATATAAGTATCCTACAGACCAATAGCAAAAAAAAGAAGTTTTTGAAATTAATAATGAAGGTATAATACACAAAATTCCACATCGCCCCAATCACCACTACCTCTACTGCTTTCAGAATCAATAAACTAAAGGAGAAAAGGATTTTCAAAAACTGAGAAAAAAGAAGAAGGAAACAGTGTAATTCCTCTCAGAGAACAGAGAGGGAATTCACGTGCTCCCCTCTTGAGTTTCCACTGCAGTCTGACTCAGGATGAGCTGTGCATATTCACCTATCTTCTGCATGCACACAGGGTGGGGCAAAACAAGGTTCACAGTTGTTTGTATGGACAGTAATACAATAACTAATAAATAATAATAAAAGAATAAGCTCCGTGTTGCATACTCACAACTGTAAACCTACTTTTGCCCCACCCCATGTAAGTGTTTTTTGTCCAGAGAACTTCTATCTGCCACGATTCGATATATTTCTGTTTGAATCAAAGGCACTCCCCTCCTCTAAGACATGCTGCATGGCACACTCTTTGTTCCCCTGAGGGACATCCTTCTTGTCGAAGCCTGTATCTAGCAGCTTGCATGTCCCAATATGTCTCGTCTCCCCACTGTCCCACCACGTGCCTGTTTTCCTCTCACACCCTTAGAGCCTGACATTAGAGGGACCATCTGAGGGTACAGAGTGGTAACCAACTACTCTTCAATCTACAAGGACCTAAAACCTAGTTATAGATATGATGATCATATAATTCATCATCATTCATCATCCAAACCAAGACACTGCCAGATGGGAAGTCAGGATTGCAGAAATTATCCAGGATGCTTCTAGGAAACTGGAAACCTTTCCAATCACTCCAGTTAAAGAGAAATGGTGGCTGGAAAGTCCCTGTGGGCATTTGATGGCTCTTTAAAGGTTTTTCTACAAACATGAAGGAAATTTCCTGGTTAATTTCTTTTTCATAATTTGATTATTTAAACAAGAATGGACTAAAAATTACAAATTCCCAGACCACACGATATTTACTATTGGGACTTTGTTAGAAGATTTTGATTACATGGAGGAGTGATCTCCCTGAATCCGATTTGCACAGCCTTTAGTCACCCTGTTAAGAAACAGGATGATGTAATTTATGAGGAAAACATAGGAAGTTTTTCATTTGGACACATCACTAGTGCCAAGATAATGCTGCAGGATGACAGGAACAAAGGAGTCTTCTCTTCTCCCAAAGAGGCCCTGAAAGATGACTGAGATGAACTTATACATTCTGGACTCATGTATGTTTCTTTGGCCCAGAGGAAAGAAGAAAGAAAGGATATCCAAGGGTATCATGAAAGAGAGGGCTGTCTACTAAAGCAATTCCATAGACTTACGGAAGAAAGGTCTCCATAATCATCTAGTTCATGTGAGACCTAAACTCTGATGGTAAAACCTGGGACACTTCAATGCTTCTAGGGCAGTGATGGTGAACCTCTGACACGCGTGTCAGAGGTGACACGTGAACTCATTTTTTTGGTTGATTTTTCTTTGTTAAATGGCATTTAAATATATAAAATAAATATCAAAAATATAAATCTTTGTTTTACTATGGTTGCAAATATCAAAAAATTTCTATATGTGACACGGCACCAGAGTTTAAGTTAGGGTTTTTCAAAATGCTGACACGCCGAGCTCAAAAGGTTCGCCATCACTGTTAGGGAGTGCTAATGCCATATACTAGTTTCCACCACGCCCAACATTTTGCTCCCTGAATCCAGGTGGCGCTGTTACAGTCTCTGATCCTCCCTGCACCCCCAAGGGGTCAAGGTTCCCACTATGCACTGAACTTTGCCGCTCCTTCCCCCATAATCTCTCTTGCTGCCTCATACAAAGATGCCTTCCAAGTAAGCAGCCTATATCCCACTATACAGCATCTTTGCCTACCTCCATCTAAAGTTCATGTGCAGAGACAGAAGTTCCTGACAGTCTCAATAATGAGGATAAGGCTCCCACGGGAACTGTAGGAAATGCAAGAATGTTTCTTTCACTTATCCAAATGTTACCCTTAAATATGGCTTAGAAATTTTTCTAAGAATTTCTAAGAATGCAGCCGGAAATTGGCAACTCTGAGCCTCCACCCCCTGACTGGAGCCTCCAAAGCAATGTGGGATAGGATAAGAGCTACAATTTCACATCTCCAAGAAGGAAGCTCCCCAGAAGGTGGCCATTTTTGCTACTACCTGGGAGACCAGAACAAAACATATTCATGGATTCATTCGTGGATTATATTAGCTACAAACTACATATACACAAAACAACATGAGTAGATCTAAAAACACAGTACTGAGTGAAAAGTAAGAAAAAACCTTGTGAAGATCATTATTGATGATGTTCCATGAATTGAGGAGTACCATTAATTCAATACTTCCTACCAGAAAATAAATATTTCTTAATAAATAGTCAAGTGTAAACTTCCAAACTATGTGTTTATGATATTCATATATGATTGGGCCGTAACCGGTTTGGCTCAGTGGATACAGCGTCGGCCTGTGAACTGAAACGCCCCAGGTTTGATTCCGGTCAAGGGCATGTACCTTGGTTGTGGGCACATCCCCAGTGGGGGGTGTGCAGGAGGCAGCTGATCGATGTTTCTCTCTCGTTGATGTTTCTAGCTTTCTATCCCTCTCCCTTCCTCTCTGTAAAAAATCAATAAAATATATTTTTTTAAAAAAACATATATGATTGGTATATAGTTATATATATATCAAACATCTATGATTTATATGTATTTTAATGTTTATACAATTGACTATTATGCAGACAATAAAAAGATAAGCTGTTCATTATGTGTTGATGACCTCCAAAATGTACTAAGTAGAATATGCAAGATATAAAATAAAGCATATAGTATAATACTTACATATTATACATAGGCATATGTGTATATTATAATATCTACTTATAAATATGTATATATATATACACATTGGGAAAGGAAAAAGAAAGAAAAATAAGAAACTGATATCTGTGGTTGCCTCTGGGATGGGAATAGGAGACAGACTTATCTTTAACTCTATGCCCTTTTGTAATTTTTGAATTTTGCTCTGTTTGCATATATTTCTTAATCAAAATGAATAAGCAAAATAATTACAAAAATAAAACAAAATTAAAGTATGTACATATGCTAGGACAAAATACTGCCATCATCTGTCTCCCTCTTTCCTTCCAGGCTGAGATGAGAGGTCAGTTATAGTCATCTTTGCATCTCCTAAAACAGTTCCTGCCACAAAATAGATGGCCAATGGATGTTGAAAGAAGGAAACGACAAAAAAAAAGGAAATAAAAATGTGGTGGGTAAGAAATGGGTGGTTATTAATTCCCTCTTCATATATTTCTGTAATTTTCACATTTTCAAAATTAATATTTAAAAAAATGTAGAAACGTGATTCCAGTGAGTGTGGAGTACAGCTGTGAAATTGCGAGCAGGCTGACAGTTCGAAGGCTATTTCAATTGTCCAGATTCTGAGTGGCCTCACATGGGTATTGCCAAAGAGCCAAAGGCTGCTGCCAGGCTCTTTTCTCTGACACTCGCCTGATGCTGCCCCAATTCACCATCATAAATTATGTATGTGCCCTAAGGCAGAGGGGACATAGACAGCTGACCTGGTGCCATCAGAAGCAACAGGAGACTAAATGATAAGTTGAACCTACCATGGTTAGTGCTTCCTCTTTTTCAACCAAAGCTCGAGTTGTTCTGATTACCTTCCAGGTGTGAGGAAAAGTAAACTGAATGTAGCATAAGATCCCCAGGTGCCCCACACCCCTGCCGTCTAACACTGGCTTCTCCCATCTGTCCTTCTAGAGACCCCCAGCCGGTTCAGATAGACTCCAACCTTTAAACATCCATTTGACCTCCTGCTCCTCCAAGTCTTTTTCTTTCCATTTCTTAACCCTCAGTCCCATCTTCGCTTTCTAGCTGCTCTCCAAGGCTTCGCCTTTTTGAGTACCTTTTATGTGTTAAATATTGGACTCCGTTGCTGGGCTCCAGTGAATGTTGCTTAAAACACAAAAGGTTAAGCAGAGAGCAACTGTATTGATTAAACATCCATTTTCTTACCTTTTGTTTTTGTAAGAGCCCTTGATGTTGTCTCTGATTGACAGCCCCACCTGCACACCTCTGGCCCCAGATTCCCCTTGGTAATGTCACTGAGAGCTACCGAGAGCTACAGAGCACCTCACTCGTTCTGCACAAGCCACAGATCCTTCATGGGTAGCTTTCAAAAAGAAAAAAAAAGGAAGAAATGTAGCTTTTCTCTCTTGTCCTTTCTCCTTTCCTTAGACATATTTTATTCCAAAAGTCCCTGTTGAATGGAGAAAAGTAAAACAGGGGGGAAAGGAGAAAGCTCTCAGCACTGACCCCTCCCTTTTATTCTAATGTCTGCAAGGTAGCAAGCCTTTGAATATGCTGTCAGGAGGGTGATAACCTTGCTACATTAGCTTTTCCTTCTCGCTTCTCATACTGTAAATGACCTAAAGAATCCTCCCTGTAGACTAACAAAATTACACCCATTAACAACATGAGAAACATGGTATGATGGTGGCTTTGCCCTGTTGTTGGTTCATGATAATGACTGCATCAGCTGGCTTTGACTCTTCCCTAAAAGCATAATATTGCAAATAATAGGGCATAACATTGCCATTAGAGAAAAGTATAAGCCTTTCAAGTACAGAAGCCAAATGTCCAGTCAATAATATGTACCCAATACTAAATGAGGTCAAACAACTCTAAAACTTCATCTCCTTTCCCCAAAAGCTCTATTTACCCAATCAAGTGAAGGATAGTTGTAAGAATAGGCTCATGAGGATGATCACCAATGTCGGCAGGACAGACTGGAGTGAGCAACGGGAAAGAGCACTGTTTTAGCAACTTGAACCTCTATGTGGCTCCTTCATTGGATTTCCCCCCATCCTCACCTCTGCTAGTCTAGGTTAGACCTTTGCAGGGAGCAAGTCCTAGTGGGGTCAGATTCTGCATTAGTGTCAGTAGGATTTTAACTAGCTGCAAGCTGTAGGACAAAGAAGTGAGATACAGGTTGGAATGCCTGCCACCCTGCTTCTCTTCAGCTACATTCACTGATCAAGATTCAGTCCTTCAATAGGAGCTAACTCAAAATCCCAGGGATGTGATGGAGCCATTTCTCATCAGCTTGCAAGAGCTGACAATTAAATTTTCAGGAATTGTGCAAGACAGTTGGGGATCACAGCTATTACTAAAAGTTTTATAAACTTACTAGAGGCCCAGTGCATGAAATCGTGTGTGGGTATGGTCCCTAGGCCTAGCCTGCGATCAGGGCCATCTTTCCCAGCTGCCGGCAGCCAGCCCAGTTCCCCATTCGTCATTCAGCGATGGGAAACTGACGGCCAGGGGAGGGACCGAGAGGTTGGCCGTTCCTGTCCGCTTGCTGGCCCCACCCCCGCTGCTGGTCGCCCTGTGTGTGGGGGGTAACCAGCAGGGCAGAGGCCTTGGCCTGGTGCCACCTGCATCCCCTGCCACCCACCCCGGGTCCCCGTTCACCATTGGCGATTGGAGCCTGCCAGCCGGGGAAAGGGACCAAGAGGTGGTCAGTGCGCCTCATAGTGACTGGTTAAGTGGTCATTCTGGTCATTCAACCTTTATGGTCACTGGGCTTTTATTATATAGGATAAATGTTAAAACAAAGGTAATAAATATTCAAAAATCACTTCATAATTATCTCGCATTACCTATACTCTTTTCTATTATCTATGCTCTTATGGTTATTTACATCTATTGATTGTGTGGTTGAAATACTATATAAGAGGACGCTATTGTGCATCTATTCCAATTCCATGTTCAGGGGTAGCACGTTGGTTGGTGGCTGGAAATCACCATGCTGGGAGTAATTACACCACAGAAAGTGTAGTTTATAGCAGAAAATGCTACAAATCAGGGCTTGATTTATTGTTCTGTTGATTTTCTAGACCAGGGCTCAGTGATCTATGACTCAATGAACAAATCTAGCCCTTAGCTTATTTTTGTATTGCCCACAAGCTAAAAATGGCTTTAACATTTTGAAGGGTTATAAAAGGAGGGAGAAGAGGAGGAGAAGGGGGAGGAAGAGGAAGAGGGCGATGGCGATGACAAAGAGGAAGAAGAAGAGAAGAAAAAGGAGGAGAAGGAGAAGAAACAAAGATCCCCTTTTCTCTAAAAAGCCAGGAAATAAATGTTTTGGTTGTGTGGGCTATGTGGTCTCTATTAGGGACTGCTCAACTCTGCCACCCTAGCACAATGGCAGTGCTTCAGTAAAATTTTATTTACAAAAGTAGATTGTGGGTCAGATTTGACTCAGGCCACAGTTTTCCAACCCCTGATCTAAAGTTAGGGAAGCCTTCTAAGAGAATCAATTGGCTATATGGAATTGACCATAAAGGACACTTTATATTTTATTATGATTTATAATTTTGTGCTATATATTCTTTATATCAGTAAAATTTATCATAGGAAGTACCACATACACACATAGATTTTTATTGGCAAGCTGGTTATTAAATACTTACCGGCATACCACTGCTTAAAAACCACAAAATCTATAATCCATGCTGCCCCTTCCCTTCTCAATCAGCCTTTGCTGAGTGCTCACCACATGCCAAACACAAGATTGAAAGAATTAGAAAGATGAGGTCCATGTTCTCCAAGAGCTCACAGTCCAATGTGAGAGGCCAACAAGCAACAGACAAACGGCACAGGACACAGCAGCAAGTGCAGAAACACAAACAAACCAGGTGCTGCGGGGCAGAGAGAATGAGGGAACCAATGTTCACTGTTCCGGGTGATTCCAGAGAGAGAAGCTTACCAGCAACTCTATGAAGTATGTGTCATGGTCTTCATATTATATATGAGCTAACTGAGATGCAGAGACTTAGTTAATGTGCCCAAGGTCATAAAGCTGATAAGGGCAGAAGTAAGATTCAAAGTCAGGGCTGGTTTGACACCAAAGTCCTTGTTCCTTCACTCCACTCCCAATTAATTCCTTGTTTATTTTTTAAAAGGGGGGGGGGGAGGGTAAATCATATTCATACCTTGATCCACTGCAAAATGTCTCTCCCATATTCTTTTCTTTAGCTTCCCTCTCTCTCTAGTATCTCTGCCACATGAGTTTATTATTTCCCCCAAAGTCAAAAAGGAAATGTTAATTAAAAGTTTTAAAAGAACATGTGTCAATGTAGCTCTGAAGTGGTAACAGTGGGGAGTTGAACTGTACCAAATTAAAAAGCACTGGCATTAATTAGCATTAACATGTGCAGGTGTTTTCTCTTTATGGCGACAGTGAACTCTTGGAGAGCAGGAATCAACCTTCTTTCCACAGTTTCTGACAGAGGCTGATCTACAGGAGAAGCTGTGTCAAAGCAGTTGGGTGACAGGGGAGACTGCGGTAGAACTACAGCCATTGCCTCACCCAGGGGTCTTCGGGCAGGACAGTCTTTATCTCTAAAGGGACAGGGGAGCCCAGAAAGCTCCAACTGCCTGAATCCTGATCGTCACTCCAGCAGCAGCCTGTCTGATGCAAAGTTGATATGTTTATGAGTTCACAGAGCTCTAAAGAAGGTCAACATTTTCAATGTATAGAGAAAAAGATTTTCACAATCGCCTTGGAAATTTCTTCTAGAGGTTCTTAAATTTTGATGTGGATCAATCACCCAGGGCAGTGGTCGGCAAACCGCGGCTTGCGAGCCACATGCGGCTCTTTGGCCCCTTGAGTGTGGCTTTTCCACAAAATACCACGTGCGGGCGCGCACGTACAGTGCGATTGAAACTTCGTGGCCCATGCGCAGAAGTCGGTATTTTGTGGAAGAGCCGGTATTTTGTGGAAGAGCCACACTCAAGGGGCCAAAGAGCCGCGTGTGGCTCGCGAGCCGCAGTTTGCCGACCACTGACCCAGGGAGCTTGTTAAAAGTACCTTTTCCCAGTCCACTCCTACATGGTCTGGTTTAGTAGGTCTCCAACCAGAACTACACACTCTAGTTAAGTTTCTTCATTTTTATGGTGAATACCTTTTTTCATTGTGCCTAACAAATTGATGTGCTGCAGGTCCACAGACTCTTTAATCTGCAATTCTAAAATCTCAGAGCTCTGAAATCTAAATCTTTACATAACTCACCTCGCAGCAAAACCTGACCTGAATTCTCTGGAAACATTTTTAAATCTTTATTTATTGCCCTGGCTGGTGTGGCTCAGTTAGTTGAGAGTCATCCTGTGCACTGAAGGGTCGCCGGTTTGATTCCCAGTTGATGTTTTGCTCTCTCTCCCTCTCCCTTCCACTCTCTCTAAAATCAGCAAAAAACATTTTTAAATCTCTATTTATGTAACTTTGAGTGGACATGCATATGTTTTGCTGTAGATGATTACAAGGTGGCACGCCAGACCCTAAGAAGGTGTCACAAAATATAAAATACACACTCCATTTTACTCCCCCCAAATCATAAGCATTTGATGCATGAAATATATTGGTTCCCAACAGTTCAGATAGACGACTATGGACCTAAATAAACCCCCTTGCATGAATGAATCCGCTCCTCAAGGGTGGGGGTTTAAGGGAATTATGGGAGCAAAATTCACCAACATTTATCCTTTGAGCTGCCTCCATTTTCCCAAGGTGCTTTATCTTCAGAAAGCAAGAGACAGAAATACAAGTCACAGTTAGCACAAGCTTCCTGGCACCTGGCTCTGGAAGGCCTGTCATCTCCAGGATGCACTCTCACACCCTATTCCCCTAGTTCAGGTAAGTCCAACTCTTCATCTTGCTTGATGCTCACTACATTTATCTCATGAAAACAATCAAGACCACATTGTAAGTCCAGGGGTGTTTTAAAATTTTCCATTAGTCTAAGACCTATTATCCAGTTCTTTTCCCCAGGGCAGACCATTTAAGAATACCAGGAAAGTGGATGGATAATAGAGTTGGGTTCCAGGGACTGAGGTATAATCAAGCCAGCAGCATTCTCAGAAAAAAAAACACACAAAAAACAAGAAGGACATGAGGGTCAAACCAAGACAAGATGCCTAGATAGCAGGTGTGGAGTAAATGCAAACTAATTAACATGACCTTCAAAGTCCAGCATTACCTTGTCCGTGCCTCCCTCTCCAATATTCTGTCCCTTTACAACTTCACTCCACCGCTCTTAACTTTATTCAGTTCACTGGAAAACCTGCTTTTTCTTTCCCCTTCCATCTATGCTATTCTTTCTGCCTAGAATACTATTTACATCCTGTTTTCCCTTCATCTTGAGCCTTCTACACATGGTTTCTTACCCCCAGTCAGAGTTATTTGCCTTCCATTGCCCTTGTCTCTACCAGAGCCAATATCCACTGTGTTTTAATTGTCTGATAATGTGTCTTCACATCCCACTAGCCGGTGCCCACCATGAGGCTAGGAACCACACCTGGCTTCCTCTGTCGTGTTCCCTGTGCCTGGCATAAAGCCTAGAAGTGATTCAGTGCCCAACAAATGTGAATAAATGAATGAGTGAATGAGTGAATGAATGAATGAAAAGGAGGCAAGAAACAAAGAACAAAGCAGGAAGGTAGGGTGTGGTTCAGAGCTGTTTCTGGGACCAGAACTGGCACATGGGAGCCCTCTTTGTTGAGTGGGCTTTGAATGATGAGTGGTGAGTGCACTAAACCATAAAGAGACAAGGTTGAGAAGAGGCCCAGATTCTTTCTCTCCTCTTTGTTCTCTTTCCTCTTGTCCTTCAGAGCCCTCAACAAAATTCTCACTTTTCATTTTTATTTCATGCTTCTTACCAGACAGTTAAGTTCTATAAAAGCAGAGACCGTATATCTGCTGCTCCTCATTTTATACTCAAACCCAGGAGTCATGCCTGGAACAGTTAGTTTTACATAGTATATACTTGTTGAATGAATGATTGGTTGATTGAATGAATGAATGGATCTATGACATTTAACCTCTCACGTTCCAGAGAATCTGTTTTGAATGCCCTAGGCTCCCCCAAACAGCTGGTATCTCAAGCCTCCTCACGAGTTAACAGGAAATTATGAACTGAGCGGATGGGATGAAATCCTATCAGACAGAATTTTATCAGTCTGTCACAAAGGAACCTAGCCACTTAGCCCAGACAACAGCTTCTGAGAAATTACTAAACTTTACCAAACTCTATAAATTCACTCATAAAATTTACTACATTCTAGCTGATGCTCTGAAATAAATATTCCTCCTTCTCTCTGCCTCTCCCACTCCTACCCCCATTCCATCTTTCATCCCACAGAGTCCCAAGAGAGACTTCTCCAGAAGAGAAAACCAGACACCAATGTCTTCGTAGACTTTTCTGTAACCATGAAGAGCTTCTTGGCAAAGGGCTGGAGAAAAAGGGAAGTAACCCAATTTAAAAGAAAATTAGATGTCCTCCCATCTGGAAAATCAAAGGGCTTCAAGGAAATGTCTTTCCTCGGCAAGGATCTGTCTCAGGAAATAAGGAACTGGTGGACAGAACAGCAACATATTTGTATCATGATCACTTAGGTCCTAATGAAAATGGGAAGCTGCAACAATTTCCCCTAAAAACAAAGGACTCACATAATTCATATTCCACTCTCTCAAGTTTCTAGACTCCAAATCCTCTTCACTTTTCCCAATTAAAAACAAACATGTGAACAACCAAAAGATGTTTTTTAAACGGCTAGCTTCAAAAGAACAATATATTCCCCACAATGTGAGGTGAAATGAGGTTTTCAACATAAATTTTAGCAGAAATGGGCTCAAATATATCATATAGCCTTTATATTTAAGAAGGATGGGACCAATAACTTTTCTGAATACCTAGACTGTTGACCACCTCATAAGCCTGTCATATATATTTTGCCAAATTTTCTACATCTATAAAATGGGGTTCTAAGATCCATATCACTGACTTTTCATAAGAACTAAAAAATAGTAAATACAAACAATAAAAGCCCTATTAAAATATGGGTTCTAGGTAGTTCTTACAGTTCATGCACTTGATTGAAAGTGATGCCCTGGCAAAATTGCAAGTGACTACAAAGCATTGGCCTCTAGACTCATTCATAAAAAGTAGAATATCAAATGTTAAATCTGTGCATGCCTCATGATTTTCTTCATCCCTCTGACCCACCCATAACGAAAATAAACCATTTTACACATGCTCATGAAAATTGCAGATTAATTTGGGGAAAAAGAGACATCTCAGCATGAGGAAATCTTAAGGCTGATTAATCAAGAACTTATTACCTGGAAACCTTTCCTATGACCAGACGGTCACAATCTCAAAGAAGAAAAAGACAGAAAAAGTCTAGCGAAGAGAAAGATGCAGGAAGAATGAGATAGAAGACAAAGGGGAAAGGGAAGTATGTAAAATGAAATCTAGAAAGATTTCATGGTTATCCTTTTTTTTTTTCTGAGCACACAGAAAGAGCTGGACCTCTGCAACATTTAAAATTATAATAACAATCCCTTCTTTCTTTCTATAGTAGATTCTTCAGGAACTATCGAGACAAAAGAATTTGCACAGAAATTATAATGCCAATTATTGAGAGTGACAAGTTTTGTAGACATGTATGCACATTTATTAATAAATATTGCATGGCCAAAATGACATGCTGGGGGAAATTATAAACAATGATCTATTTTAAATAAACTTATTTTAAATACTCAAACCATTCTAAATACATGAGCAGACTTCATTCCAGTTGAGCATCCCCATCTTCAGCAGCTTAGTCAGCCAAGCAAAGACATGTTTGGCAGGGGAGAGCTTGAATTTAAGTCCTAGCTACTCTCCTTATTATCTCTGTGACTTTTGGCAAGATGCCCAACTTCTGTGGTCCTGAATTTATACAGCTGTAAAATAGGGGTAACAATAACACTTACATTATTGTTGTGAAGAGCAAATGAAGCAATATAATAGTTCTCAAATGCCAGAATGTGACAAACATTCTATAGTCTGCAGCAAAATGGGAGAACGATGCATAAATTTTTAATAAAGCTATTTATTCAGTAACTTCCCTATCCTTTATTTGGATATCATACCTTTTCTACTTTCTTGGTGTTGAAAGCATCTTTCTGTTATTAAATTAAAGAGCTGGCGAAGGTCTAGCCTGTTCTCTCTGTATGGTTTTAGTAAATGGCTATTGTGTTGGTTTTGCTCTTTTCCTCAGTTGGCAAAATAAACAGTTGGCAATTCACTGTCACTTCTGCAAATTGTTTCTCAACTGTTAGTGATCTTTGAAACCTCAAAGTCAGAGTACCACTACAATAATCCGTGGATGGTCACCCAAAGTGTCAGTTGTGGTTGAAAATATGTAGGGACCACCAGAAGGTAGCTTATTTGAAGAACTAAGAAAATTCAGAAGGAAAAAAAAAACGTACTGAAAGATAAGAAATAGTCCATTAGGCCCATCAGTAATGATCAGTGGTTGGATTCAGAAGACAATTCCAAGGTCAGCATGTCTTCTGCCCCCAACAGGGACAGGTGTCATCTTTTCCTCAAGAACAACTGTGATGGTTAATCTTATGTGTCAACTTGACTGAGCTAAGAGATGCCCAGATAGCTGGCAAAACATTATTTCTGGACGTGTCTATAAGGGTATCTCAAAAAGAGATCAGCATGTGAATTCATAGACTGAATAAAGAAGATCAACCTCACATGGAATGCATGTAGGCAACACTCCATCTGTTGAGAGCCCTAAAAGAACAAAAAGATGTAGGAAGAATGAATTCACTTTCTTTGCTTGAGTTGGGACATTCATCTTCTCCTGCCCCATACATCTGTGCTCCAGGTTCTCAGGCTCTCGGATTTGGACTAGAACTACACCATTGGCTTTCCTGGGCCTCGAGCTTGCAGATGGCCAACTGTGGGATTTCTCAGCCTCCATAATCGCATGAGCCAATCTCAGCATAAATCTCTATCTACCTACCTATCCATCTATCCTACTCTGTTTCTCTGAAGAATCCTAATACAAGGCCTCACTAGGACCCTCAAAGAAGTGACAGTAAAATGAAAAGCACTGTTTTCACTAAATTTTGTAAGCCATTGGGGTAGGGGCAAGGTTGTGTTGCTTTGGGGCCTGAGGAACGGAGTTTGACACAAAACAGGGAGAGGGTTCCCCCCACTTGGGTGGCCTTCCCACAGAGATACCCCATAGCAAGGTCACTATGCTCAAATAGTTTCAGTGGTAAGCAGAAACACCAACACAAGTGACTGGGAACACAATGAGACCAGGCCCGCAATATAAGCTCCTGGGAAGACAGGCACCAGTAGCCATGGCAACAGGGAGGCACCTTCACAATTCTTCTTTTCAGGCCACAGACCTCACCAAAATAAACCAAACCTGGAGAGTAGGCAAATGGTCAACACCATGCAGTGAGCTAGAGGATGTGTTTGTGAGGACCTAGGAAAGTAGCCCAGGAACCCCAGAAATACAAGGAGCACTGGGAGACAGTGGCAGCAAGGAATGGGGGATACAGAGGACGGTTAGAACCCAAAGCGTCTGTTTGTACTGTGAGGTGCACTGGGAGGAGCGTGCTCACTCCAGTGCCTCCAGTTGCGTGACTTTGGCCAAGAGCCCGAATATTTCAGAGCCCCAATTTCCTCACCTGAAAATAGGGTCAAAAAATATTAATAACTAGTTCAATAAAATAAATTTAAGAATTAAAAGGAAGGCCTATTTCAAAGTGCTACATAAATGGTAGTTTTGATATTTAACAGTGGACTATTATGTAACGTTCAGTGCTGAGACCTCCTCAGGATTTAACCTGTGGCACATCCTCTCCAGAAAGCATAGCTGAAATCATGTCTTTAAGGAGAAAGAATGAGGAGGGAATGATCTAACCTGATTATAGAGTGGGAGGGAGGGAAAAACCCACCCAGTTATTCCCAGAGGAACAATAAGCCATCAGTGTAAGGCGATCACTGTGAAGAAAGGGAAGAAATACACTACATACATTGTGGTTATTTTATTAAATATCACCTATTCCCTATAAAACCTATAAGGGGGAGATTATCACTTCTGTTTTATAGATGAGACTCAGGGAGGTTAAATGGCATACCCAAGACCACTTAGCAAGTAGCAGACAAGGCTAACATTTTTAACCCAGATGTTTTTGGAACTAAAATCAGATAGCATTTCCCCTTCCCTTTCCTTGCCCCTTCTTCCTTCCTCCCTTCCATCCATCCTTTTATTATTATTATTATTATTATTATTATTATTATTATTATTATTATTATTATTATTATTATTATTATTATTATTATTATTATTATTATTATTATTATTATTATTATTATTATTATTATTATTATTATTATTATTATTATTATTATTATTATTATTATTATTATTATTATTATTATTATTATTATTATTATTATTATTATTATTATTATTATTATTATTATTATTATTATTATTATTATTATTATTATTATTATTATTATTATTATTATTATTATTATTATTATTATTATTATACAAAGAACCCACAATCACAGCAGTCACCGAAATGACAAGTCACAAAGCGCGCTGCACCAAGCCCCCGTGCCTTCTACATTTGGCAAACCCAGTCTGCATCTTCCTGCACGCCCAGTAGCCAGCTTTGGCTCCCTATAAAAGCCTCTTCCAGACATGCTTGTACTTAGACACTTTCTAAAAATGTTCTCTTGGGTGGTAAATCATTTTGCTTGTTTGCATGTATCCTGAAAGCACTAAAGCAAGACAATTCAGATGAAAAATAAATCCCTTCACTGTGTGTAAACATAACACATGGAGCCTACATGGGGAAAAAAACTTAAATTCAAAGCACATGAGCCGAGTGAGAATGAGGCTGGCGGCGAGGATGGGACCCTGAGCTGGGAAAACCACAGGCTTGCGGCTTTGTGCTCAGAACGCCCTCATGCCGAGGGGATGGTGTGGGGCTGCGCAGGGAGACGGTGCGCCATATTCAGCTCTTTGTGAATTGGGGTCTGCAAGGAAGCACATGTGGTAGTAATAGGAAAGATGCAATTCCCCTTGGCTATTTTTCAAGCTTCACTATTTAGATAATTTGGGGACTTTTTTAACTTCGAGAAGTTCTCCCAGGACTGGACTGATTATAAGATGAGGATATGTCTTAAACTCTGCCAAAGAGAAAACTTGGCTGAATTCGATGTTTTACTTTTTAAGTTGTGTGCACTTTTGCTGGGGACAGAAATGCTTCCTCCCAGTCAACCCTCTCTTCTTCAGAAAATACAGAAAATAAACTCAGAGGCTGTCTTGAGTTTAAATCTTTGCTTCGCAGGATGAAGGGCCTTCAATGTTCTTCTCAAATAAAACCCCCAGTGCTCATTGTCAATATGCCAAGCCAAATGTCGAAGACAATCTCATTTCTGCAACCTACAGTGCCCTGAATTGATGGGGTAACTTTCTTTCAATTAGTTAAAACCCTAAGCAGTTCATTTATTATTTGCAGTTCGTTAAATTGTGCCTCGCTGCTGCCATCCCTGGGTTCACGCTTAAGGACAAACAGTAACCAAAATGAAGAACCTACATCAACTTGTTTTTTATCAAAGCAGAAAGCCTTTAGAGAAGAAGCAAACCTAAAATATGACTTAAATGAAACCAACCCCCCCCCACAAAACAGGTTTTGGGGGGCATGGAGGAAAGAGGATGGAGGGTAGATAAGAGGCTTAGGTATGAGTAACTTGGGATCTCAGGCAGGTTACTGGTCACCAAATCTCTGAACCACATCTGTGAAATAGGAATAAAAACATCTCTATCTTAAGGTTGATGCATAAGTGAAGTGACCATTGTGAAAGGTCCTGGCTCTATTCCAGGCACAAAGGAATCCTCAGTTATTGCTGGTTTAATTCCTTCTTCTTCTCTTTTCTTCTTTTTTAAATCTGTCTCACAGGGTTAATATGAAGATTGAATGACCTCATTGCAGATGTACTGGAGTGCCATTTATACGTGGGATGTTATAAGAAGGAAAAAGAAAATACAAGAGAAAAGGAATTTCAAGAACAAGGACCCACCCAGAGAGCTCTCCAGGGCCCAGATCTGGGTACTGCTCCGGTCTTTGTGACAGATTCAAATTGCTGGCGGTCTCTTCAAGGAGAGAAAGAAGTCCGACCCATGCCCCTCTATGTAGCCTTATCAGAGAACTCGAGGGAAATCAATAAAAAGAATGGCAAATCATAGGCTTTGCCACTCACTAATTTAACAATTTACTGAACACTTAACATGCGCCAGACACTGTTCTAGATGCTGTGACTACAGCAGTGAACAAACAATGAGATTCCCACCCAAGTTGAGCTTATTTTTTTAGTGAGGAATAACAAACAAAATATTCAGATGAATGTAATAACTATTATGATAGATGATGAAGAAGAAGTAAAAATGAAATGGAAACATTGGGTTTGTGATTTTTATTTATTTTTTTTACTCTCACCAGAGGATATTTTTCCCATTGATTTTTTTTTTTAGAGAGAGAGAGAGAGAGTGGAAGAAGGAGCAAGAGAAAGGCAGGAGAAGGCGAGGGAAACGGAGAGGGAGAGAGAGTTGAGGTACGGGTAATGGGGGGAAGTTACCAACAATGGAGAGGGATAAGTCAAAAAACTAAAGAAGAAGATACTTTAGAGTCTATAGTTTGACTCTATGGGTTGAAAACTTAGATCTGCCAACTCATTCGTTTTGAGACTAAATTTCTCTAAACCAATTTCTGCAACTGTACAATGGTAATAATAACTTAAAGGAGTACAGTAATTATGATTCATAGAGAGCATAGATTGTGCTCAGTAAATCTTTAGTTCCTTCTTTTACCATAGTACACAAACATATAGAAATTTGATCATAATATAGTCAAAGATTAAAATTACAAAATACAAATGACTATGTAATCTGGTTAATCACCATAGCTGATTTTATTAGCAATAACATCACCTTGGGTCCCCTATTAACTCATCTTTAAATGAACCACAAAATTTCTCACAGTTCATTAATTCAAAAAACATTTATTGAATTTGCACTACAGGCTGTGTATCACATGAAATGCTGTGGGAGATGGAAAAAACAATGTTTCTGGCTTCTTTATATAAGCCCACAGCCTATAAGCATAGAAACAAATAATCACTGCATTGTGATCATATCATAGAAGAATATACTATGAGAGTTCAGAAGAAGGGATGAATAATTCTGCCCAGGGAAAAATACTAGCCAACATTTACTGAGCACTTACTATGTGCCAAACCATATTTCAAATACTTTACATGTGCCAACTCATTAAGCATCACAATGATACTATGAAATAGCTACTATGATTATTTCTATTTTGCACACCAGGAAACTGAGGCACAGGTAAGTCAAGTCTCTTGCCCAAGGACAGAGCTAATGTGACACAGAGCCAGGATTTTCATCCAAGGATTCTAAACCCAGAACCCACACTTCAGAAACTGCAGTGTACTGAATATGACGAGAGATACTTTATGACACAGGAACCAGGACTTGTAGGAGAAGCAGTCTGCAAACCAGAAAAGAAGGTCATGAGAATCAGTGTAGAGGGAACAGCAGGAACCAGAGTATGGAAGCTCAGTGTCTAAAGATAATTGAGCAGTGTATATAGCCAAACTGGGGGAAAAAGCAAAACATGGACAGAAGCCACGGCTGATAAACTGCCTTTTAAACTCGCCTGGCTAATATTCCCTCCCAGCTATTCTATTAAAAGTTGAGTTCCTAGAATCCTGTGTTTACAAAGCCAATCTTCTGCCTTCCTCTTTGGTGCTCTTTAATTCCACAGGCAGCCTTTTAGTGGCTCATCAGAACAAGTATTCTGTGAAGAATAACCACGGATAACCAAGCTGCTTCAAAACACGAACTGTTTGATGTCCTTTAAATAACCATCCAACACTGGGTATTTAAACATGATCCCAGGTATTTAGCCACATGTTTAAGAAGGTCTCGTTTTTTGCCATATCAGAAGAGGATACACTATAATTTATTCATTATCTCAATGGTACACCATTACCCAATTTTCCCTGCACTTTATGAGGGGTAGAAGTAAGAAGCAAATAAGGGAGATGCTCCACTTAATAAACTTTGGAATCTTTGGACACTAGAAGATTCCATGAGAGAAAAACTCCAAGGAAGCAAGTATTAGTTCCTTCCCAATGTGTTTGCATTAAGCAATTTTTATCTTTGGTAAATCTCTTCCAACAAAGGCCATGGGAATTGGAGGGAGGGCGAATATAATGTGAGACAAAGCATTCAGGACTGTTGGCTAAATCACATGCTTGGATAGTACCCAAAATGGCCCAACATCACTCTTTGCTCCTGTGACATCAAGCTGAGAACATCTATTCTGGGAAACAATCATAAAAAATATGGACCACTTACTAAAACAACTTGCTTTCAAAGGAAGATGGGGGATTAAGGGAGCAACTCAAGAAATAACTGAGATGAGAGCAGGGTCTTTGTTTCAGAGTAGACAAAACTTGAGTTTGTTGTATAAGCTAAGGAGGACACCAGAGAAGGAAAACTTAAAGAACATGACAGAAAAAGAGACCGAGCAACATCATAGAGAAGACATGAGTGGCTCAGAATTGCTGATCGGAGATGTTATATGGGAATGGAGTAAGAAGGCAACTTTACCTGATAGGGAAAAAGAGAAAAAGATGCGTGGTAATTCAGAAGGTGAAAGAAAGAGCTGAGGGCTGGGCTGCCTGATGGTCTCATCTGCTCAGGAAAATGAGGGTAAAGTCCACTGGTTTGAATCAGAAACCTGAGACTCATCCTCATTTCTGTCCCTTCCTTCACGCACTGTGTCCACCTAGTCCTATTGCTCCCGCATCCAAAGTGTATCTACAACAGAGCCACTCTCTCCATCTCCAGTGCCACCATTGCAGTCCAAGCCACAACTGTCCCTCGTCTGGACCCTGGCAAAAGCTTTCCAGATGTCCTCCCCACTTCCTCTATTAACCCCCAATTCATTCTTCACACATCTGGCAGAGAGAGAGAGAGATTCCAAAAGTGAAATTGACTTCAGCTCCCCCATGGCCCTTTGGATACAGTAAAAATGTCTTACTCTGCCAAAACTGTCTTAGATCATCTGGTCCAGCTCTCCTTTCAGCCCAATCATGTGTCATTCTCTCACCCTCTCTCTACTCCAGACATGCTGACCTTCTTTCCAGTTTTCAAATTAGTCATGTTCCTTATTAGTCGGGAACATGCTACTTCTCCAAGCTACTTACCCTCACTGAAATGCTCGCTCCTGGCTCTTTTGTGTACTTATGTCTGTGTAGGGGGCTCCTTCTCTTTCCTGAAGCCTGAGGCTAAATGCCTTCTCAAAAAGGCCCTTAATGACAAGCTTGTCTAAAAAGTACCCTAACCACTGCTCTGAAACAGGGATTTAGTGGTGAAGAAGGTAGATTAAGGGTTAATTTCAAACCCCGGTTCCATCACTTGTGTAACCCCAGGCAAGTAGCTTAACTGTTCTCCACTATAAAATGGGGATAACATAAAATAGTTTTTCAGAGGCTGGTTGTGATCATTAAATATGAATCAATAAGCATAAGAAACTTATAATAGTGCCTGGTCCCTATAAATGCTCAGTGCAGGTTCATTATCACCACAGCACCCTGTTCACATCCCTTTAACATTTTAGTTTGTACTTCTGTGTTTCACGTTTATTGTCTGGTTCACCCACTATTTCATAAGTTCTAAGAGGGTAGAGAGCTGCTCAATTTCCCCAGTATCTACAAGAATACCAACTTCTCAGTCAATATTTGATGAATGGAAGAAAGAATGAATTAATATCACACCCAATTCAGTGTGTAAGGTCCAAGAGAGTCCTACCTATTGTTGAGAAGGAAGCTAAACTCATCTATACTAATAAAGAGCTAATATGCTAATGGTCGATACACCGTAATGGTAACGACCAGGTCATTAGCATATTAGCTGGGGGGTTGCTCCGGAGACTGGGCAGAAGCGGGGAGGAGGCAGGACCATCCCATGCCAGGGAGGGCAGGGGTGAGAGCGCATAGCACCCCCCTTACCAGTCCTTCGCCACCCACCACTAGCACTCTGAGTGCCCCAAGGCCCACCTGCCAGGGGAAGGAGCACAGCACAGCAGGCAGGAGGCTTCCATGCTCTCCTCCGGCACCATGACGGGGCAGAGCTGCTGCGTTGCTCCGGAGATGGGGTAGAAGCGGGGAGGCACCCAGAGAAGGCAGGACCAGCCCGAGGCGACTCGAGGGACGGAGGGCAGAGCTTGAAGCGGCCAGAGAAGGCCAGAGGGTTTGGGGGCTGGGCCAGGTGCGCTGGAGCTCTGCGTGGAGAGGTTCGGGTGTCAAGGCAGGGCGGCGCCGCACAATGCTGGGCTCCACGTTTACCATAATGACCCAGATAGGTAAATATCCCTGAGAGGCCAAGAGTGTCTGAGAGTCAGGGAACAGCGTGGTTCCCAAGACTGGAGCCATGATAGGAGCAGGAGGAGGCCCACTGAGGGTGAGAGTGTACCAAATAAAAGGATAGGAAGTTGTGACAATAACAGAATCATCTCAGTCTTGGGTGAAAGAAAGATCAAATACAATTATTTCCACCCTAGTGACCATGTTCAGAGGACATATGACAGTGATCAAAGTTGAGAAAGCCAAGAAAAGGGGAGGACCAATCTATATAATAAAAGTTTAAGTGACCATTAAGGCGGAATGACCAGAACGACCGGTCGCTATGATGCGCACTACCACCAGGGGGCAGATGCTCAATGCAGGAGCTGCCCCTGATGGTCAGTGCACTCTGGGAGCCGGGCTCACAGCTGGTGAGTGCAGCGGCGGTGGCAGGAGCCTCTTCCGCCTCCATAGCAGCGCTAAGGAGCAGCGAGCCGAGCAGTAAGGAGCAGCAAGCAGGTGGGCGGTAAGGAGTGAGGAGTCCCAGACTGTGTGGGGAGCAGGCCTAAGCCAGCAGGCAGACACCCCCCAAGAGGTCCCAGACTGCAAGAGGGCGCAGGCCAGGCTGAGGAACCCCCTCCTCCCTCCAGTGCACAAATTTCGTGCACCGGGCCTCTAGTGTATTAGAAGAGTTATTGGCATCAGGTAGGGGGAAGACTGGAAGTAAAATGCCAAACCAGGTGCTAAGGTTACTGAGAAAAGTAAAAGACAGCAATGAGAATTGGAAGGAAATGGCTCAAGTGCTCATCTGGGATTCTCAAAAGGAAGAGTGAAGAGTAGTGGTAGAAAAATTATCCAAGGAAGCAATAAGGAGTGAAAAAATTGCCAGTATTCCTTCTTGATCCCATGAGTTAAAAGAAACGTGAACATCCTGAAAGAGATGAGACATGGGATAGTCCAGAGGAATATATTAGTGAAAGGGGAAGCAGGACACAGAGTGTTTGGCTCTTGGGCAGATCTGACCAATGTCGAGGTTGAAGAGATGCTGTGATGGTGTGGTAGTCATATTCCCAGAGTTTCACCCTGCGCTCTAAAAGGGATGGGGAACCACAGCCTGATTGTTAATGTGATCCAGATATCATTTCTAGTAGAATGTGACGCATCTACTCCAAGGCAGAAAACCACCTTACACTTGTTTAATGTCTCTCTCTCAATCTCAATTTCTCTTCCCATTTTCCTCGGGCCCAGAGGTGACACAAATGCCCTGCTATAGATTGATTGGAAGATCCTTTCCATAGGCCTCCCAGCAGGTAAAGAAAAAGCACCAGAGGCTACTGACAGCATCATTACTCCCTAGAGGAGATCTGAGGCTAGGCTTTGTCTAAGCACATACAGAAATTTCCCATTTTTTCTCATCCTTTCTCGCAGGCACTGCTCAACAGTCTCTTCATATCACAGCCAAGACTATGCCTGACTTGGCCAGATCATGGGGAATACTTGGGAGAAATACTAGTGCTCAGCCCTCCCTCATTTTGAGCACTAGGTCAGGTGAATTACTTCAAATGCATGCAAGGCCTTTCTGTTTCCATGGTAACTGCTCTAAGAACCATTACAATGTCAATCATAGAAACGTTGAAATCTTAACTTGAACCCATCTTGCTGACAAAGATATCTTGAGAAGTAGCCACTGCTCAGTATCAGACTTCTGCTTCTCATTTAGGGGAGAATGTTTGTTTACATCCAATCAGTTATGGGAATAAGGGGAAATGATGGTTAGTCATTTTCCTTCTGCTTCGCTGGGTCTACCTCTGTCTGTATTTTGCTGATATGCTTGTAACTCATTTTCCCGGCTTGAAATTACAGATGGAACAATTCAGTTTTCCACCTCTCTTTCCTGCATAGGTGTAAGCACTTGAAGACAAAATATCTTTTTTCCATTCACTTAAAAAAAAAAAAAAGAATGGCTTGTATGGCTTGTTCATTGCCATTACATTGTGCCAGTTGTTTTAATTTCTTAGTGCCTGAATAGATGAAGCCCCTCACAATATCTGGAGATGAAGGTCTAATCCTGGGGTCCTAAAACAATGTCTTTTGTCTGCCCCGAGATATGGGGCAAACATCTCGGTTGACAGATTCTTACATGAATTGATAAGTTAAGGAGTAATTCTCATTTCCTTCTTTCCTGTTTGTGGAAAATCTACATTCTAGATTTTGAAGTGATCTCCCACAGAGTCAACTAGTAAAATCACACGTTCATGACATCTAGAACCTACATGATAATTTCCACTAAAAAGGTATTTTGGCATATAAACATTCAAAATCTGTTGACTGTTTTTATTTGCTTGGTTTTATTTTTCATTGTAAATGTTAGAACACTCTTGCCCTGCATAATATTTTTTTAGCTTTCCTTTATACTATAAAATATTTCAAAGCAAGAACATTTCTGTGAGTTTATTAGAGCCTTCAGTTTGGGTACCGAATTGTTACAAAACCAATATTTTTTACATTTTTCTTCTTAATAACATTCTTTGACCCAGAGAGAACGAAAAAATAAGCTATTTGATGTCTAAAATTGCAGAGATAAACTGACATTGTGTTCTGAAGGTGTCTTTTCATGAGAAAAATGGAATTTTTAAAAAATGTAATCAAGTTATACAGAGCCTCTCACCCTCAGGTCATCAGTTCAGATTTGTCTGAGGTTGAAAGTTGCACAAAGTTGTGGTGGTTGCTGGGTTCCCTGTGCCTTCTGAGAAATGAGTTGGAGGTCCCAGGGGAGGTCACAACTTTTTATTCACCACCCATAATTGATACCTATGGGCTCTTCAGGGAAGAACAATTCCAACAGAAACCCATAGATTTGGCCTAAGATTCCTCTCTAAATTGGTTCTATGCCCCCTCATGTTCGAAAATGTAAGCTTCATGGGAAATAGAAGTCACTTCTTTTAATAACTTTGGCAAGCCTTTGCTCAGTGTCCTACCTAACTAATGCAGATGAATGAATGGGAACAATCCAAGAAAGATGAAGTTGTACAAGAAGGAAAATTCAGAGGAGGACAAAGAAGAACAGAAGGATGAAAACAAACTCAGACAAAAATGTAAAGAAAAAAGGAGAAACAAAAAGAGAAAGGAAGAGGTGGGTATAAAGGAGAAGGAAATGAAGGCGTAGGAGATGTGAAATTCTATCGTGTCAGTGAGTAAAAACCTCTCCATCCCAATAGAGCATTTAATTTTTTCCTATATATTCATTATTCTCACAATGGGATCTTTTTTTGTATAGGAATGTCACTTTTACAAATGCTAAACATGGCCCAAAATCCAGACTTAATAATCACCCTCCAGAGAAAGGAAGTCACTGGGGAAGATTATTTTGCATTCCAATCCCACAGGAAAAGCATTCCTTCATCTCAGATTAGAAGACCAAGACATGAGAAGTTATAAGAATCCACAGAAGGACCTTTCAACTGTGTGATCCTGCCCCTAGAAAGAAACTTCACATTGGTGTGTGGGTAGGGAGAAAACTGGATATGTGATTTCTATTACCAAACTAGACCTCTGTAGACCACAGTCCCATCAAGGAAGCAAGAATTTAAAGAGTGGTTCTTGATTTGTCTGAAATCCCCACTCCTTGGTAACTTGATATGAATGAATTACTTTAGGGCAGCAGTTCTCAACCTGTGGGTCGCGACCCCTTTGGCAGTCGAACGACCCTTTCACAGGGGTCGCCTAAGACCATCCTGCATATCAGATATTTACATTACGATTCATAACAGTAGCAACATTACAGTTATGAAATAGCAACGAAAAGAATTTTATGGTTGGGTCACAACATGAGGAACTGTATTTAAAGGGCCAGAAGGTTGAGAACCACTGCTTTAGGGGGAAAAGAGTTATTGCATTATCTACCTCAAGAACTTAAAGAAGTCAGATCTATTTTAGGCTATGGACAATATAAACTAATTACAGAGAAATGAGAGTCAGAAAAAAAATTATATAAGGAAATAATGGCCAATGTTCTGAAGGTGACGGAAACATGGAGTGAGGTATGACAGAGCATAGCATTTGGCCTTTGTAATGTCAATTCTTCTTTCAGAAGGGAACCTTTACTCCTCTGTGCTTATCATGGTGTGGGATTTCACTCCCCTCCTATGGAACAGGCCTGGGAGGTGGATCTGGAGTAAACTCTTCCAGCTTCTCTTTTAACCATTTGACTCACTGTGGAACTAGTTTGTTTGGTAACAGTCTGTCATTCAATGGGTTGCAGTTTTACCAAAGGGTGGGATCAATCCATTCAAAAGGCCACTATGATCTGAGATCTCCCACTTCTTCTTGAACTTTCCTGTGTTTACATGGACTGTACTCTATTTGCAGTTTCAGGCTCCAGAGAGGATAAAAGTTCCTGAGCAGGGACCTTGTAGAGCATAGAACAGGGGTGGGCAAACTTTTTGACTCGAGGGCCACAATGGGTTCTTAAACTGGACCGGAGGGCCTGAACAAAAGCATGGATGGAGTGTTTGTGTGAACTAATATAAATTCAAAGTAAACATCATTACATAAAAGGGTATGGTCTTTTTTTTTTAGTTTTATTCATTTCAAACGGGCCGGATCCGGCCCGCGGGCCGTAGTTTGCCCACGGCTGGCATAGAGCAATTCCCAGCTTTCCTACCTACTTGCAATGAGATAGGCAAATAAAGTTGCTTCCACTAGACATATGCAACTTCTCTCCATTCTAGTGGGAAAATAGGAGATCTTACACCATTCTCCAATTTAGTTGCTATTCGAGGATCTTGCCTTTGATAAATATGGAGGGAGGTTTACTTGACATTTTCCTGACACCACTAACAAGACTGACATCTGGAATTTTCTTTGTGTTTCTCATTATTTTTCCTTAGAGGAGATAAAACAGTAAGTAAATGGTGCCCCTATTCTTCAACAATAACATAATGAAAGTTATACCACTTATTCAGTATTTGTCATATATCCATTTCTGAACTACATACTTTACAAATGCTTCTAACTCTAACAACTCTGTAAGGTAGGTGTTATTATCCCCTTTTTAGCTATGAAACCAAAAAAGGTTAAGTAACATGCCCAAGGCCATATGGCCATGAAGAATCTGAATGAAGATGTAAAATTCAGGTTTCTGACTCTGAAATCCTCCATTTCATCCCAAACATCCCTAACAATATCTCTCAAAAACTTATTATAGGCCCTAGCTGGTTTGGCTCAGTGGATAGAGCATCAGCCTGCAGACCAAAGGGTCCCGGGTTTGATTCCAGTCAAGAGCACTTACCTAGGTTGCAGGCTCCTTCCTGGCCGGGCCCTGGTGGGGGGCTCGTGCAGGAGGCAACCAATCGATGTGTTTCTTTCACATCCATGTTTCTCTCTGTCTTTCCCTCTCTCTTCTACTCACCCTAAAAATCAATGGAAAAATATTCTTGGGCGAGGATTAACAGCAACAACAAAAAAATTATTACAGGACTTATGATCAAATTGAAGATTCAACACAAGTACTTGCCATTTCTCCCTCTGAAAACAACATCACAATTGTATAAAGATACAAAAATATATATATAATACCCAATAACAAGAGAATGGGAAAGAAGGTGACAGCAATAAAATTTTGAAACTAGAAAGCAGATGTAAAGGTAGTACTTAACTTATCAGACAATTGAAGACTGAATCCTAAACTTATTATGAGGGTCTCCCAGAAGCAAGCCTATGCATGTGGAAGAACGCAAAGAGGCTCAGGAATCTATGGCTTAGTGTCATTTTGAAAGTAGGGGCATAGATAGGCTTGAAATAGTAGATTTAATTGAAAGTCTGAATGAAAATTTGTAGCTCAATGATCTCTCCTCCCATCCCAGCAGAAGACTATATAGATATATAGATATATAGATATATAGATATATAGATATATAGATATATAGATATATAGATATATAGATATATAGATATATAGATATATAGATATATAGATATATAGATATATAGATATATAGATATATAGATATATAGATATATAGATATATAGATATATAGATATATAGATATATAGATATATAGATATATAGATATATAGATATATAGATATATAGATATATAGATATATAGATATATAGATATATAGATATATAGATATATAGATATATAGATATATAGATATATAGATATATAGATATATAGATATATAGATATATAGATATATAGATATATAGATATATAGATATATAGACTGCTTGTTTCAGCCCAATCCCCGCAGGCCATGCCAAGGGACCCCACCAGTGCACAAATCTGTGCACCTGGCATCTAGTATCCAATATAATGAGGCTGAACCAGAGACTCTGATCTTGAAGTCATTAAGCAGAGCTGAATGGTGGAGGATTAGGTAGAGGTCTACTAACTGAATGCTAAGAACATCTGCTCAGCAACAAGAATGCTGGAAGCCAAGCAGTTGTTCTCCAGGAGGGAGGCTGGAAGAGTTATCTTTTCTACTGGGAAAGTGATCAGCCCAGTAGAAAAGAACTCCATAGTTGTTCTTCTCCTTGCACAGCCCAGCCAGATCATTCTACAGTAAAACCCACCTGTTAACAAGCTCTGCCCCTGCTTTCAGAATGTTCATTTCCCTAAGTTTTTAGTGTCTTGCTCTTTAAGCAAACAGTCCCATATCACCAGATACTTGAGGAACAACAAAAAATAAAAGGATCTCAGAAGAAATAAAAATAATGCAGGGAACAGAAGAAAACATCTCCAGATGAAGTAAGATTATGAATCTATTAAAACACACACACACACACACACACACACAGCAAATGTTTTAATATGCATAAAATAAAAGCTTTTGAAATTAAAAATAAGTGATCAAAAATAATTAATAGAAGAGTTAGAAGATAAAGTTGAGAAAATATCTTAGAAAGTATAAAATAAAGAAAAAGAGAAAAAAACTGGGGTGAGGAGAAGATAAGAAAATTAGAGCCACAGTTTGGGAATTCTAGAAAAAAGAACAAAGAAACCAGAGGACAGAAAATGCAGGGTTATTCTTCTGTCTGTTTGAAGAATAGCCCAGGATTGCAGCCAAATAGTTTCATTGTCCTGTCCTGTGGAGTCACCTTCCTTCATTTTATCCTATCCAACCCAGTTTCTGCTGATAAAATCACATCTCTATTCCTGGCTTCTGATTAAATTCATGGTTTATAGTGATCTCCTTATCAAATGGTTGTTCAACCATACCTTTCAGAACAAGATTTCCCATTTTGGGGATATGTATAGGCTGAGAATTTCCTAAATCTCCAAGTTCTGGTTCTTTGTGCTTAACAATTTCTTCTCCAATGCATCTCTCTCCCCTCACGTTATATTATAGCAGTCAAGAGAACCCAGGATACATCTTCAACATTTTGCTTGGAAATTTTCTCAGCTAAATATTACATTTCATGGCTCACAAGTTCTACCCACCATAAAACACGAGGAATGCAAGATTTTGCCACCTTATAACAGGGATTGCCTTCCCTCCCGTTTCTAATAAGCTGTTCCTCATTTCCATCTGAGACGTCACCAAAATCACCTTTAATATGCATATTCCTACCAACATGTTGCTCATCAATACTATGTATTCTGAGACGATAGAGACTTGCCCTCCTACTCTCCTCTTTTCTGACTCTACACCAGAATCTCCTTTAATGGTCACAATTCTACCAACAGTCCCTTTATGGCAATCTAGCCCTTTTCTAGCATGCACCTCAAAACTCTTCCAGGCTCTACTCATTGGCCAGTTCCAAAGCTGTGCCCACATTTATCATAGCAGCACCCCACTTCTCAATACCGAAATCTGTGTTAGTCTGCGCAAGCTAACATGAAATACCACAACCTGGGGTGGCTTACACAACCGAAATCCATTTTCTCAGAGTTCTCGAGGCTGGAAGTCTGAGATCTGGCAGGGTCAGTTACTGATAAGACCTCTCTTCCTGGCCTGCAGAGGGCTGCCTTCCAGCTGTGTCCTCACGTGGCAGAAAATATAAATATAAATTAGGTGATAGGTCATCTGAGGAATTTTTATATAAAGGGAAGAAGTACCTTCACTTGGCAATGAGTTTAGGGATGAATTAGTGATTTGTGCGCACCCACACACACACACACACAAAATACTAAACAAACAAACAAAAGTTTTTGTCCTTGCAAACCTCATTTCATTATTAACTCCAGGAAAGTGAAAAAAAACCATACCTGCCCTCACCCCCACAAAGGAAAATGGAATCATAATACACTACCTGACTCAGGTGAAATATTTAGTCATAATTATGCAAGCACTCTATGTATGTTTGAAGTGTGTCGTCTCATTTCTATGAGTTCTTTTTAAAATGTGTATTGTATTATTTGCACAGACTTTTAATTTACACAAGTTGTATTTTGCTAAATATCTTATTTTCCATACTTTTTCTCTCAGCACTAATTTTTTACATCTACCCATATTGCTATGTATACAGCTGATGCATCATTCTAATTCACAACTATTCCCTAATATGCATCTGCCATATGTACTTGATCTGGTCCTTATGGATCAACAACTAGGTTGTCTCCAACTTCCTGCCACCACACACGCAGTAAGAAATTCCTGTAGTATTTCCATCTTGAGTGTGATGGAGCTGACTAAGCAATGGTGGCAGTGGCAGCGTGCTCTCCAGAATTGCTGCCCACTCTATACTTCTGCCAGTGGTACTTAGCAGTTCTTGTATTGCCACAGACCTGTCAACCCTAGCACCATCCATCTTTCCAATTGTGGCAAATCTGGAAAGCGTAAAGTAGTATCTTGATGTTTTCATTTTTCTAATCACCAATGGGTTTGAGCATCTCTCTTTTTTTAAGACAATGTCCTTTATTTTTAAATTTAAAAAAAATTTTAGTGGAAGGAAGGGGGAGAGACAGAGAGAAACATTGATGTGAGAGAGATACATCAATTGGTTGCTTCCTGCATAAGCCCTGTTCCCTGCAACCAAGGTACATGCCCTTGACCAGAATCGAACCTGGGACCCTTCAGTCCTCGGGTTGACGCCGGCTAGAGTGGTTTGAGCATCTCTTCACCTGCTTGTTAACCAATGTGGATTTTTTTCTTTTTTGAACTACCTGTTCAAACCTTTGTCCATGTCTTACTAGTTTCCTATATTTTCTTGTTTCATTTGAAGAAATTTCATTTACAATCTAGAACGTGGTTTCTTTTAATTTATAAAAATAAGCAAACAAGAACATGAGACCATTAATAATTCCACAAAAACCAAAAGTTGTACATACATGACTCATTATGTGACTCAGATGTAAATAATAGTTGCTTAGTCATAATGTAAACACTGAATCTTAATCCAACAAAAATTACCAGAAAGAAAGAGTAGAAGGAAGATGTAAAGGAGATAAGAGCTAAATCCTCATCTTTTATGTAAAAAAAAAAGAAAAGAAAGAAAAACAATAGATAACACATATGGGTTGAATTGTGTCCCCACAAAAATGTATATTAAAACCCTAACCCTCCCCTCCCCCACCTCAGGATATGACCACATTTGAAAATAGAGTATTTGTAGAGGTAATCAAGTAAAATGAGGTCATTGTATTGGGCTCTAATCCAATATGAATAGTGTCCTTATTAAAAGTGGAGATTTGGATACAAAGACAAACATGTACAGAGAGAAGATTTGTGAAGACACAGGGAGAATGTCATGTGAAGATGAAGGCAGAGATAGGGTGATGCTTCTACAAGCCAGAGAACACCAAAGATGGCCAGCAGACCACCATAAACTAACAGACGCATGGAAGAGATTCTCCCTCACAGCCCTCCACAGGAACCAACCCTTTGCTGACACTTCCATCTCAGCCTTCTAGCTCCAGACTGAAGGACAATAAATTTCTGATGTTTAAGCAACCAAATGTGTGGCACCTTGGTACATCAGCCCTCGGAAATTAATGTAATAGCTTAATCAATTAATTAATAAGAAACGCCAGTATATACATGACCTTCTAAACATGGAAGCAACCATAAATGCAAGTGGTTGCCTTAGGAAGTAGGGATAAAGGAAGAGGAGGAAGGCAGGAGACTGCTGTTTTGTTTGTTTGTTTGTTTTAAAATATTTTTTATTGATTTCAGAGAGGGAGAAAGAGAGAGAAACATAAATGATCAGAGAGAATCATTAAGTAAAAAAAAAAGAAAAGAAAGAAAAACAATAGATAACACATATGGGTTGAATTGTGTCCCCACAAAAATGTATATTAAAACCCTAACCCTCCCCTCCCCCACCTCAGGATATGACCACATTTGAAAATAGAGTATTTGTAGAGGTAATCAAGTAAAATGAGGTCATTGTATTGGGCTCTAATCCAATATGAATAGTGTCCTTATTAAAAGTGGAGATTTGGATACAAAGACAAACATGCACAGAGAGAAGATTTGTGAACTGGGGCCTAAATTCCAGTTGTTATTAACAGGCAAAAGCATTTACTTTCTGTTTGGATAGTGAGCAACAGAGTGTTACAGAAAGAGTATAAGCATTAGAGGGAGATAGACATGGATCTGAGTCCAAATGCCCCAGCTTATTAAGTTATATGGCCTGAGGCAAGTCCATTTCAATGTCAGTACCTCAATTTTTTTCATCTGTACAATTGGAAACTAAGATGGGGCTTCATGGGAATTCTGTGAGTTTTAATGAGAAACACTTAGCACAATGCCAGGCTCATGATAAGTACTTGATATATGATTCTGATACCAAGATTAAGAAACCTTTCATTCTTTGCAACTATATCTTCATCACTAGTTGGACACTCTCCCTTCTCCTCCCCTATTCTTCAATCTTTATATAAATCATTAGTCCATTTTGCTCCCTGATTACATGATGATGTAGAACAAAATCTCTGGTTTTAAGTCCTGGATCTGCAACCCATTTGATTTCTGGCAAGTCACTTAAATTTTCTGTGCCTCAAGTTCCTTATCTGTAAAGTAGGTTACATAATATCTATTGTGATAAGTAAATGAAATAATGAACATGTGAGCACCTGTTAGAATGGCAGGCAGAGTGTGGATGTGCAAGTTTTGATGGCACAGGGCAAGCTGATAGGCAAGTATGTTTCCCAAAGTATAAGATTAAATGCTGTTGTATAAACACCACACCATGTTCTGTAATTGTCTCACAGAAGCATTTTGTAAACGCTGAAGAGCCATCTCTAATCTTCAAGGGGGTATTTGAGAGATATGAGTGTTGTAGATATTCAGGATAGCCATGAATTTCCAACACCTTTGTTTCCCAAAATGCCAAAAAATAGTCAAGCAGAGAAAACTGTCCAGGTCACTTTAATTGAATCAATTTATAATAAAATCCAGAGCTTCACAACATTTGACAGATGCAAGATCATATGAGCAAGCTGCAATATTTAAGAAATGTG
>NW_005354595.1:4702064-4717329 GCF_000412655.1 Myotis brandtii
TAGACAGGTGTGGTTTTGGGGTTTTGTTTTTGTCTTGTTTGTTTTTCTTCGGTGTATAAGGCACCTTGACATACTTCATGTCTTTTGTTCTTTCCAGAAAGTAGGATTGTCATCTTGACGGTACAGATAGAGAAACACGTTCTGGAACATAGCCCTTTTTGACTATAATCCTCTCCAAATGCTGCATCCAGATTTGAGTCAACACTTTTGATGAGAGGTGAGCAGAGCAAGGTCTCTTGACAGTCCCCTAACATCCCAATCCAGTGTTGATGTGGCCTTAGACTTGGAAATCAGGATTTCTTAGAAGAAATTAGGAGTGTTCGTTCATCACCATTTGACAGACACAAAATAGCCCATTTTAATCCTATTCCCTGGTGTTTAATTTTTATCAACCTGGCTTTTTGGAGCACAAAATATTCCTAAGGTATAGGTGGACTCTGAGAAAATCTTGTCCTCTATTGACAGGTCTTGAAATTCATCTTCTCTTTAGTCTGTGATTTGTTTTACCATCTTGAAGCTCAATGTGCCTACTACGTGCTCGTGATTGAAAGATGAACAGTTTCTGCATTTAGGGAGTTGCACTGAGAGGTGATAGGCAGGAAACAAGCAATGACAATACAGGCAGTCCTTGGGTTTGTTTTGTGGTTACATCGCCATCTCCCATTTATTTATAAAAAAAAAAAAGTTCCATCATTTCAACGTATGTACATATGTGCTTTATGTTTTCTATTTATTTACCACAAGTAAAGATCAGGAATTGTTATCTTTCTTTTAAATTTTTTTTACTGTTTCACTTCATTACTGCTGTGTATGTGCTCCATGTGAGAGACGTAGGTGCTTATGTAGGTGGGTTCTGACTTACAGCGAAAACCGTGTTACGTCACAACGTAGGAACGGATCTCCAACGTAACCCAAGGACCTAGTGTACACCAAATACAACAGTAATGTATGAACCAAGTTTGAGGTGACCAATACTAAGGAAAAGCGTTACTCATTGTGAATGGCCCGGCTATGACTTCATCAAGGTGGTGCCATTTGAGCTGGGCTTCAAAGGTTGGTTAGGAGTCTACCATGGACGCAAGGGGAGGCAGAGGCATGGTCAAGGGATGACTGAAGCATTTGGGGTGCTGGATATGGTGGAGGAAATGTTGTGAAATAAGATAACTAACAGTGGGGGGGGCGCTGCAAAAAAACTCACAAATTTCTTACAATGACAATGAGATTTGTGTGTCATGCCTCACAATCTGCATAGCGCTTTCACCTTTACTTACACTTCATCTTTCTATTAACCCTATAGAGTTGTTATCATTTTCTGCCCTTTGCAGAAGGTAAGAGAAGTTCAGCCCAAGTCTTCACAGTTGGAGCGAGAAACTTTGTAATCGTTGGTCTCTAAATCCCACACTCCTCCTAATACTTCAAAGTTCAGACTGTCGTGGGGAGATTGGAAAGGGAAGAACCCAGGGGAAGATCCCGCTGAAATGTCCAGATTTAGTTGGATTCTATGCCCTTAGTGTTTGGTGCTCTGCACACAGGAGGAGCAAAGGATCTACAGCCACCACCTAGGCCACTCTGCTGAGCCTTTTTTTTTAAGTTCTCCTCACACCGATGGTGCCTCTTTGAAGGGCAGCAGCTGGGAATGAGTTGATGGGATTTGATGTAAATGAGGAAAAAGCCTAAATTCAATTTCAAGATTTCCTTCCCTTGCTTCTTCATTCCCTTAATTTGTTCACCTAAAGTTTTTTCCAGCAAGGTTTATTTATGTGTATATTTACATACTTACATATCACCTCATTCTACAAAGAATTTGAAGCCATTCAGATAACATACACAGAGTGGTAAAATGATTCGTTTTTAAATCACCATCACACACACACACACACACACACACACACACACACACACACACACAAAGAAACCGCATTAGAATATGAGAGACCAGGCAGGATCTGGCTAGGGGGTGATGGGATCTCCACCATGGCTTTGTCTGCACTGCAAATTCTGCTCCAAGCTCCCTGGCAGGCAAAGCAACACTGGAAACCTAATGTGTGACACAGGTCTTTTTATCCATGAGGAGACAACACGTAAGCTTATCAGCAGAAGTATTTCCTAGTAATTAACTGTGGGATGATTTTTTCTTATGAAGTATCCTACAGGTGCCTCTGAGAAATGCAATGAATAATATCAGCAATGGGATTTGTGTAGTTCCTTAAATGCCATGGAGGGTTTCCTCCGGCAGCCCAAGTTGCCACCCCACTACATGTGGGTTCCTATGTCTTCATCTCCATCAGTCCACGTTTCCTCCTGCTTCCATTCCTCTCTCTCTCTCTCTCTCTCTCTCTCTCCCTCCCTTCCTCCCTCCCTCCCTCCCTCCATGCCCCAGAGGGCATTTCACGTTGGATGCCTGCTTTTCTCCCACTTGTCGGCAACATATTTTTCAAATTAGCACTTGGTAGCTTTGAGGGAAACCCAGACATTGTTGGGAGGAAAGCGAGAGGCCAACTGACGGGTGAGGGGGTGGGGGGTGCGCTTTTTTCTCAGCTTGTTGTAAATTTGCAATACAAGCATAGAAAAATAAACACCCAGATTTTCTGCAACTGATACAGAAGTTCCCTGGCTTGGTGTGTACCAAAGCTTGGTCTTCCACTATTTACAAGCAGGGAGCGGTCTCGCATTCTGAAGAGGCGTGGCATAGCCTGCTCTTCACATCCCCCACCCCCAACCCCACCCCTGTCTTTAGACAGAGACAGATGGAAGAGATGGACAGAATGCTTAGCCCAGGAGACCCAGGGGCTCCATCCTGCCCAGGAAGCCACATCAGTCCCTGGTCTGAGAGGAACCTCTGCTTCTGAAGCTGCACTGTTAATGCAGTGGCTGCTGCCCTGCTCTGGGCAGAGGGAGGGAGCTCCAGAGGCCCAGCTGATCTTCATTAGCAAATGGGACAGGCTGTGCTCCTGCCAAGACCTGCTGGCTGGCCTCTCTCCTGCCCCTGTGAGGACTGTTCCCATCTTGTCCAAGGACTCAAGAGAGGAAAAGGGCAAAGGGGAAGGTTTTCTCGGAGAAGAAGCTGGAAACATATTAAGAGAAGTGATTTCTTCATTTTGATTAGGGAGGGTGCATTTAGGATCCCGCAGGGTAGACTGGTAAAGACTTTGCAGTGGAAGGAACGCTGCAGTTTGAATCCTGACTCAGGCAATTGCCAGTAACATCCTTGGGCAAGTCCTTTTACCTCCTCCAGCCTCAGCTTCCTCCTCTCTAGCAAGGGGACAATGCCCTCATAGCTGTAGAAATTGAGATGATATCTATGAACTGCTTTAACTGCTTAGCACCTTGCAAATTCTAGGTGCTGTTGGTTAGAAAAATATTCCGTCTCATAAGCCCCAGCAGTTGACAACAGAAGGTCTGGTTTCCAGGCCCTCAAAGACCCTCCGGTTCTAACATTTACCGGCTGGGTTGTTTTAAGCCAACCCCTTGTCCTATCTGAGCCTCAGTTTCCTGCAGTAAAAATATTGACAATGAAAGTCACCTCAGAGCGCAAGGCTGTTGTGAGAACAGAGTGAGACCGAACACCAGGAAGGACTCTGACAACTGTAACCTGCTAGACAAATACTAGTTGTTAATACTATCAAGCAACAGCCTAAAGGCCTGCGCTCTGGTGCCAGCTTTGCATGTGCCTTTGCCCTTGGCACTTTCTCCGTTGAATTTATCACATTCTCCTACAAGCTGTCTTTCCCCCTGACAATTATTTAATTCCTTTCTCAATAACCAAGTTCCCTGAGTGGAGCCCAAGAATCCATGGGGAAAATAAATCTATTCCTGTCTTTGGGGGAACGTATACTAGACAAGGCAGAGAATAAATAACCCAGACAGCTGAAGGAGGAGAAAGTAAAAGGGTGAGGCTATGGATCTCGAGGCCGGAAGATCTGTTTCTGATGCCCAGTGCTGGCTAAGTGATCCTGGGTCAGTTTCTTGGCTTCCCTGAACTTTAGCGTCTTTTTCTGTAAAATGGGTCTGACCATAATAATAACACTATCTGCCATGTGCCCATAGCGAGGATTAAATGAGAGAATGCCTCCTCGTGGTGTAGTATAAATGCCATTGTCTAAAAGGAAATGGTGCCTTGGCAATAGGATAGTTACTATTTACTGGATACCTACTATGTGCCCATTGTAGATAGCACTTTATGTTACTGTCCTCACACTATGAGATGGGCATTTTACAGATGAGGAAACTTAGGAAGGTTAGGAAAGTAAACTGTGGAGAAAGTGCTGGAGCCTAGGTTTGTCTGACTCTAAGGCCTATGTTTTTTCCCCCCACCCACTCGATTTCTTTCTATAAACTGAATCGGCAATAATACAATGTCTTAGGATTCACTTACGAGCTAGCATGAGATGGAGCTCGGAGGGTGCTTTCTGCTCACAAACTTTCAATACATATTGTCTTACTCAGCAGACCCTGCAACAAGGATGTTGTGCAAGCAGTTTATTGGAGAGTGATTCTAGGAAACACCAGAGAGGAGTGGAGACATGAGATAGTCACTGAAGGGTTTACTGCCAAATAGTGTGATTCCATTAAGAACGCTGTGGAAAACACACTTCAGGTATCCCTGTCCTTTGGAAGAAGAAATTGGAATATTTATACACAAACTACTGTCTGGAATTCATATTTTGGTATTTCTGCCCTGCTGTGCAGTAGAGCAGTCCAACACACACACACACACACACACACACACACACACACACACACACACATATCAAAGGAAAAGGCGGGGGGGATCCTCCCAAGCAAGAGCTACAGATGCTAGAAGCCACCCTATCATTGAGTAAGTGAATGAACTAAGACCGAGTGAATGAGCAAGCATATGCTGGACATGAGAGGTAGGGATGGCTTACAGGGCTTGGGGGTAGAGGGTTGGATATAGGAAAGACAGGGCATAAGGAAGGGTCAAGAAATTTACACAAGTACTGGTTTGAGGCTTTCACAGGGTCTAATCCTTATCACATGACATCACACATATTAAGAGATCTGAGGCAGTCTAGGTTATTGTCCCAACTTTTAGTTCCCCACCCAATAACAAACAGGATTATAAATCTACACCCTTTGCCATATAACTTTGCAGTGCCTCCTGCTTCGGGCGGGGTGTACCTCCTCACCCTTTGACTCAATGGCCTGACCATGTGACTTGCTTTGGCCAATGCTATGGTCGCAGATATGACGCCAGCAAAGACCTGAAATAGGGTTTGCATTCCTACAGCTTGTGCCAGTTATCCTGCTGGTTGCAAAAGAAAGATGAGCTTCCCTAACCAAGCCCAGCCTAGATCAGCTAACTCCAGTTCATCATAGACACGACCCAGCTCAATCACCCGGCTGAGTCCAGCCTAGAATAACTGAGTTGACCCACAAACACATGAGCTAAAAAAAGCACTTATCATTGTATAACAACTGAGGTTTTTGTGGTTATTGAATGCTCTGAAGCCAAAGAAAACTGCTGCAAAAAAAATTGTTCTTCTTTCTTCTATGCCAGCACCAAACATTCATTAAAAAAAAACAAAAACGTAGTTCATCAAACATTTTATAAGTGGCTACTTTAATTTAATGTTTAACAAATAAATAACCTGAAGTTATTTGTTTACTAATATTTTATAACTGGCTGCTTTAATATTGAATAACTAAATAATCTGAAGTTATTTGTTCACTAATATTTTATAAGTGGCTGCTTTAATTTAATGTTTAATAAATAAATAATCTGAAGTTACTTGTTTACTAGGCATTTATCAACCCTTCACTGAACCATGAGCCTCACAAAGTCAGGAACTTTGTCTTGTTCACCCCTATATTTCAAGTGCCTAGCGCAGTGCTTATCAGAGTGGTTGTTCCATAAATATTTGGTGACTGAATGAATATCAGATACTGTACTATACACTGTGTACATTCAAAATGGTATTCTAGTTACACTCAGGTTACTGAAAGAGACAAATGCATACACACAGCTGTAACTGAGTACTCTTATCAGTATACTAGAGGCCTGATGCACGAAAATTCATGCAAGAGTAGGCCTTCCTTCCTCCGGCTGCCGGCACTGGCTTCCTTCCGGCACCTGGGACCTGGGCTGCTTTCCTCCTCCGGCCACCTGCAGGTACCCGGGACCCAGGCTGGTTTCCCTCTGGCCTGGCTTCGTCAGGAAGGACGTCCAGAATGACATCCAGGAGATATCCGGTTTAATTAGCATATTACCCTTTTATTTTTATAGATTATGGAAGCATAGAAGAAGAAATAATTCTAACTGGGAAAATAATGAAGACTTTACTAAAATAATGCCATTGACATCACTATTCATTGACTCAGGATGAGCAGAGGTGAGAAGAGAAGGCATTCCAATCAGAAGAAAGGCACCGAGGTATGTAAGAACACCCAGAGTGGCTAAAGCACAGCACGTGTGTATAGGAGAGTCATGGATGAGGCCCAACTGGAAGAGCCATAAGTGACATGTTACAGATTTTACACTTTGTCCTCTAGGAAATGGGGAACTGTGGATGATTTTTTAATCTTAGCACTAACACAATCCTCTCTTTCACAAAATTCTGTAGATAGCCATGTGGGAGAACAATTAGATTTACTATGTCTTCTAAAGAAATTTGCCTCCTGTTACTGTCCTTCCCTATGTCTTCCTTGTCCCAGAAGATAAATGAACACCAGGAGCTCTGAGATTCAAATTACATATGTTCCCTTAAGTCTCCCTTTTTTCCCTTGACCCCTACACCCTGAGTTTTCTACACCTCCAAACACCTAGTATACAGGCTCTGCCCGCAAGTCACATCTGATGTCTATACAAAAAAAACAAAAAAAAAACAGGCCTGCGGAAATCAGTCATAGACATACCTTTAGTTATCAGCAGGACTGCACACACAGGGATCTTCCAGCACATCTAAGACTGAGACAGTGGGGGAAATATCCATATGTGGAAGGCACAGGAATAGGAATCTCTCCCATTGGGCATCTGTTTCCTGACCTTTGAATCCCCTATGATGTTAGATTACGGAGACTTAGCACCTGCTAAGGAATGTGAAATTCATAAATCATAAATACAAGGCCTGGTTAAAGTCATATGTGGTGGAAAAGATCTGTTATATAAACAATATCAATATCATCCATATTCACTTTGCCTTCCCTCATCATTATGGTAAGCTGGGCAATCGTACCACATGTGGTCACTGACTTTCAGCTTAATAATCAAGCTCTATCTTGTGAGATCCACTGCTTATTATGGGATAGAGTACTATGAGGTGAACACAGATCCAAATGGTGGGAATAGTCATTTTAAATATATTTCATTAGTTCAGACTACCAGAGAATCAGGCAGTTGTGTAGAAAAAAGTGATCTCACTTCAGTTGATAAAAGACCAATATTCACTGGTGTTTGGACCAGATAATGTTCCCTCAGTTCTAAATGTGAGAACGAATTTATCTATACCAAGAAGACAATAAGGTCAAAGCTACTCTCTGCATCATGTCCATGCAAATATATGTCTAGAGAGTCATTTCCTTATTTGCAGATGAACAAAAGATAAATCCAATCAGAGCATATGAAATAAAATTGCAGCTAGAGAGAAGGATAGCATCATCCTGATACACAGAGAAGTGATATCCTTGAAAAACATTATATAAACCAAAAGGGATTTTTATATTATAATTAATTTCCAATGGTATTCATGATGGAATGACTTCTAGAAAACAAAAATAATCATAATAATAAAGAAATAAGAGGACTAGAAAGAAAGAACAGAAAGGAGAAGTAAAATTATAATAAGCTGAGGTAAGTATAAGACAATTAGCTAAGATTAAAGCAGGAGCCAAATTAGACAGAAATAACAGAAATGTTGTCTCTATTAGAAACAGAATTGGCACTATGAAAAGACACACATATGGAGGAAAACCTGAGGTCCCTAAGAACTAAGAGAAGAGCAAAAATTTTTAATTAGGTAAATAATAAAAAAAAGACCAAAAAATGATGCAATCTAAAAATAATAGCCAAGCAGAGGAATCTTGAGTAAGAAAAAATAACCAAAGACATAGCTGAAGAAAACTTCCTAGAGCTTTAAAAAATGTTTTGACTATTTTTTAGTATTTGGTACATAAAATTTATGAGACACAAGACTAAACCCAGATATCTGGAATTTTTGTTGACTGTATAAAGGAAAAAGTCCTAAAAAGATTCAGAATAAAAAAGTAGTTGTCTTAAAAGAAATAAAAGTCAAACTGGCCACAAATTTTCAATCTAAAATGCCAAAATATCAAAAGATAATAAATCAATGTTTACAAAGATATGGAGAGAAAAGAATGTAATATGGACGGGAAATAATGTAATATGAATATTTTCAACCCAGGGAAATCGTTCTTCATTTGAGACTCTAATTGTGTTGTGTAGCATGGGAAAAGTTAACTGACCACCTTTCCATCCAGCTCTCTACCTTCAGTCTGCCTTCCACACCCTTTGCATTGATCCTGCTTCCTTGCTAAAAACCTTTCAGAGCTATGAGTTTTAAAGTGTGATGAAATGTTAATGTGGGAAGGACATCAAGTTAACTGAGCCTTCCTGATTCTCTACCAGTTTCCTTGAGTGCCAGCAGTGGTTGTCTGCCTGTCCGTGGTGACATACAGACAGAGAATGGAAACACCCAAGTGGGAGCTCACCCAGTCTCGTGTCTAGGTCCTCAGTACAGTTTCCTACTCTGCCAGCAGAGCCATGGCACTATATTGTCCACAAGTTATATTATGGCACTTGTACTATAACAAGGTAATGATGACTTGTCTATGATCAAGCCCCACTAACATGTCTCCTATTCGAGAAGGCTTAGAAAGAACTGAGCACAGTTCTATGAGAAAAGACATTTTCACAGTAGTCACTCTTGTCATTCAAGAATATATAACATGCCACGTCTTTCCATTTATCCAAATATTCTTTATGTTACATTGCATAATTTGTTAGTTACTTCATGCTTTAAAATTGTTACTACTTTCATTATTGTCATTGCAATTGTTAGATATTTTTCTATATAATGTTAATATTTTATTTGTTATAAAGAGTAAAATCTATTAATTTTATATATTTGTCTCATATATAGATATTTTACTGAATGGATTACTTCTAAGAGTTTTACAGTTAATATTCTTGGACTCTCTAACAATATAAACATAATCAAATAGTGATGTCTTTATGTCTTTCTTTGTAAAAGTCTTTTATTTCTATTTGCTGTCCTATTGTGTGGCCCAGAACTTCCAGAACAAAGTTATACAGAAACATTTTGTTCCTAACTAGCAAACAAAAGTACAAACTCATGCATACAGACAGAGGGCAAGGGGGCAGTAGGAAGAAGGTGATAAAGGGGGTCAAGGTGGCAGGAGGAGACTAGTCTCTGGATGCTGAGCACACAATAGAGCAGGGGTCCTCAAACTTTTTAAACAGGGGGCCAGTTCACTGTCCCTCAGACCTTGGAGGGCCGGACTATAGTTTAAAAAAAAACTATGAACAAATTCCTATGCACACTGCACATATCTTATTTTGAAGTAAAAAAACAAAACAGGAACAAATACAATATTTGTATTTGCATCTGGCCCACGGGCCGTAGTTTGAGGACCCCTGCAATAGAGTATACGGGCCTTGCATTGTAAAGTCGTACACCTGAAATTTATATAATATTATTGACCAATGTTAGCCAAATAAATTTATTTTAAAAAAAATATATCTAGTTCCTGATTTCAGTGGCAATGAGCCTAATGTTTCATTATTTAGTATCACAGTGTTTATTTTTAAACAATTCATTTCTGACACATTGAAAAAAATGACTCTTAGTTTCTTAAGAATTATATTTTAAAACCTGGAATAGCATGCTATGATATGCCTTTTCACTGCCTACCAAAATTATCATATAGCTCTGTTCTTTTACTTAGAGTTATAATGTATTATAGTAATTAATTTCCTTCTATCCTGGAATTAATTTTAAAAATTACCTCTATATTCTAAGAATAAACCATACAGAGTTATGATGGATGATTCTTTGATGTATTATTGTATTCAGTTTGCTACCATTTCTTTTTTAAGATTTTTACACCAACAGATTAGTGAAAATGGCCCACAGCTTTCTTTTATATTATACTAGAGGCCCGGTGCACAAATTCGTGCACCAGTGGGGTCCCTCTGTGGGATTAGGCCAAAACCAGCTCTCCGAAATCCCCCAAGGGGTCCCAGATTTCGAGAGGGTGCAGGCCAGGCCAAGGGACCCCACCAGTGCACAATCAGGGCCGGGGAGGGACACAGGAGGTTGAGGGACATGGGAGGTTGGCCAGCAGGGAGGGACTGCAGGAGGGCTCCAGGGCATGTCCAGCCCGTCTCATTCAGTCCCAATCGGCCAGACCCCAGCAGCAAGCTAACCTACTAGTCGGAGCATCTGCCCCCTGGTGGTCAGTGAACGTCATAGCGAGCAGTTGAGAGGCCTTAGCATATCATTAGCGTATCATGCTTTGATTGGTTGAACTGCTGACCGGTCGACCAGACACTTAGCATATTAGGCTTTTATTTATAGGATAAGTATTATGCTGCTATGAAAATTTCACAAGACCTATTTATATTGTGCATTTACTATACTAGAAAATTTAATGTAATATTATAGGAATCTCCATCTCTACATTGTTCACATCTTTGATTTGCACTAAGCACTCAAATTTTCCCAAACATGAGATATTGCTTTGAATTTATTTTCTTAGCAGAAGAGAATAATTCTATTTGTATAACCATAAAGTAAGATAGTAGATATTTCATAGGATTAATAACAAAGCAAGAAGACCATGCCCATAAACCAAGGGAAACTGAGTCTATCAGACCACAGCCAGCATATTGTCATGGGCACAGACACTGCCATCATTGGACCCCAGGCGCCACTCCCACCACTCCAGAATATTCTTTCTAAACTGCCCTGCCTCTTCACTCCACTCATTCTGATTCAAAATCCTGGGATGGCCACCTGCATAAGGCCCAGTTTCTGAGTTAAAAAAAAAAATCAACTATGTGACCATTTTATATTATGGCATGTGGGTCATGGCTTCGTTGAGAACTCACACACATGTACGGAGGGAGTCTGGAAGATGTGCCACCTCCCTTATGCACAAAAAAAAACCACATCCTACATAAATAATTCCTTTATTTTCAGTGCTATAGAAAATACTTTATGTATCTGTATCTGTCCTTTTAAATTATGAAATAACTCACCACTAAAACCATCTGGTTCTAGCGCATTTTATCAGTAATTCTATAACAACATTACCCAATTCTTTCATGATTACTAGTATGTTTAAAGTGCTTGTATTTGGTGTTGAAAGATGAGTGAGACAGGAACTTATAACCAATGCAACTGGGATTGTATTTCTTCTTGTTCTCTATCATCAAACAGAATGCCTGGCACAGAATAGAATCTCAGGAAAAGTTTTCTAAGAGAATAGTTTCCAAAATGCAAATTCTTTTTAAGAAGTTCATTTAAAATACTGTTGTGTTTATTTGGGAATTCTCCTGATTTAGTGACTACATTAAGATTCTCTTGAAGAAATCAAACCCAGCAATTAGATAACTAGACTGGGCATTAACGATGATCCATGCATAAAGAAATAAGACCAGTAAATCTATGGATTAAAGAAGGATTGAAGAAGCCAAGTGTAGCTATCAATGTCCTCCTCAAAAACGGGTAATTTGAATGTAAAAATGAGCCAAAAACAGTGAAACTTATCTACTGTTATACACAAATTGTTTTAAGAATTGCTAAACATTGTTCATGAGAACTCCAGAAGGAATATAAAAAACTGTAATCGTCAAAATTGAGCTAAACCATCTATTTTCACAAGCATAGAGAGTTACTGCTAAAGGCAAGTCCATCCGCCATTTGTCAGAGCAAACATGTTGAGATTTGGAATCATCAAAAACTAAACCACCCAATTCGGTCAATCCTTGAGATGAAAATTTTAAATATTCTGGTAATCATAAGAATCCCTTTAGAAGGGAGCATGTGTTTACAGAAGATATCATTATGGCCCTGTTTTCTTAACCCAGGATTCCTCACCCAGGCACCTGAATAAGGATGCAAGGCCAGAATGAGGCAGGAAGTGACCATTTCAGAAACCTCTGGCTAACTGTGGGGCATGGGAGTGTTTTCTTAAGGCTTTCTTTACTGCTGCTTTTTAAACTTTTTTTTTTTTTGCTAACTGGTCCAGAAGGAAAATTACAAGGTGGAATGAAAAGGAGATGAAAACTCCTAGCAAAATGATGACATGTCAGTCCTTTTAAAAGATGCTGGGAAGACTCTACAATGGTCCGTTGCTCTTTAAGCATCCAAAATGTGCAAATCATTGCATTATTTTTCAGCATGCCAGAAAGTGTTTGCATTTTTATTTTTGTGGGCAGAGGCAGATGAATTCCTAGAAAAGAAGCTGGCACCATGCCATCTTTCAGAAGCTGATGTGGGTGGGGATCCAGAATCCAGGCAGGAAGGTGACTATAGGTGTATATGTTATTGTTTGCAATAACTTTTTTTGACATCCATCATCCTACTACAATCTTATAAGGTAAATAATTAAGATTCTAATTTAACAACTAAGAAAATCCAAAAAGAGTAAGTGACTTCCCAAGCATCAGTTCAGTGTAACAAGATTTGACTCAACAGTGACGGCTCAAACAGATTTGGCTAATCCGTTTGATCACCCAGGCAGGTGGCACCTTCCTCTATCACTGCTCTCTTTTGAAGCTTCCCAGCTAAAAGACCACCCTTCAGTATATTTTTACTAAATATATATTTTTACTAATACATATTTTTACAGCTCCCATATAAAAGTCCAAACCTGCTTTGGGAGTTCCCTGAACTGGGTGGGAACTGTGACTTGCTTCTAACCCACAGAATACCTCAAAGAAGATGGGGTGTCAATCTTGTGATTACATTGCTTTATACAAGACTCCATTTTTCTAGCCACTTACTCTGGTTGTCCTGATGGCCTTGAAGAAGTAAGCTGCTAGGTTGTCAACAGCCTATGGGTCACTTGGCAGGGAACTGCAGGTGACCTCTAGAACCGCCAGGGGCCCTCCAGCCAGTAGCCAGTGAGAAGCCAAGGCCTCCAGCTCTAGAAGCCACAAAGGAATGACTCCTGCCAACCATCTCAATGAGCTTGGAAGTGTCTCCTTCTCCAGTCAAGCCTCCAGATGAGAACACAGCTTGGTGGGGACTTTGATTGCAGCCTCTGAGACTGAGCAGAGGCCTCACTCAGCCATGCCTGGACTTTGATCTTCTGAAACCATGAGATAATCAATGTATGTTGTGTGTAAGCCTCTACATTTAGATAACCAATGCAAGCAGAGCTGGACTCAAACCTAGGTTACCCTATCACAAAACTTTATTTCTTCAGTTATACCACCAAGAAACAAATTATGTTGCTAAAGCAAACTTATAAAATGCAAACCTAACTGAGGCGTGGGCCCAGCAGCTTCAATGGCACACCTGCCCCTGCCCTGAAGCAGCGGCACTCACTGACCATCCCTCCATGAACACGAAAAACACAGGATGAATAGAACCTCATCCATCTGCATCCTCCGTCTACCTAGAGGCAACCTGGCACCACAGAAGAGGCCAAGAGGCCATAGATACTAATATTTATTTATTTATTTATTTATTTTACCACTTATATGTTTCTTTGGACTTGTTTGGATAAGTCACATCACCTCCCCCTATCTCCAATGTTCTCATCTTTAAACCAGGGACAACATAACGGGGACATAAATGGGTATAGACCAGTGATGGTGAACCTTTTGAGCTCGGCGTGTCAGCATTTTGAAAAACCCTAACTTAACTCTGGTGCCGTGTCACATATAGAAATTTTTTGATATTTGCAACCATAGTAAAACAAAGATTTATATTTTTGATATTTATTTTATATATTTAAATGCCATTTAACAAAGAAAAATAAACCAAAAAAATGAGTTCGCGTGTCACGTCTGACACGCGTGTCATAGGTTCGCCATCACTGGTCTATACTATAGACCTATAATACCTACATGACACATATTAATAATTAATAAATGAAGCTGTAACTATTATATCTGTATGATTTCCCCCGTTTTACAGGTGAGGAAACAGGATGGCTTGTCCAGAGCTGTGCAGCTCTCAATCAGTGAAATGGGGAGAGGAGCCCAGGCGGTCGGGTTCCAGTTCCAGAGCTTTGCCTGCTGTACTTCCCCTCTAATTTCTGAAAAATGTTGAAAACACAATTTAGATTAATTTGTTAATTTGAAAAATAAATATATTCCATTCAGCTCTTTGAGGAGAAGGGTTGCTGTAGAATGAAATATAATATCTGAGCTGCCTCAAATTCTTTGTGGAATGGGTCAGATAGAAATGCATTTCCAAAGAAGAGAGGAATCTTAGGGTTAAATAATGATACCTAAAATAACCACCACAATTATGAAGCTCTAATATCAAGATTCTGGACGTTGGCGGAGGTCACAGAATTTTTCCATCCTGGTTATGAAACAGGATTAATTGAATCACTGTGACCAAGTTCCTCTTGCAACTCCGGGGAAGGCTGTTACCACAGGCTTGCCACACATCTGTAACAGAGTATGAAAGCTTTACCCAGAAATCACCAAGGGACCACCAATTCTCACAGACTGGTAATAGTCAACACATTCTAATTTAGCAACAATAACAACAACACAAAAGGCTGCTGTTCTGAAATTCGCACAACCGCAGACTTATCCACCAACATAAAATGCGTCTCTTGAATTGAGCACCACGCTCCTTGGCCTCTCTAGCCTGTCCAGGGCATATAAGCAGGCGAGAGCTCTGACATCTCTGTGCTGCCTACGGGAGTCAGGCAGAGCATCAGATAGGGATTAGATAGGGATTAGCACAAGACCTCCTTTCAGGTCCCACGCAGCTCTGGGAGCCCAGGATTCAAATGTGTATTTTGCTATTCTAAGACACAAACAATATGAGTCTATGGAGGAAACTAGATCGATAACAAAATGTATAGGTTTTATTCAAGTCTCATCACTTTGAATCACCCAGATAGAGAAGAAGTTTGCTACAACATGTATGCACCAGTTTAACGGCGGGCACACAGTACTTCTATTTACCACCTTAGGAAGGAATGGGGGGCCCAGCCGAGTGGCTCAGTTGGCTGAGTCCTATGCACCCAAAGGTTCTTTCTTCTCTCCTCTCCTCTCCTCTCCTCTCCTCTC
>NW_005354595.1:4717370-4744056 GCF_000412655.1 Myotis brandtii
TCCCCTCCCCGCCCTCCCCTCTCTCTCCTTTCCCTTCCTCTCTCTGAGCATGTCCTCTGGTGAGGATTTTAAAAAAGAAGAAGGAATGGGGGAAAAGGGAAAGGGAAGAGTCACCCAACCAGAGAGAAATAGGGATGCTGTTCAAAACATTTTCAACTTGTAAATTAATCTAGAAATGAAAAACCAAGCCATTAAATAATAAGCATTAGATGAAACAGCAACAAACATTAAATTGAGAGAAAAAAAACACTCATAAATATTAATTAATATAACACCTTAATTAGCAATTAATTGCATTATTACAATATATTCCCAGTAGAGCGGTGGGGAGGGAAACGGTCTGATCCCCAGGGAAAGCTTGCACAGAAGCGGAGACAGAGGAAAAGGAAAGGAGGAAAGATATGGAACAATTATGCTGCATCTGTTTCTTACACATCAGCGGGGGGTACTTCTCCCTAAATCAGTTGAACAGTCAGTGATGTGAAAGATGAGGACTCGTTAGGCAGCCTGCAGACAGCACCTGATATGGTTTGTCAAACAGTCGTGCCTCTGAAAATCAACAAGGAGCCAGGAGGTGGTGCTTCTTTTATAGGGAAAAAGGCAAAAACAATCTAGAGCCAAAGACAGGCTATGGGCCTTTACACAGGCTCATCACACTCGGTTCTGCCTAAAAATGACAGTCGCAGAATGCCAGAGTGGGGAACGGAAATTAAGGCAGCAACAAGGAAGGGAATATTTATTGAGTATTTTTTATGACAAATACTTGCCGAGTGCCTACGAGGTGCACAATACTGTATGTGATCTCTTTTTCCTTCCCAGAAACCCAATAAGATGCTAAGGGTTCCACTTTTAGGGATAATACGACTCGGGCTCACAGAGGATAATTTGCTCAAAGTCACACTGTACCCGATTCAAAGGCAGGTATGTCCAACTCCACGCCCAAACCTCTGGAACACAGCAAGGCAGTTTTCCAGAAAGGACAAAACATGAAGGCTAATGCCCATTAATGAAAGAGCTTGAGAAAGAGTTTTTAGATCAGTAGAGAAAATAATTGTAGGCCTGTGAATTAAGAGCTGACTATGGATTCAGTTTGTGCTTCTCACGCGTCAGGAAGCCTGGAGGATCCACAGTGCCACCAGGAATAACGGCAGAAAAGTAAGCCTTTGAGGGCAGTGTCCTTGTGTATCTGCCTTTGTCCACAGTAGGAGCCCTGCTGATGCTCTGGCCCAGATATTCTTGGGTAGGTCCTCCCAGTGCTTCCCAAGTGCCCCTGCTTTTACAAGAACAACACTGCCCATGTCCTTCCAGGCCAGGAGCCTGATTCTCAAACTGTGTTTGCTTACTAGAGGGATTTGGGGCTCTCCTCATTGCTTAACAAAAGCTAAAAGTAAGCATTACCGCTTGAACAAGGTAACTCTCAGAGCTCCTTTTACCCCATGTTATCCTTCATCATCCAGTCAGGAAAAGGGCTTTTATTCAACAAGTATTTAATGACCCCCTACTATGAGCTGAATGTTAGGTTTCATTTCACCCGCCCACTTGAACTCAGTCTCAAAGAAATCCAGAGACTCTCTCAGGTCATCTTACCCAGCTCCCATGTGGAGAGGGAGTCAACAAATATTTCAAGTCAACAAATATTTCCTGCAGTCAAGATACCGCGAAGACACCCAGGAGGCTGGAGCTGATGCGGCATGTAAATGTAGGCCCCCTGGCACTTGCGTAGAGGAAGCCGTATCAGCTCGTGTTCTACAAGCGTCGCCACCAGATGCAGCGGCCTCCCTGGGGTTCCAGGACAACAAAGGGAAGAGCAAAGACTAGTCTGGTTCATGGACTGTTCAGAATTGTTATTGGTTTCATTATCCTCTTTGGCATGATAACAGCTGGTCATGCCAGGCCTCCTGCCAGGTTGCAAGGAGCAGCTGTAACAAAGGTTTACAGGAGTTCAAACCCGCTCCCCACCATACTACCCCATAGTGACATTTCTCCCATACCTCACTCAGCATCGTAACGGTCAGGCATGACAAGCAGAAGGTGTGTTTCCAGGAGAAGCAGAAGGAACGCTGAGAGCCCTTAGCTCTCACTGCAGAGAAGTCTGTCCTCAATGTACCATCTAGTGATCTTACCTGCTTTTGAATGGCTTCCTTACAGGACCCCCAGAAAAGTCCCAAACCAAAGCAGGCTCTGATTAAATTAGTAAATGTACACTAATTGCTTAGAACAGTGTCCAGCCCATTGTAAAAACTATGTCAGTTATTATTATTATTATTATTATTATTATTATTATTTAAACTATTATTCTTTTCCTTCCCATCACCTCATCACTAGTCACAGGCTACATGAGGGGCTCTGGCTTGGTTTCTCTACTCGATCCTTGCCCAAAATCTCGACCTCTCTGACTAGGTTTAGACACAACAAAGCTCTTGCCAGGTCCCCTTCCCAACAAGATTCAACTTTTCTCTCTATTCCCAGTCCTGGGAATCACACACTCTCATTTCAAGAATCACCCCTGACTAGCCTATTCTGCTTCTCAGCTGCCTGGTTTTGACTTTTGTGGCTAAAACAAACGCCATGCAATGTGCCACCACTGGCACCCAGAGGCCCGTGTGTGAAGGTAACAGGGGCCCATATACAGCCAGAGGAAGAGTATGAGCCGCATCAAAGAGGAAGCTCCAGAGAAGCAGTGTTAAGTCTCTGCTATAAGCATAAACTGACGCAATAAACAGGCAAGTAACCAAGAGGTGGGAAGCCCGGGATACTGGGAGCAGGTCAGGAAGCGAGGTGCAAGATGGCCTAAAGCCAGCAGTTCAGGGCAAAGACTGTGACTGTCTTCTCCATGAGGACAGAGATTTTGCGCCTTTTGTTCCCTTAGATGATCCTGGCCCTGGAAGGTCCTCGACATCCACTGAATGAGAAATGGTTCCACCTTCAGGGTGTACAAGTCCTCCTTTACCTGCTGCTGGCTTGTGCCATGGGAAGACTGGGAAGCACGGGCCTCAAAATGCAAAGGATCTGAAGAACTAGACCCGAATCCCTCGGGGATCAACTGTAAATACCCATCCAGCCTGAGCACTGAACTGCTGGCTTGCTGCTGGGTCTCCAAGGATTGAGGTCCACCCTCTGTTGTTTGAGCCCCTGGACTTCCCTCTATCAAGGAATTTACTACACTGCAGTGCACTGTTCCACTTCTCCGCCTTCCCTACAGAATGTGAGACAGTGCCTGGCCCATGGTAAGAACTCTGATAAGGACTCAAGAATGTTGTTAAGTGACTCTGCTCTGAGGGCTCTCCCCTGGAGGTAAAATGGGGGGGAGGGGGGGAGAGAGAGCGAACACAATACAATTTAGTGGTCTGGGCCTTATTATTTGCTGGAAATCAGGGTAATAATGTGGGTTTCTGCTTTTACCCACAGGCATTAGGATAAACTGAGAACCAACAGGAAAACAACCAATAAGGTTTGACTCTATCTCTGGACTGACCAGGATGGCAAGGGGACATAAACGTGAATTTAAAATTTTAAAATAATAATGATAGCCAACATGAAGAGTGGAGGTAGGGGTATAAGTTGATAAAGAGCTGGACCTGAATCAGCAGAACAATGTATCGCCATGAGAGTGACATGACCCTCAACTGTGAACGTCCACGTGTACCCAGGACAAGGGAGAACAGCCCTGCCCGTCTCTGCAGAGTCAGGCTGCTCCCAACTCCAAACTCCACACTCTTAGAAAAGAATGGAAAACCTACACGTGCTCAAGTTGCAAGTACCCGTAAGATAAGCAAACTCAAGCTCATGGCCCAAAAAGAACCGGAGATGGTTCGAAGTGAAGTAAGAGCTGTGATCAATAGCAAAGGGCCCATTAAACTAGAAACTGAAGCTCAAGGAGATTAAGCTGCTTGATCAAAATCACACAGTGTCTCGGTGATAGAGCTGGGGTGCAAACCCCATTATGCCTGAAATGGACAGGCCTCAATGTCTTAGAAAAAGCCCTCTGGGTCTCAAGTCCCCATCAACACAGGGACTAAGCTGCATCACTTCAGCCAGTGACGCTTTGAAGATTTCAGCACTGGACATACATCAAGTGAAGGAAAGGAGATCCGAACACCTTAGCAACTTGGGTTGGGGAACGGACATCTACATGTAGTGACAAGCCTGTAGCCATCCCAGCCTGAAATGTGCAATAAGAGAGATTGAAGCATAGTCACATTTATCAAAGGCTGGTCAGGACGACGGCTAGAACCCCTGTAATCATTCAACAAATATATTTTTGAAGCTTACTCAAGCCAAGCTCCATGCCAAGCACTGGGTACATAGCGGTTAATAAAATAGCAATCTAGTGGAAGAGACAAGCATTGATCAATAAACCACAAATAAGCTGTATATAATTACTAACTGTGATAAATATAATGGAGGCAAGTAACTGGGTTTTATAAGAGGAAATAACAGGAAGGTGGGGTTTATTAGACAGTGCAAACCCCCCAATGTTGTTCTCTCCGGGAAAAGCTGTTTTAGAACAAGGTTTGCCCTACGGCCAAAACTGAGGATTTGCATGCTCAAGCATGCCTCCAGAGAACACTCTGGAGCTTCAATGAAACAGTCCAGCCCTAGCTGGTATGACTTGATTGGTTGAGCATTGTCCCATGCAGCAAGAGGTCCCCCGTTCAATTCCCAGTCGGGGCGCATGCCCTGGTTGTGGACTCAATCCCTGGTAGGGAGCATGCAGAACCCAGCCAATCGATGTTTCTCTCTCTCTGTCTCTCCCTTCCTCTCTCTCTAAAATCAGTAAATACTTTTTTTTAAAGTCCATCACATCTGAAACAGAAAGAATGGTTAAGTATCTCCATAAAGGAGAGGGACTACTTGAGCATGTGTTGCCACCTGGGAATAAGAACATAGAGAGGAACCCTCTTGCTTGAGCTCAAGAAAGGTAAAAGGAAGCAGGAAGCAGGCAGGAAGAGACTGCACATGAGCAGTAACTATCCTTTAACACATGACACTACCTGTACATGGATTTCACAGAAGCTTTACTCATAATATCCCAGCACTGGAAACAACCAAAATGTTCATCAACAGGTGCATGGATAAATAAACGGTGGTATACTGTGAAAAGTACTGCAATAAAAGGGAATGCACTACTACTGATATATACAACGATACTGGTGAATCTCACAGACATTACACAAAGTGAAAGCAAAGGGATACACACAAAAGAACGCTTATTGTATGATTCCATTTATATGAACGACCAGCCAGACAAAACTAATCCTAGTGATATAAATCTAATCAGCATTTGCCTTGGGTGGGGAGTGGGGTGGGGAGGCAGGGGGAAGAGATGGGCTGAAAAGAGAGAGACATAACGAGGATATCTAAGGAACTGGGAATGTGCTCTGTCTTCACTGGGTGGTGGTTACACGGGTCAGGAACCTGAACGCTAGCACGCACAAATTTAACTGTATGCAAATTATACCTCAACACAGTTGATTTTTTAAAAATTTCCTCATTCTTACAATTTTGTTCAATGTTCTTTCAGGAACCAAAACGAGATGCTTAGAGGACAGGAGGTCAACAATTACAATGCATAACTGACACTCCACTGACCTGGCCTTTAATTCATGGTGGGCCAGTGCCGATCCTCACCAGCATCCAGCCGCTGCCCAAGAACTTGAGGGCGGGATATCCCCTTCTTCGCTGACAGGCAGCAGCACCTACGATAGTCCTTTCTTTCAGGAGGCCTCCCAACCTCCTCTTCATGTCACCCTACATTGCCAGGCCAGATCACCCCACGTGGTCACTGAGACTAGAAACCCTTCGGGGAAACTGCGTTAAAAGGCCAAGGCCTCCTGTTGTTGAGGATATTCTTCACCACTTCATCCTGTCCCTGCACCAAGAAACACAAGAGAAATTCTTCTCTGTTCTCAATCCCAGGATTCACTTTGCTAAACTGTTTTTCACTTATGAATATGAACTATGAGTCCTCTGTGTGAATTAGCTGCTTGGAAGTTAAATATGTGCCCCACCTCTGACAAATGTGCAGAAGTTTAAGACATAATTCTGGGGGAGAGACCAAGATGGCGGCATAGGTAAACACCGGAGACTGCTGCCGCAAACAACCACTTCAAAAATACAACTAAAAGACGGAACGGACATCACCCAGAACCACAGGAAAGCTGGCTGAGGAGAGACTCTTCAACTAGAACATAATTCTGTCCATGAACCTCACTGAGGTTTCAAACTTATTTCCCCGTCATTGTTTTCCTTTTGCCCTAATTTCCTCAACTACCTTATTTATAGATAGACTGTATTTTGTAGAGCAGGTTTAGGTTCACAACTAAACTGAGCAGAAAGTGGAGAATTCCCATATATTGCTTACCCCACAGGCACAGTCTGTCCCATCATCAACTTCACTCAACAGAGGGGTATGTTCGTTGTAATCTAAGAACCCACATTAACATGTCAATATCACCCCAAATCATTTACATTAGGGTCCACTCTTGACACTGTATGTTCTATGGGTTTAGACAAATGTATACTGTCTTATAACTACCATTTTTTAAATCTTTATTGTTGAAAGTATGACGTATGTCCCCTTATTCCCCCCAGTGACCCCATTTAGCCCGCCCCCGCCTTCCTACTCCAGGCCTTCACCACACTATTGTCTATGTCCATGGGCTGTGCATGTATATGCACACAAGTTCTTTGGTTGTTCTCTTCCCTCCCACCCTCCCACCTGCCGCCTTCCCTCTGAGATTCAACAGTCTGTTCCATGCTTCTATGTCTCTGGATCTATTTTGTTCACTGGTTTATTTTGTTCATTAGTTTCTACATATGAGTGAGAGTATGTGATACATTTTATTTTATTTTAATCTTTATTGTTGAGATTATTACAGATGTCCCTCTTTTTCCCCCCCATAGCTCCCCTCCACCCAGTTCCCATCCCACCCCAGGTATCACACAGAATAGTTTATCGCCCTAAATATCACTTGTGCTCCACCTATTCATCCAGTCAATCCCCCACCCCTGGTATCCACTGGTATTTTTACTGTCTCCATAGTTTTACCTTTTCCAGAATGTAATGCCGTTAAAGTCACACAGTATGTAGCCTTTTCAGATTGGCATCTTCCACTTAGTATATGCATTTAAAGCCTACGCCTTTTCATGGTCTGATAACTCATTCTTTTTTAGCACTAAATACAATTCTGTTGTTTGCATATACCACAGTTTATTTATTCATTGTCCTGTGAATACCTAGGACATCTTGGTTGCTTCCAAGTTTTGGCAATCTATATAATAAAAGAGTAATATGCTAATTAGGGCTATATCTTCTGGATGACCTTCCGGATTCCTTCAGGACAAAGCCGCAGTGGCTGCGAGGGCCGAGGCTCAGGCAGCCACTGGTGGCTGTGAAGGGCCGAGGTATGGCTACGAAGGGCCCAGGCTCAGGCCAGCAGTGGCAGCAGCGGTGGTGTAATGGGGGCAGTGCCTTCCCCTGATCCACCAAGTCACCTCCTGCAGAGGGAGGCCAGACTGTGGCTTTGGCTCGGGCTGAGGCAGACGTGGTTAGGGGTGATCAGGCCTGCAGGGGAGCAAGTTAGGGTCAATCAGGCCAGCAGGGGAGCAAGATAGGGGCGATCAGGCTGGCAGGCAGAAGCAGTTAGGGGTGACCAGGCAGGCAGGCAGAGGGATTAGGGGTGGTCAGGCAGGCAGGCAGGTGAGCGGTTAGGAGTCAGTGGTCCCAGATTGCGAGAGGGATGTCCAACTGCCGGTTTAGGCCCTATGCCTGGGATCGGGCCTAAATCAGCAGTCAGACATCCCTCTCACAATCCAGGACCGCTGGCTCCTAACTGCTCACCTGTCTGCCTGCCTGATTGCCCCTAACTGGCCCCCCTGCCAGCCTGATCACCCCTAACTCAGGCCTCTAGTTATAAATAAAGCTACTGTAAACATCTGTGTGCAGGGTTTTGTCTGGATATAAGGTTTGCCTCCTTTGGGTAAATATCAAGGAGTGCAATTGTTGGATTTTAAGGTAAAAGTATATTTAGTTTTGAAAGAAACCTCCAACTGTCTTCTAATGAGATTACACCATTTTGCATTCCTACCAGCAACGAATGGGGATTCCTGTTGCTCCACATCTTATCCAGCATTGGATGTGGTCAGTGGTTTAGATTTTAGCCATTCTAATAAGTGTGCAGCGGCATCTCACTGCTGTTGTGATTTGCAATTTCCTAGTATCATATAATGTTGAGCATTTCTCATATACTTATTTGCCATCTGTATATCTTCTTTGGTGTCTGTTCAGATCTTCTGTGCAATGTTTAGTTGGACTGTTTTCTTGAGAGACATAAAAAAAAATGTTTAAGGAGAAGAAAATGTCTTCATTGGGTGTAGTTACATGGGTCAATAACTTGTCACAGTTTTAAGAGTTTTTGTGTAATTTTGGATAACAGTCCTTTATCAGATACGTCTTTTGGGTGTATTTTCTCCTAGTCTGTGGCTTGTCTTCTCATTCTCAATTTCTTTCTAGAAATATTTTTGTAATGCATGTTTTTAAAAGTGACCCTTTTGGGGAAAAATTAGCATAGTGATAGTTTTTACATAGATGTCAAATATGAATAGAACAGTAAAGGTTGTACCACAGGTGATTTCCTCTTCCTTTGGTTTTACTTTGTTTTGGCTCATTTACTGACAGTCAGGTTTAAACAAATCCCTTCTTCTCTCAGAGTCTCAGTTTCTCCTAAAGCTCTCACAGGGCACATGCCAATGGCACAGCCAGTGGAGGGCAAAACCCCAGCTCATCTCATAGCAACAGAGAGACCTAAACCCCAAGCCATCTAAAAAAAAAAGGATTTAACATGCTGACATAAGGCAAGATGCTTAGTGACTCTCCCTAATCTTCACCCGCATCTCTGTGAGGAGATGTGCAAAAAAAAAAAAATGGATATTATTTGATCTGCTTCTTGGAGAAGTATCTGAGATGGAAATCTCCCCAGGGCTGAACTGCTGACTGACAGAGTGGAAGAAACACCAATACTCTGAGTTACAAATGAATGTAGGGGAGATTGGGAAAAAGGGAAGTAAACATGCTGCATAAACCTAAACCTGGAAATGGTAAGGGCGGAAAAGCAAATGAATGAGAAGAACAACAGTTAAAACCCGTGGAGTCCTAGCACCCCCAGTGCTCTCATAGCCATTAGCACCACTTCCACGGTGGGGAAGGGTCCTTGGAAGCTCACTTTTTCCCACAATTCCCATTCCTGACCAGGTTTATTAACTATACTTTGTCTTACAGATGAAGAAGCAGGTTTAGAGAGCGCAAATGATCCACATCAGACTACACAAGCAGTGACCAAAAAAAGAGTGAAGTTTCAAGTCTTCCAACTTCAGATCTTGGCCTCATCGTGCCCACCCCCACCACCACCACCACCACCCCGCACCCCCATTTCTGCCTCACTGTAATTGGCTCAATTTTATCCCACCACCACCACCACCCCGCCCCCCAATTTCTGCCTCACTGTAATTGGCTCAATTTTATCCATTTTTGGGCAAATCTCCCTCTGCTGGTCAGTTTTATAAGACTTTATGGACACATTCCATATGACTCAAAGTCAGGAGAGATTATTAATATCACAGATGTTGGCATGAAGAAGGGGAAACAACCCTAACTGATTGGAATGCAGAACAAAAGCCAACATGATGACATTTTACAGGTTTAATACAAAAACCTGACAAAGATCTGACCTAATATACGGTGTACACTGCTTTGTAGCCACATGCTTCGGGCTGTTCCCCTGCGTAGAATGCCATTCCATCCTAGCCCACCTAGCCAGGCTCCACTATTCATCCTACAATTTCCGGCTGAATTATCTTCCCTTCTTGGAAGCCTCGCCTGGAACATCTAGGCAGAATCATCAAATCTTTCTTTGTGTCACAACTACCCCTAGAACACACGTGTGTTGATACACTGACCTCAGAGTACTAAATAATTGTGTGCATATATGTCTGTCTCCTCTGTGGAAGCCAAATGTAGATTATCCCAAGAATCCTGGGCACAGTATAGTTATTTGCTCACATGTCCACAAGCTCCTGCAGGGCAGGGTCTGGGTCTCCTTCATGCCTAGATACCCAGCCAGCACCAGACCAAAGAATAAACTGCTAATGCCAGGCAGGATTCTAGGGAACAAGGCAAAGTTCCTATCCTTGTGGTCTTTATTATGTTCTGGTAGAGAGAAGTAGATAATACACATCAAGACCAAAGAAAAGAATAAGAATGTTTCTGCGAGCTATACGAACTATAAAAAAATAAATAATAAATAAACAGGGCTATTAGGAAGGGACCCGTGAGTGTTTCCTTAGCCAGGTCAGGAAAGGTCTCCGAAAAAGCTACCCTTTGAGCCAAGGCTTGAGCGATGCGTAGGAGCCAGCCATGGAAGGATCTGGGGGAAGACTATTCCAGTCAGAAGAGCAGCCGTGTTCAATGAATCGCTGAGACAAGAAGTATACGCATTTAAGGAACAGAATCAAACTTTATTAAGTTTGGAATCATACCTCAACCTTCCATGGGGACAGGGTGGAGGAATACAGGAGAGTGCCATTCAGATTTCTTGAATGCCTTCCAGGTCCCTGGAACTTGACATATGTGATCCCACAGAATCCTCACAACCACAGAGTAGATTACCCCCATTCTACGGGTAAGGAAACTGAGGCCCACAGGCGGTGTGGCAGGATCCAGATCTGTCTGACCCCCTGACCTGGCACGTCCTATCACACCACGCTGTCACCCTCCACCAGCTGCCTCCCAGTGCAATAGAAGAAGTCAGAGCATGACTCATTCTATTGCCAGGGGGAAAGCCATAAGCACCACAGGCCAAAAGCTGTTGGTATTTCAGGACTTGAAGAAGCAGAGCCCATCTTTCCTGCGTCTGCCCGTCTGCCATTGCCGCAGCATACCATGGGCACCCGGAGACGTCCTCCAAATGCATCTTCTAAGCAAATACATTTCACTGGCTGTGAAAGCTGAGCTGTAGATAATTCCCTAAGCTCTCTCCCCCTAATTATGGTGCATACAGACAGCCAGGGAAACAAAGACTTGGGCCCTCAGTTGATTCACCGCCGCCTCATCTGAAGTCTAGGTATTTATTTTAATTCAGGACTCGGTTCCTTTTAAAGGAAAAATCAAAGAGTCCCTGAAGAGACTCTCCTGCTAAGATTTCAATCTCCATTTCCTCCGAAATAGATGTCAAAGGCAAAAACCCCAGGATCCTTGTGACAGTCCTCTTTGGGTTTCTAATTTGGACAAGGAAACCGTAATCTGGTGGTCTAACCCCCTGACGAAGAAAGCAAGAAGGAATGAAAATCAAATCAAGGAATCGATCAAAAAGAAAGAGGTCCGGGCAGAACGACATTCATGGGAATAGTTTCCTGAGGCTCTAAGCTAATAGGAGCAGCTGGTGAAGACCACCAAGGACAAGAGAGTCAGAAAGGGCTTCCAGGGAGAGAAAGCAGAGTGGCTTCTGGGGACAATGGGGCTGAAATTAGCATTCCAATGAGCCCGCACAAAGGGACCCTGGCCAAGCCTGGAAGGAGGCCCCTTTCCTCCTGCCCCTTCTTAAGGTCCATTTGTATCTCTCTGCAGCCTCCCCACAAAATAGGTTGGCTTCCTACACTTACCTTCTTGTGTATTTTTTTTAAAGGCAGTGCGTTTGGGGGCTTCATTTAGCTAAAAATAACATCGCTCCTCGGCTTGGTATTTGGGCAGAATATGGCCCCGACATTTAAACACGCACTGTGGTCAGAACTTTGCCGTCTCCTTTTCCCTTCCTTTTAATAAAAGTTTGGATTCCACTGAGCGCTCCTCCACTCTTAAGCTCCAAACATTTCAAACAGCACAAAGGATATGACAAGATGAAAGGAAGTGCCCACAAATAGACAGCTAGACAACTAGTTAGCAGCTGTCTGCTTTTCTTCAGGGTTTTTGTTTTTTTTTTTCCTGCAGGGGGGAAAAAGTTTATTTTTTTTTTTCATTCTTGAAGGAGGCTGACTACAGACTGTCTCTCTCCTGGTCTCGTGTTCTCTCTCTCTCTCTCTCTCTTTCTCTCTCTCTCGCATTGGCCATTTTCCAAGCCTGTTGAGTGTTAGAAGGAGAAAAACACTTACCATGCCATGTGTAATCCTGACCTTTAGAACTCATTGTCCTTCTGGGGCAACGTGTGGAGAGCTGCGGTGGATAAGTGGAATTGCTCATTCTCCATCTTTTATAGTCCAGTGTTTGCAATTTAATGAGGTTTTGGTGTTCCATCAAATAAGGGCATTTCTTTAACAAAAAGAACCCGAAGCACAGGTTTTGATTTAAAAACCTGCCCTGGCTTGTTGAAATCTATTTCAGATCCGGATCAACTGAGGTTTAATTTGAACTTATTCCTCCTCTCCCCTGACAGGCCTGGCCAGGACATTAGTCGTTAATTCCTGATTTTAATTGCAGCTGCGGTGCGAGTCTTCTCTCCCCCTTCTTGCCTAAGCAGACCTTAAGCTCCTGAGATGAAGGTCCTGTAGCATGAAGACAGATGTTTGCAGGGCAACTGAGAACGCCTCGCCTCCTCGGTGCTAATCCACATCCTCCCTCAGATCTCCATGTGATACTGCGGGAGGGGTAGAGAGGCAACAAGGGCTTCCTTCAGGGCTGCAAGTGTGCACCTGTGCTCACGCCCGCTGGGAAACACTGCCCCGTTATTCCCTCCTGCCTGTCGAATTCGAGGACCCTGTGGTGGTGTTTGACTGACCAAACCAGATTCATCCTGCACACCCTCTCACTCTGAGGGGCAATGTCCTCCCCTTGTGCAGGAACAGGGTATTGGCCTACAGTGCTTGCTCCCTTTCTCACCCATCAGTTCATCAAATCCATCTCCACTGATGTCAATTCTCTCTGCTAACCACCTCTCAAATGCATCCCTGGCCTCCATCCCAGCCTCTGATGGTGGCCAGGTTTTGGGCCTTCATCTTCCAACTGACTTACAGCCTCCAAATGAGAACTGAAGTCTCATTTCCCTCTAACTCATCCTCCACACTGCAGCATGAAAAAAAGGTTTAATTACTATTATGACTGCCTGTATCACCACTACCACCACCCCCACCCCCAGTAATTCTTACCTGCCTCAACATGAAGTCCAGACCTACTCCAGGTTTTAGGGCCCCTCACCCTCTCCCCTCCCTGTCTGTCTTCATGGTCTCTTGCTGCCACTCACCCCTAAGAGCTCAACGCCAGCTGCATCAACCTACTAATGCTCAGGCTTCCATGACTTTCTTCAAACTGTCCCCTCTGCTCGGATGTCCTTCCTAACTCCAGCCTGGCAACATATCGGTTCACGCCATGAACACTTTCCCTGGCCCTGGTTTTGGAGATGGTCCCGCCTGTTGTCCCACATCACTGCAGGACCCCTCCACTGCCTCACGTGGCTGTCAGCCACGTACTGAGAGGAAGCCTCGTTCCTTGTTCCTCATTCCTCTGAATTCGAGCCAGATGGGAACAATATATGTATCTCTCTCTTCCCACAGCCTAGTCCAGGGCTAGGCATCAATAAATAAAAACTGATGGGTAGATGAACTAATTAATGAAACACTTATCTAAAAACGGGTCCAATGTTTCTGCAGGCCTGTTGATCATGGTAGAAAAAGGGCCAGGAGGTCCTCTTCAAGAAAGCTCACCTAGGGCAGCTTTTCTGTCTCGGGCTGACTGTCCATAGGACGGAGGATGGTGTGCAAGGTGCTGTGGGTGGGGACACATCCTGTCCCTGGGCCTCGGGAACCTCCTGGTTAGCCCTTCTGTATCCCAGAGAGGCAGCCTGGAGGCAGCAGAACAAGACTGGGCTGGATTCCAAGGCCTGGATCCTCTACCATTTACTCACTTTGCAACTTTATAGAAGTCACATAACCTCTCTGAGCCTTCATCTGTTAAGCATGAAAGTACCATCCACCCTGACTGTTTCATAGTCAGGAGTAAAACATCACCTGTAAAGATTTTTTTTTAAAGAGCTATCATCCTTATCTCACTTTTTAAGGGTTTATCACCTGGTCAGCTTAGCAAATGTGCCTGAATTTTAAAACGTCTGCCCCCCAGAGATGCTCTCCCACTAAAATCTTGAACTTCTATTTACAAGCAACTAAGATGCAAGATATACCTGCGTGGTATAAAATCCCATTTTGAAGTAGTTGTCCGTGTGTTTTTGCTTCGTGACAGCTCTCATGGAATTTCTTCACTGTTCCCCCAAGCATATCCCCCTCTGCGCATACCCAGACACCTATATGTGAGTCACCTAATATTGGCAGGTAAAGGGGACACAGAGGAACCAGAAAACCAGGAGGGCATATTCTTAAATATTGAGTTCAAAATCCACTGGTCCTGGTATAAGACGGAAAGATTTAGAGCATACTTTCATAACAGGTTGTGGCTGCAACTAGACCAGCGGTTCTCAACCTGTGGGGCGCGACTCCTTTGGGGGTCGAACGACCCTTTCACAGGGGTCGCCTAAGACCATCGGAAAACACATATATAATTACATATTATTGTTGTGATTAATCACTATGCTTTAATTATGTTCAATCTGTAACAATGAAAATACATCCTGCATATCAGATATTTACATTACGATTCATAACAGTAGCAAAATTACAGTTATGAAGTAGCAACGAAAATAATTTTATGGTTAGGGGTCACCACAACATGAGGAACTGTATTAAAGGGTTGAGGCATTAGGAAGGTTGAGAACCACTGCACTAGACTAAAGTTTCGTGGGCTGAGGAAGAAAAAGAGGGATCACATGGACAGAAACAGTGGGATGGAGAGACCGCAGGCATTTCCTTGAGCAGGCATCATCCATCATCATCGTCAGCCTGGGAGCTGGGTGGAAACCTGGGTCCCTCGTTGTCTGCTGATCTCCACCAAACCATAGCAACCAGGACTTGCCCAGGAGAGATCTTCATCTCATCTCTGTCCCAATTTGCCTGCCCCTTATCTAATCTACTCCAGGTCAAAAATGGTCCAGGACATTTGTAGGGCCCTACGTATATATACATACCAACACACACATACACATAATATACACACATATACACACACACATACACACACACATGTGCATGTTGCCACTGACAACAAAACAGTGCCTTGGAGACACTGGGATGGGGAGGTTATTCCCACAGTTTTAGATTTTTTTTGTTTTGTTTTTAGAAATAACAAACATTTATTCAGCAATGAGTAAGAAACACTATCTCCTCCATCCATTAATGACTCTTCCTATCCTCTGAACAAAAGAGACACAGATGGGGAATGTAGGGAAGTGGGAAGTGGAGAGGAGCACAAGGACTGGCCCACCACCTTCTCTCCTTGTTTGCCACGATGACATCCTACAGAGCTGGGGAGGCAAAGAGGCTCCACCCCACAATGTACCATGTGACTACTCTGAGGACAGGGTCCACACAGCTACAGCTGGGCTCAATGAAACTGTGACAAGCAAAGCAGCCTGTCCCGGGACTGCAGGGGAGAGGGCAGGGTAAAGCCGTGCATAAAGTACCTCTGAGACTTTATACTAGTATAGATCTTCAGAAACTAAACTGATAAATCAAAGGCACGTGGTTTTTTTGTTGCTGTTTTTTTTGGGGGGCAGGGGGGGTGTTGTTTGTTTTTTTGAGGGGGCGGGAACCAACTTGGCCTCCTAACAAATAAAACAGAATATTTGCTCTGAAGAATTGACTTAGAATAACATCAAGGTCTTAACTAAAGTAGTTACTGTAATAAAAATTCTCCCTGAGTGCCCGTCCTTATTTATCAAAAGTGATTAGTATCTTTCACTGACATGAATGAACATTTATGGAACCAGATGATCCTAATTTCAGAATGGCTGAACACTGATGCCCACTGAGTTGGTGGGGCCAGAGGGAGGCTGGATAGTGGTTGAGCAACCATGTTTCTGCCTAACGAGGGAGCGATCTGCTTTTTATTCACCCTCTGATCCTTCTGGCAAAGCACGCCAGATTAACCCCCCTCACACCTCTGCAGTGAGGGCTGAGCACAAGGATGGCTGACCAAAGCCGGGAGCATGAAGATGAGGAAAAGGCAGGGGACAGAATCGTGCCAACAAAGGAACAGCCCAAATCTTAAGGGAGCAGAGAGAATGCAGCAGGCTCAGAGCCAGGCGTGTTGGAGAATACAAATGTCACTCATGCACTCACGCATTCATTTGATTATTAATTTCTTAACAGCCTTAAGTTCCAGGCATACTGCACGGTGAGAACAGAAGTCAACGCCATCAGCAGAGCTGCTGTCCTCCTGAGGTTACCACTGACTATAGGAGGAATAATTACCGAGGCAATTACAATACAGCAGGACAAGAGTTATAAGGAAAGAAGCCCCCGGCAGTGCCCCCATGACGGAGAGAAACGGGACATGGTCAAGGGTTGGGAATGGCATTTGGGGAAGGTCATGCAGAAGTAACTTTGAAGCTGGGGCCCAAAGGATGAGTAAGAGTTTTCTAGGTAAAAGGGATGGAATGTGTGACTCAGGCAGTTGGAACACCCAGCGTCCTCACATAAGAGGACCAAGAGACAAAGCAAACCCACCGGTGGGTTTTGTCTGGCCCACAGAGTTTTATAGGTTAGTTGTTGTTGCCAATAATGAAGGTTTCACATTAAATTTCAGATTTCTCTTGAAATTCCCTCCTGGTCACAATTGGCTGGAATTGAGTAGGGGTTGCCCCTCTAAACAGGGCCTGATTTGCCCCAGTCCCCACCACTCCTTCTTGTGCCCCTACCAGTGAGGCCTAGTTCAGTTGCCATGTATCGTCAACTTTGTGATGTTGTCTTTCCAATAGTAGAGTAAAAGAGAAAAAAAAAAAAAAAGGCAAAATTTTTCTTACATTCATGTTTCTACCAAAATGGAAAAAGCCAGATAGAGCAAGGAAGCCGTGTCTCACCCCGCTCTTTGCCCTTTGCCCTCATTAGTACAGCCAGCTCAGCCCAGGATGCCTTTGCGTGCCGAGTCCCTGGTCTACCAACATGTGGGGTAGGAACCATGTCCTTTTCACCTCTGTGGATTCAGCATCACACACAGTGCCTGGCACTTAGTGGAGGAAAAATAAATGTTTTTTGAATGATTTAGTAAAAAAAAAAAAAGATATAGGATGGCTACAATCCAAAAAAGAGCACATCTTACAATGGAATATTATTCAGCTATAAGTAAGAAGGATCCTGCCACTTGTGGCCATGGGGATGCACCTTAAGGGCATTATGCTGACTGAAATAAAACAAAGCAGAGAAAAATAAATACCATATGATCCCATTTATATGTGGAATCTGGGGGGAAAACCCATAGAAAGAGATCAGATTTGTGGTTATCAGAAAGGCATGGGGTTGCGGAAGGAAAAATTGGATCAAGGTGGTCAAAAGGTACAAACTTGCAGTTATAACTAAAATATGTACTAGGGATGTAATACACCACATGACTATAGTTAACAATGGTATGCGTGACAAGTTATCAAGAGAATAAATACTAAGAGTTCTCATCACAAGGGTGAAATTTTTTTCTTTTTCTGTCTTGTGGTTGTATCTTCATGAAATGATGGATGTTAACTGAACTTACTTCGGGAATCATTTCATGATATATCTACAAGTCAAATCATTATGCTGTATACCTTAAACTTATATAGTGCTATATGTCAACTAGAGGCCCGGTGCACAAAATTCATGCATGGGGGGGGGGTCCCTCAGCCCAGCCTGCACCCTCTCCAATCTGGGACCCCTCGAGGGATGTCCAACTGCCCATTTAGGCCCGATTCCACCGGGATCAGGCCTAAACGGGCAGTCAGACATTCCTCTCACAATACAGGACTGCTGGCTCCCAACCACTCGCCTGCCTGCCTGCCTGATTGCCCCTAACCCCCCCCCTGCCAGCGTGATCGACGCCTAACTGCTCCCCTGCTGGCCCGATTGCTCCTAACTGCCCTCCCTTGCCAGCCTGGTCGCCCCTAACTGCTCTCCCCTGCCAGCCCATTGCCCCTAACTGCCCTCCCCTGCAGGTGTGGTTGCCCCCAACTGCCCTCTCCTGCAGGCCTGGTTGCCCCCAACTGCCCTCCCCTGCAGGCCTGGTTGCCCCCAACTGTCCTTCCCTGCCAGCCTGGTCACCACTAACTGTCCTCCTCTGCAGGCCTGGTTGCCCACAACTGCCCTCCCCTGCTGGCCATCTTGTGTCCACATGGGGGTGGCCATCTTATGTGTTGGAATGATGGTCAATTTGCATTTTACTCTTTTATTAGATAGGATTATATCTCAATAAAACTGGGGGAAAAGAGAAAGAGCACATCTTATGGGACAGGTTAGGATGAATGTAAAGGAGGGAGGAGGAGCCTGTCTTGAGGCTGGAGAGTAGGGCAGCACCATCTCAGAAGGTCTGGCTTTACCCTATGGGCAGTGGGAACTTTTTGAAGGGTTTTAAGTAAGGGAGTTGGCTGGAATAGATCTATGTTTGGAAAGGACTTTCCACAGCATTGGAAAAGATGGGTTAGAGGGGAACATCAGAGGGTCTGGTCTAAGGAGGCATCTCAGGGGTCAGCAATCAACAATGAAGGCCCGAATGAACAGAGGTGGTGGAATGGAAGGGGAAGAGTTTTTAGGTGACCGAATCCCCAGGTTGGGTACTGGTTTGAGGTTGGAGAGGAGAGAGAGGGTCAGACCGAGGTCCTGGGGTGAAACCATCCAGTACTGAAAATAACAGGGAACCCGCGAATCTGCTCAATCATGATGAGCCTACCATCCCTGATCTTTCTTTCCTTTTTCAATCCTTTGCCCGTCTGGGGGTTCAGCTACTGTTTCAGTAGTGTTTTCCAGATAAAATACATGGAACATATGGGCATCCTGTTTTTCTACTTGCTAAATCTTGCAAACCTAGTTCTAGCCCACTCTTTCTCCCTAGGCTCCCCACGGTTACCCATCCTGTGGCCCAGAAGTGGGGATTTGAGGAGGCGTCATCGGACCACAGGGCAGGAGTCTGCGAACGCTGTTCTAGAGTGTCCCTCTTGGCAAATAAATGGACTTGTTTTTCTGTAATACATTCCTGTGGCTCATCAAGTCTTGGCGTAAAGAAACTATCCCCGTACTCCACACCAGAGCAGTTCCTAAAGGGACCAAGGGATTAGCTGCAAGGCAGAGGCAATGAATCAAAACCATAAAGACAAACAGGGACAAGAGGACAGAAAGGGGAAACAGGCGGCGAGAAGGGGGAGGAAGGAACAGAAAAATCCACCTCTATTCTGGGTCAAGCAGAAGACCCGAGGTCCTCAGGGCGTCTAACAGCTGCACACGTGAGTGATGGAATTATAGACACTCTTTCACCTTCATCGTCACACTTTTCCCTGTGTTCAAAAGTGCCCCAATTGACTCTGTACTACTTATATAATTAGGTTTTTAAAAATTAGAGAATGTACTTTTTAAAAGGAAGAGTAGGCAGGCTATTTGATATTTTTGCTGCAAACACTGTAGGATTTATCTCCAGACCTTTGGTAGCAGTTAGCATCACTGGAGCTTATGAGGCGGATGCATTTGTAGCAAAATCGGTGGAGGTGACAGCGCTGTCGGATGGGTCTGCACAGGCCGTCATAAAGCCGAAGCATTTGCATGTAGAGATGGCACTTACTAACGAAGAAGCTACTGGTGCTAAAATGTCTAAAACCTTAGGAAAACCTATCACCATGCCACGTCTTTTTAGCAGAACCATCACAATCTGATGCCACCCAGAGTGTCAAACCAATAGGAAAAGATAAAATATGTTTTCTTCATTACAATGCCAATTTGTTAAAAAAAAAAAAAAAGAAAGAAAGAAAAGAAGAAAGAAAGAAAACAAACAAACACACATTAATTCCAATGGGTGTAAACTATTCTCTCTGGGAGGAGGGGGGAAGAGGTAATCATGACAAATTATCCTTTTTCCAAGTTATCATCATCCTGCTCGGTCTCTGTCAAATTGTTCCTCAAACACAGCAATCTGCCAGCCCTGCTCCCCTCCCCCTCCAGTGCTATTTATACCTTTTGGATCAAACCAGCACTTTGCATATCTCAGCCATTTCGGGGCTGCATTGAGGAAACGCACTGCTTTCCATCTTTCCCATCAGAGCTGCTGGTGGACACGTCCCTGAATATCCTTAAGACAATGTTCTACAGTCACTTCCATCTACATCTGTCGATAGTTATGGTCGAGGGGGATAGGCTAAGTTTCACCCAGGAAGCAATGGTTCATTTTTCAAGCCAATGTGTTGCTTCCACATGACCTGTCAGCAGTAACACAACCTTGATCTACAACTTTGCAAAGAAGTGGATGTGAGAGTCATTCTCCCCTCCCCCCCACCCCACCTCCCACACCCGGGAAATTAATTGCTATTTCTCCTAAGTAAGGACTGTAGCCATTTTTTTTTCTTTCACAGCTGTGTGTTAGGTCTCCCATTATTGTATTTGGAGTGGGAACGCATGGAAAAGAAACACAATATCCAAGGTGATAGAAGACTAAAGAGGGAGTAAAAGAATGGAAGAAATCGATAGAGTGTTGCAAAGAAGGGAAAGAGGGGACAAATGGAGAGGATAAAGTTAAAGAGATGATGAGGTTCTATCTTGGAACATCGGCTTAGCAGGACACTGCAGCTGTTTCTTTCCAACTATTTTTCTGGATGGAAAGTAAGTTAGGGAGCCTGCAGAATTTTTAAGCTTCTCCGTGATGGTTTACAAGCTTCTACCACAGTCTCATTTCTCCCACTGAGTAACACTCCTCCCCCACCCCCACCCCCTTTCTTTTAGTCAGCATGCTAGGAGCTTATATCTAAAGTGTTTAAAATTACTAGATGTGGTTCTATTCTAAACAAATTATTGACACTACAAAACCAGGAGGTTTAAAATGAAAATGATATATTTGTAAAACTTCAAGTGAGTATGGAGTGAGGGGCAGAAAAGAGGAGAAATGTTTAAGAACTCTAAGTCTTAAAAAAAAAAAGAACTCTAAAGTCTACTTTTTCCAACCCACGAGGAGTCCACATATTTGGAAAATTCAAGGGAACTTTTGATATTTACTGGAAACTTGTTGGAGTCTACACAGTAAATTAGACTATGTTTCACCCATCTCCCCCCTCCCTCCCCGCCATGTTTAGGAAAATGTATAGGCAGGAGCTTCATGCTGGCCAGCAGTTCCCTTAACTCTCAAACAAGGAATGCAGTGAGTAGCCAGCTTGGACCTCCATGACCTCAAAGGAAAAAGTAGCTTAATTCCTACCCGATGTGGGAGAACAGAAAGGGTACTGAGTGTTGCCTACTGGGATATAAATTAGGTCCCATTTTTCTCACCCTTAAAATCAGAATACTGACTCATAATCTCTGAGCATTTACTGACGTATAAGTGAAAAAATTACCAGGTGAGCTGAAAAGCTCACAGTGCGCTGGTTTTCACCGCTATCCTGGCTCACAGGGAGGGTCAGCCCCTCCAACCTCCTCCATCATTTGACTGTGGCATTTGCTTCCAAAAAGTTAGCCTCGGAAACATGTTTACCCTCCGTGTATGTTCAAGCTCTTGAAAAGGGCAAAGAAAAAGTGGAAGAGATGATCCTTTCCTCCATGACTAAAATATGTCTCTAGATCAAAATGCTCATATCTGAAACAAAATTTGAAGTATTTTCTGCTTCTTTTTTTTTCTTACAGTGGGAACATGGAAAGCAAGACAGCAGCAAATTAACTTGCTCTGATGATAATAGCAAACTCATACACAGCCTTCTCTACCTTAGGAAGAAGCCCTATGAAGTATGTACTATTAGTCTGGCATTGTGCACATGAGGAAAATGAGGCAGAAGGCCTGAGAGTGACATACGCCCAAGGTCTCAGCGCTAGTACATGACAGTATGGCTGGATTCTGATTCATCTGAGCACGCGTTCTAGAATCTGTGACGATACAGGCTTGGCAATGCGGGTGACAGACATGCCTCTCAGTGGTTCCACTTTGCCTTCAGGATCAAGTTCAAGCCCTTCAGCAGCAGCCACAGGTCCTTTGGAGGACCCCCCAGCTTCATATCCTGCCAAATCCTTACACACACACACACACACACACACACACACACACACACACACGCACACGTCTGCGGTTCCTATGGGTGCTGTGCCTTGCTCTGCATCTTTTCCTAATTTACATATATACTTCCCGCCTCCACTCCCTTTGTCTACCGAGCTACCTCATACGCATCTTCAGACTGGTCCCAGGACAGGTTTGAGCTCTTGAACATCAGTTGACCTCAGTGTGCTTTAACTAGCATTGCTCTTACTTTCTGTGGTCAGTTTCTCCAACCCCTACAAGGACTGCTCCAAACCTCGCCACTCACCCGCAAGTCCCCTCTGTCTTCCCTGCATCTTCTCCCTCAGATGACCTCACAGAAAATTATCTCATCAGCAAAACAAGTGACCCAGCCTGGACTACTTTATCCTCTGTCCTCCACACCAACAATCGTCCTCCACCCACATTACCCTGACCTTCTCCCTCCAACATCCAAGAAGGAGATGTACCTCCTCCTGCTCCAGACATATTCTTCCTTCTTGTTCTTTGTCATATCCTCTCCCAACAATTGTATTTCAACCTCTGATGGTTCAAATTCTTCCTCTACGGCAGTGATTCCCAAAGTGGGCGCTATCGCCTCCTGGTGGGCGCTGCAGCGATCCAGGGGGGCGGTGATGGCCACAGGTGCATTTGTTTTAACTTTTTTTGTATTACCTTTCTATTCTGAGTTCAATAAATAGTTTCATAATTTCAAACTTCAATGTTTCTAATATACACCTTTCTTTACTACATTTTACGAAAAAGGTAGAAACATTAATACATATATCTTTCTGTTTAATTGCTATTAAAATTTAAAAAAAATTAATTTCCAGGGGGCGCTGAGTAATATTTTTTCTGGAAAGGGGGCGGTAGGCCAAATAAGTTTGGGAACCACTGCTCTACGGGGCCCTTTCCCCACTGCTGAGAAACATGAACAAGTCCCTCTGACCTCTAAGGCTCTCTCCCATTCCTATGTCCCTATCTAGTAGCTACTGCTCTCTCCTTCCCCCTTTGTCAAAGCCAAGTATCTAGAAAGGGTTGTTTACTTTCAACATACCTTTTACTTCTCAGTTCAAGGCCCTAAATGCTCTCACCAAGAATACCTGTGAGCTCTGCACTGTGCAATCCCATGAACACTTTTTAATCTTCATCTCTATGACTCCATACCTTTGGTTCCCAACACCACCACCAGCTCAATTGTCTAGAAAATGCTTCTTCATCCTTAAAATATGGTTTGAGTCACCTCCTCTGTGACTCTTTCCAGGCCTCTCTGGCCAAGGGTGACTCCTCCCTCTTGGGGTCCATGTCGTACTTCACACATTCTTTAATTACAACTCTGCTCACATTTTGTAGTTAACTCTTTACATTTCTCTTTCCTCCCCTGCTCTACACTGTGTTCAGTACCTGGTAGACAGACCTTCAACTCATGTGTGTGTGTTTTTTAATTTAACTGGATTCATTCTAATCTGCTACTAAGGAGTAGTTGAAGCAAAGTTTATTTCTTTGTTTAAGAAAATCCTGTGGACTAATTCAAACCAAAAGCAAATCTCTTTTACCTATAGATATTAAAGAAGAAGAAAAATAAGGCATGAAAATATTCTCCAAATTGAAGCTGAGCCTCACATATTTTGACTCAGTTCATAGGAGTAACACCTTCGGGCATGTCACATGCACTGTAGGTACACACGAATGTTGATTGAAGGACAAGAGGAGCCTGCCTGGGAAGGTAAGATGGTGCCACAGAAATGATCCTAGACCAGGAAGAAAGACATTTAGGTTCTGTCTTCTGCTCTGCTATTTTCTCACCTGACCAAGTCCCTTCCTCAAGTCACCCCACCTGAACAATGATGAGGTTGAATTAAATGATCTTTAAGGGCACTTCCTGCACTGCAGGGCTAAAATCTATTTTTTCTGAGGCTTAAAAAGATCTTATATATGGAGGATAGATAGATGAAGGTCATAGTTTTCAAGAGGCTAAGGAACTGTGAAAAAAACTTGTAGCAAGGATACTGAAGTTTCAAAGAAAGCCAGCCACAGAAAGGATTCAAGGAAAACCTGTGATTCAGGTTTAAATGACTACAGTAGGTCCTCGGGTTACATGGGAGATCCGTTCCTACGGTGCGACATAAGGCGATTTCCGCCGTAAGTCAGAACCCACCTACATCCCTCACATGGAGCACATACACAGCAGTAATAAAGTGAAATAGTAAAAAAAAATTTAAAAGGAAGATAACAATTCCTGACCTTTACTTGTGGTAAATAAATAATAAAAAACATAAAGCACATATGTACATACGTCGAAATGACGTAACTTTTTTTTATATATAAATAAATGGGAGATGGCGACGGAACCACGAAACGACCTACGTGGAGTCCGACGTAACCTGAGGACTGTCTGTAATGAAGAGGCGAGAGCAATACGGAAATGAGCAGATTTCCAGGCTGAATCTAAGGAAGGGTAGTTGTACGGAACCACAGACTCGAAAAGTCAAGCCTGGGGGAAAAGTGGGAAGGGTGACAACAGAGCAACTGAGGAGGACAAGGACTATATGGAACCCTCTCCACTCCATGGAACCTCTAGGAAATGGGCCGAGTCAAATTCACTGGCGAGAGTTGCAAATACTTACTACCCGAGAAGATCCAGTTTTCAGGTAAGGTGAAGAAGTTTTTACTTATTGCAACAAATATTCATGGCGTTCCTACTGTATGCAGATACTGTGCTAGGCGGTGTGAATAAGACAAATGCGGTTCCAGTCATTTGACATATTTTCTGTGATAGAACAAACAATAGACAAATGATGCCAAGTGTGCCTTGAGTAAGACTAGGGCACAGCTTCAGGAGAAAGGCGGTCAACGCTCACTCCTCTGGTGACAGGCATCTATATGCTGGAGGGATAAAGGGGTTTGACTTTGTGCCTACGGCTGATAAGACTAAAAGGGGCATGAGCTGGCTACAAAGTTCCAGGGAAATTGGCTTCTTGCTAGTCATTTTACAAACGCACCTCCACACCGTGACAGCGAGCTGAACATCCTTTTACAGGTGGACTTTCAGCCCGGGGCTTTTCTCCTGTTTGAGCTGGATCCATGTACCCCACTTGACTCATTTCACCCAGAGACTTCGTTCTCTACTAAAAAGTCCTCAGTATCCAGCACTTTGTTCTCTTTCCAGACCCACTGAACTAGAGCTTCAGGTGTGCATCATTCTTAGCACCAGATATGGAAAACTTGCATATTATAAGCTTTGTGCTTGCAGCAGATAGCACCAGTGGTTGGCTGAGTCCTGGGTCACGCTGGATTTTGAATTGAGTACCAAAAGGCTCAAGAAGGATAAATTGGACCCATCAAAGTTTCAGACCCAAGTTAGCTCCTAAGAAAAATAGGGTGGTTTATCAGTCAGCTTTTGCTGCAACAACAAAAGTCCCCCCAAATCTTAGTAGTTTACAGCAAACATTTAGTTCTTGCCCTTACTACATGAAGGCTGAGTGGGGGTTCTGTTGGGCTTTCCTGGGCCCCAGTGTATTCTGCTGGGTTCCACAGGTTTTCTCCTTCTGCGACCCAGGCACAGGGAGAAAATATATTTGGGGCATCCTATTCTTAGGGCAGAGAGCAGACACTCAAGGTAGAGGACTAAGCCTTCGAAGTTATGTACAAGTTCTGTTTAGACATGGTTTATATCAGATCTGTTCACAAACCATTCTCTAAAGTCACATGGGCAAGTTCAAAGTCAATGAGGCACAAAAGTATATTTTCATCAACATGAACAGACAGGGGAACAGGGGCAGGCAATGGAAAACAAACTGTATCAATAAATATCACAAATTAGCACAGGTGTTATAATAAGAAGAAACTGAAATTTGGAGTCAGAACACGGCACCTTGGGTTACTGCTCCAATCATTTATTTACTGCATGTGCTTGGGCAATACTTTACCTCTCTGAATATCAGTCTCTTCATGTAAAATGGGGATGATGGTGGTCATCTAAATTACATCACATGGCTATGTGGTCTTTGAAGGTCAGTTTACTTGATGTAAGTGAAAATGCATGTCAGCTATCAAACACTTTTAACAATTTTTTATCTTTTGTAATAAATTATTAATAACTAGGAGCCCAGCACGCAATTCGAAATCACGTGACGCCGCCCACCCTCCAGTCTGGCCCTGCTTCCCTCTCCGGCCCTTGAAGCAGCTGCGGCCGCTACTGATCAGGCCCTCCCCCAGCACAAGCACACAAAGGCCCCTGCCGCCCTGCCCCCGACGCTGCGCATGCAACCTCCTGTCCGGACGACCCATTACAGCGTCCCGGTTAATTAGCATATTTCTCTAAATATCTACACTAATAAAGACAAACATGCAAATTGACCATACCTTCGCTATGCCTGAAGCCACACCCACTAGCCAATCAGAGTGACTATATGCAAATTAACCCAACCAAGATGGCGGCCAGCAGTCATGGAGCTGGAGCAAGCAGGAGGCTTGGTTGCCCCAATGATGGAGGAAGCCAAGCTTCTCGCCTGCCACGGCCAGCTCTGAGCTCCACTCAAAGCAACAAAGTTTCAATTATAGAAGGTAAATAAACCCCAGATACCTGCTTTCAGC
>NW_005354595.1:4744962-4783214 GCF_000412655.1 Myotis brandtii
ATATATATATATGTGTGTGTATATATATATATATATATATATAGTTAGTAGCCAGCTACAGTGCAGGAACTATAATAGAAGTATATCCAGAACTGAAACATATAAACAAATAATCTCAGTCAAAAGTAGGTTCTCTTCTATCCTATATAATAAAATCGTAATATGCTAAGTGTCCGACTGAGCCGTCAACTATTTGGTCAATCGCTCGACCAGTTGCTATGATATGCACTGACCACAGGAGGCAGACGCTCCGAGGTTAGCTTGCTGCTGGGGTCCGGCTGATGGGGACTGGCGAGAGGGCCGGATACACCCTGGAGCCCTCCTATGGTCCCTCCCCAGGTGGCTGGCCAACCTCCTTTGCCCCTACCCGGCTGGCTGGCCCCCATCGGCCCCGATCAGGACTGGAAGAGATGGCCCCGATCGCAGGCCAGACCAAGGGACCCCACCCGTGCATGAATTTGTGCACCAGGCCTCTAGTTCATCTATAAAAGACACCAGATCTGAAATCTGTAAGATCCTTTTAGACTCACCATAGCCACTGTCCGAAGGAGAGGTCTACAAAGGTTACATTGAGATTTGAAATATACCCAACTTTCCATTTTATTCATGAAGACACCGAGTCTCACAAAAATTAATTTGCCTTAATGCTCCACAGCCCAATAAGACAGGATGCTTAAGTTAAACTTTGGTAAACCAAGTTTCTTACTTTCCCATAAAATGAGTAAGAAAATTTCTAAAGTATATATTTAATACAGAGACAAACTGATCCATGTGATAAATAAAACCGAAACTCCCCATGCTACAGAGCCCATGAAAATGATTAGTGTGTGTGTATAAAATTTTCATTGTTTCAGAATGAAAAACCTGACAAAAAGACCAAAGAAATGTAGCCCCAATCACACGGCAGTATCTGAAAACTCACCAAGTCCAACTTTGCCATCAAGTGGTTTGCTCCCAGGCAGGTAGCAAACAAGGTTTCATTTTCCAAGGTGACCGTGGGCAAGTGGGCACAGGGACAAGAGGGGACACACACACACTCAGAAGAGATCCCTCGAAACCCCAGCCCTCAGTGTAAAAACACACAGGCAAAGTACTCACAAATCAAAGGAAGTAGCACTTGCCTGGAGATATTTCCTGAGATTTGCAGCCTGCCTTTTATTTCACCAATACACCACTTTGTAAAATTATAGCATTCATGAGATTCCTAACTCTATGCGAGTCCAAAACCTCATGAGAAGGTGGGAACTTGTCAGTAGCCGCCTTTCACAGATGGGGTCCAGGGCTATGAGGTGGCAGACTGGAGGCTACAGCTCCGAGGAAGATTCAAAGGAAGTTTCTCCCTGACTTTCCCCTGATCGGCAGGTGGATATGAGGGGATTCCCACTGGGTATAGTGCATCCACTCTGTCACTTTAATCAAGACACCTCACTTTTTTTCTTTCCTGAACCAGAGCAGTAACATCCTAACTTTGTTAAGTGCAAATCTGACCATGACACCCCTTAGTGAAAAAATAATAAGTACAACAACAAAAAAAATCACCTCCCAACAAATCACAGCAGAATAAAGACAAAATCCCTCAATGCTAAATCTAAAGTTCCTCATCCGTTTGGCTCCATTCTGTGTCTCCTCCTCAACCCTGCAATTCAGCCACGCCAGGTTAACTTCAGGAGATATTCTGTGGCACCATTTTCTCTCATGCCCCCATAACTTCATTCAAGCTGACATTTGGCTTGAAAGGCCCTTTCCCTTCTGTCCACTATGCAAACTCTTAAAATGCTTAAAAGCTTCACCTCCAAATGTCACCTGGTCTAGACGTCACCACTCTACCCCCATCCCCAGGAAAAGCACTGTCCTTCTCTGTCACCCCAACCTAACCTGTGATGGCAGGGAGTGTGTCTTATACACCTGTCCATCCCCAGTTTGGGGGGCAGGGGGTGGTGACACATGGAATAGATGTTTAATGCAGGTTTGCTGAAAAGAGCTTATGGAACATTTATGAAGCTTCATAAGTACATTGTATTGGGAAAAGTACATATAATGTATTGGGTTCTCTTTCAACTATGTTAAATATCAAGGGAACATTTTACTAGAGAGGTAAAGTGATCTCACTTATTTGCTTCTAAACATTGGCCCATGGGCCACATCCAGTCTCTGATACAGTTTTTATAGGACATAATAAAAATAAGAATAAAGTAACACAGTGAGATTTTCTGCAATTACTCTTTTTTTTTTTAGTATTAGATCTTTGGTTTAATGGAATAAATGGAGCAGTAGTCAACTTAAGCTTTGTTTGGATTTTGCTTATTTGTTTATGCCCTTACTTTGCAGTTTAAACACAAGCAAGTCAGTATTGGTCTTTGTAACAGTCAGGGTCTCAGCAGGAAACAGAACTCACCCGGGCAGGATGGGAGAGGTCAATGGAGGAAAAGAGGGACATGTGAAATAATTTCAACAATAAAGACTTAAAAAAAAAAGTGAGAGAGACTTTAATGAAGGGACCACTCACAGAACTGGGGGAGTTGAGAGAATAAGAGCAGTGAGATGCCCAAAGGGGTCAAGGTGAGGAAACAGTGTCCCTGGAGCGAGGTGACTGTTAGAGCCGTGAAGAAAGCCTCCCACATCTCCCCGCCTCCCCAAGCAGAAGCCATGGCTTCTCATGGACATCACTATTCCTGACAGGCAGCACTGAAGCAGCCTCTCTCTCCTTGTTACTTTCATTCAAAATAAAGCTAACAGATTAATGGATAAGGAATGTATATGTATATGTATATGTATACATATTAATATTAACCAGCCTTTAAAAAGAAGGAAATCCTGCCATTTGCAACAACATGAATGAGCCTGGAGGACATTATGCTAAGTGAAATAAGCCAGACACAGAAAGGCAAATATTGCATGATCTCACTTATATGTACAATATTTTTTTAAAGTCTAACTCATAGTAACAGAGAGTAGAATGGTGGTTGCCAGGAGCTGGGAAGAAAGGGTTTATGGGGAAATACAGTTTAATGGGTGGAGTTTCAGTTTTGCAAAATGATGGTGGTGATGGTTGCACAACAATATGAATGCACTTAATACCACTGGACGGTGCACTTAAAATGGTCGCGATAAGGTCTGAGTCATGTGTAACTTAACACAATAAAAAAAAATAAATTTAAAAAATGAAAATAAACAAAATGAGATTGAAATGTACCTTATTGTCAAGTATTTCACTATTTGAGAAAAATAAGAACCAGTGGCAGACTGTGGACATTCAGTATTGTCGTTGTTGTTACTACCATTGTATTGTCAGCCAAAATTGAGACTGTGCAGTGGCCTCGGGCTAAACACAGAACATTCTCCTGGGAGCATAACACACTTTTATGGCATTCCTTCAGCTTGTTTTATCCAGAGACTCCAAAAAATAATAATAATCATGTACACCGTAATTATCTCCATCAGCAACCAATAAGCAGTGTGTTCCACCACCCATTCTCTGCTTTGCCAGTTGGCTGACCATGACCACCTGCAAATCTGTAGCAGGGGACATGCTCCAAGCCTGTTATGAGCACCTCTCCTTGTGCCTGGAGCCCTCATAAAACATGACCACAAATCATCAGACAGAGAATTTCCCATGGGGATTTTGAAGGCAATGGTTGGAGGTCAAAAGTCTTTGAGTTCAGTTACACATCATCACTAGAGGCTTTCTTTCATCCTAAAGATGCACAAGTCCCAAGCAGCACTAGGGAAGCAGAAAGAACACAGGCATTGACACCAGAGAGACTGGAATTCAAATCCCGGCTCCCCCACTCACTAGGTGTGTGACTTTGAATAAGTCCTTTAATGTCTCTGAACCTCAATGAAGTAGCAAAATGATTTCTGCCTTAGTATTTCTGAAGCTGGTCCAGTGCCTAGCATATAGCAGGTGCTCACTAAATAAGGATATGATGATGATGATGAGAATAGCCTATGATGTCCCTAACCAGAAGGGGTGGCTGTGAATGAAGACATCTAAAGTGGATGACTGCAAGTAAGGCTGGGCTCTCTCCGACAGGAATCAATGCTGATCGATGCTCCTCAGCAAGGTGGACAGCGACTGTGTCTGCTGAGCCCCCCTCCCTGCTTCTGCTCTTCTTTTGCATGAGGATGTGCCTCCTCTTTCTCCAACCACCTGTTCTTGTGGGGTGGGCCAATCATCCTTCCCCGCCCCGAACACTGTGCTACATCAGGCCATAGAAGGAACCATGTGACCCAGCCAGACTAATCAGAGTCCTTCACCAGAATTTTTTTTTTAATTCATTTGTATTGATTTCAGAGAGGAAGGGAGAGGGAGAGGGAGATAGAAACATCAATGATGAGAGAGAATCATTGATTGGCTGCCTCCTGCACGCCCCCTATTGGGGATCAAGCCCACAACCCAGGCATGTGCCCTGACCGGGAATTGAACCGTGACCTCCTGGTTCATAGGTCAACACTCAACCACTGAGCCACGCCACCCAGGCTTCCCCAGGATTTTCAAAATGACAACTAAAATAAGAAAGTCTTTTTCCGCTCTGGAATTGAGAAGATATGGCCTAAGATCTGCCTGTGCCGGGGGTATATAAAAATAATTTAGACCTGCTTAGTACCTTTAAGGAAATTCAACCTCTACAGTAAGCATCTGAGTGTGTTTGGTGCCTTGGTTGCCCTAAAAACCACAGCTGTTTGTTTCCTAGTCTCTCTCTTCTAGTAGCTCCTCGAGTTGTGGATCTCATTGTATCCACACTGACCGCACATTAAGTGCTCAATGAATGTTTGCTGAGATAAAATTAAATAAACATCTGAAACAAAAGAAAATGATGAAACAGCGAATATAAAACTCACACACTCTTCATAGACACAGAATGGTTTGATTTACCATTACACACACACCCCCCTTTCTAACTGAGGATAAAACATGTGGAAATTATACTAGTTACCACAAAATAGTTACCCTGTGGCCCCCAAACAGGGCTTAATGAGTTTATAAGTCAATAAAAAGGGTGTTTTTATTTTCTCCTCTCTCCTTTGTAAGTGCAGCCTCGCTCCAAAAGGAGAAGGGAGATAAACAGAAGACTCCGGGAGCTTTTGAAGCTGGGCTATCAACAAAGGATCTTCTAAATCAATTCACCACCAGGAACAGAACTCGGGTGCTTCTCAGAAACGTCTCACAAAGAAGCACAGAGAAAGGCTCTCTGGAGGCGGAAGCAGGAGATGTTTCCATCCTGAAGATGGAAATTGAGAACAGCAGTAAGGCCTGTGCCCGCCAACTTCTCCAGGGGTCAGCAGTGCCTCTCAGCTCCACGGCCATCACGGCACAGGCCGTTCAAAGAGGGTCAGAACCCTTCTCCAGGCATGAAAGTCAAATTTCCCAGCTCCCCTCCCCCGGGACTCCCATCCTTTCTGCCAGCACCAGGCCTACCGTGCAGTGGCCGCCAGCAGAGAACAAGCAGCATTGAGGAGGACCGAGTTGAGCATCTGCCAGCACCATCTGCAAATTCCACAGACTGAGCAGACAGAGGCGGCCTCAAGCCCCATTGAATCTAAAGAACAGGGATGTCAGAGGGAGACTGATGACATCAGCTGGACCTCCCCGGGCCAGTGCCTAGGGGGGCGCAGTGTACCCACTTCGCTTTTCAGATCCAAAAACATGATTTGCCCATGTACCCTGAGATGATCAAGCTTTTTTAAAAAACTCATGTTCCAACTAATCTCATGAAAGACTGGCGTATAAAATAAAATGGCTTTTCTTTAAAATAGACTTTATTTTTTTTAGGGCAGTTTCAGGTTCACAGCAAAATTGAATGAGACAAAATGGCCATTTTTTAAAATTTATAATGGGGATCAATAAACATGCTTTGAGTGTCTACCATGAGACATGTGCTAGATGGCAATGTAGCCAGTAAGATTGCACTGTTCTAACACCAAGTTGCACATGGTGAGAAAAAGAGAAAATTTAACTGATAAGGTAATAAGCATCAGAACTGTGAATCCTGAAAAAGAAGACACCTGCTAGGAAGGGCTCCTAGTGGCTAACGGGGGTCAAATTTTAAAAAAACAGAGCCTAGCAGAGGCCTTTCATGCAAATGTACTTCAGGGAGAAGAAGCCTGCACTGTTTCTGCCATCTGAGCCAGCCCTTCTAAAGGAGTTCCTGGAATCCTATTTCAACCAATAGGACTGAGGCTTTTCCCATCCAATCAAAGCCCTGCAGCTCTGACCAACCAGAGAGGCTTTATTCTGCCCAATTAGGACAGTGCCTTTTAGACCAATCAAACTTCAAGGATTTGGAATCCTCATTTGCATGAGGACAGACCAATCAGGGACCAGGGGTGGGGACTTCTGTCCATATAAGCCAGCTCCCCTCAGGCTTTGAGAGTGCACTTTCCCTTTCCACCAAAGGCTGAAGCTTGTCTCTCCCTAGGTGAGCTGAAGCACCAAAGATGTCTCCTGGGAGCAGAGTGGAGAGACCAGCACAGGCCAGAGCAGATTGGCACAGAATGGAGCAGACCAAAGGACAGCAGAGCAGACCATCAAGGAGCAGAGCAGAGCTGTCTAGCCAGAAAGGGCTGGCCCAGGACTGCCTCACAGCCATGCACTGTGAGGCAGTCACAATTGAAATGTTTTGGACTGAACAAAGTTTCCTTCTTCACCACACCCCAAATTGGGGTTCCTGGTGGCGTTGAATTGGCACCAAGGAAGAATAGTAAGCACAGAATGTTACAGTAACACAGAAAAGAGGCTCCTAATGCATGCTGAGGGATCAGGGAAGTCATCTCAGAGATATAATTGCCTGTGTTGGGTTTTGAAGAATGCATAGGCGTTTTCCAAGTGTGTAAGCGAACTACAGGACACTCCAGTCCAGGAAAAATAATGTCTTTATGACCGCTCCTTGCCCCAAGTCTGAGTCCAAAGGACCCTTAACAAAGACTCCCAGCATTACCTTCTCTGAATCCAGAAAGTCCTCCATGTCCATCTCTAAAGTTCTACCCTAATTTTTCACTTTCTCCCTTCTATTTCTCCTGTTTCCATTGTAAACTCAATGGAAGTTTTGCCCTTTCAAGTGGATAATTCATTGGATGCCCTACCCACTGGAACATTTGGATGTATCATTTCTCAGGGCATTATGCCTGAGCCTGGGGCTCTGTGACCCTCACTGGCTTGGTAGGGAATGAGGAGATTGAACCACTGCAGACAGTGGGAGCAGACGTGCAGTCAAAATTGCCTCTATCAGGAGTCCTATGCTCCACCAAGGTGCCCAAACCACATATAATCAGGTGTCTAGAGGACACCAGCTCTACACCCACAGAACTTAAGATCCTAAGAGTAAGTCCTCCAAGTTATAGCCAAAGCCTCATGAAATCCAACATGATCCAAATAGGAAGGTGGTAGGAGAGTGGATTCCCAACAAACCTAAGGACACACACTGATCTTCATTGGATTTGGACATGTCTAATATTCATTAAGTGAACACATCTAAGGGCCATCCCTCAAGTTCTCTTCTTATGAAGACAGCCAACTCAGGTGTCTGCTCTGATGTGTATACCTGTCTAGCTGTCTCTCTCAGAAGGGAACCTTCTTGAAATTTTTGAGGACCTCCTACCCCTCCAACACAAAATGAGGCATTTCACTAACACTCTCCATAGCTCCTCCCCATCATTTCTCTTTTCCCCAGCGTGAAGGACTTTCTCAGAGCCAGACTGGATCTCAGCCCTGCCCTTATGCCCATCTGTAAACACAAATGAGCTGTTCCATGAATCAGAGTCTTCTCTCTCCATCTGGTTTATGAGCCCCATCTTCAGGGGAAAGGAGTTACATCTTCAGGCTTTGTGTGTGTGTGTGTGTGTGTGTGTGTGTGTGCGCGCGCGCGCGCGCATGCACGCGCCATGCAACATGGGGCTAGTCACGAGGCTTCTCTGTAAAATTGGAGAAATGATAGAACCAACCTCAGAGGGTCACTGGGAGCATTACATGAAATGATGTGTGGAAAATCCCCAGCATGGTATATGGTAAGTACTCAAAACACATTTGCTCTTGATATAATTATCTCTTTCTTAGCTCCTTCATCAATTAAATAGTAAGGTAGGTACCTCACTGGGTTCTAGTAAGTAAGTGAGACAATGCATGTAAGAACCCAGCCTACTACCAACCACACACTAGGCTCTTTATATATGAAGACAATTAATGCTAATGCAGGGAGGAATTGCTGTTACACTTGAACTCCAAACAGGTGAGTCTATACTTCGAAGCAGAAGGTCTGAAACAAACCATCAGCCTTTTATTTCATAAAAATTCACTGCACACTGTGGTGAAAGGAGGAGACAAAGGAGGAGATAAAAAGCTATACCCATGAGTTGAGTCTCTATTCAGTCTTTCTTTCTTTGATCCACTAGACATTACTGAGCACCTACTAAGCGTCGAGGTCTAACTGGGTGATGTGATATATTTCTTTGTGGCAACAAGTTGAAATATCAAGCTCCGTTTTTTTTCTCTCCAGATTATCTCTCACCGAGATTATCAAAGGCTAGATCCAGTGGAGACTTTGCAAGGTAGGAGAGACGTGGACAAAAAGTACCAGAAGATGCCTGGCCGGCGTGGCTCAGTGGTTGAGCATCAACCTATGAACCAGGAGGTCATGGTTCGATTCCTGGTCAAGGTACATGCCTGGGTTGTTGGCTTGATCCCCAGTGTGGGAGGCAACAGATCAATGATTATCTGTCATCCTTGATGTTGTTATCTCTCTCTCCCTCACCTTTCCTCTCTGAAATCAATAAAAATATATTATTAAGTACTAGAAGTAACATCCTAAGAAAACAGCAAGTGGGGGAGGAGAAAACAGAAAGAGGGTGCATCAGTTTCCCAGTGCTGCCGTAACAAATTACTACCACCTGGGTGATTTAAAGTAACAGAATGTATTCTCACAGTCCTAAGGGGCAGAAGTCCAAAATCAAGGTGTCAGAGGGCCACAATCCTGCTGAAATCCTTTCGTGTCACTTCCTGACTTCTGATGGCTCCCGGCCATCCTTGCCATTCCTGGGCTTGAAGGCTACCTCACTCCAATCTCTGTCTCCATCCCCACATGGCCTTCTTCCCGGTGAGCTCCTTCTCCTCTTCCCGTAAAGACACGAGTCATTGGATTTAGCCCTCATCCTAATCCAGTATAACCTCATCGTAACTCATTACATGTGCAAAGAAAAAAACCTATTTCCAAATCAAGTCACATTCACAGATCTTTGGGGAGACACAATTCCATCCAGCACAGAGGGTATCTTCAGAGGAAAAGCAAGGTTTGGTGATTTGGGGGATGACACACTGGCACTTGGTCCTAAAACTCCTCCTCCTTCCCCTCCTCATCTCCACCCATGGAGAGGGTGCTTGCCCTGGTCTGTCTGGATTTGAGTGTTTCCAAGAGGCTTGAGGGTACATGTACTTGGGTCCATGAGGTTAGGACACTCTTCTTGCTGGAATTTCTAAGGACTCTCAGAGGTTCCTGCCCAGTACTGCCACAGAGGGCTATGGGAGGTACACAGAGGCATCGACAACCTGCCCCAGGAGGGCTGTGTGTCTGAGCGGAAGGACACACAGCACAAAAGGGGAATGGTGCCCCACTGATGAGGACTGCGGAGAGATGCCACAGCCCACAACCCTGTTCTGTGAATTTCGTCGATCAGGGCAAAGAGAACACTGCTAAAGAGTCATTTACTCGTTTGTTCATCTACCATCCACTCACCCATCATCTGTTTACTCATAGCATAGACTCTCTGGAGACAGGCTTCCTGAGTTGGGCCCTGGCTCTACAAATGATTGGATGTGTGACTTGAACCAAGCATTTATGGCCTTAATTTCAATTTTCCCCTTCTGTATAATGGGAATAATAATAGTGATTATCTCATAGGCTTACTTTATTGGGGGGTGGGGAGGAAACACCTGAGTACAGTGCCTGGCACAGAGTCAGCATCCGTACGTGTTAATGGCTACAATGATAAAGATGATAGTGACAGTGATGATGGTGATGATATGCGGTAGGAAACCTGCACAAAGTTGGAGGGTAGAGATGCATAAACGCAATGCAGGCGGAGTGCACACAGGCAATACTGTCAACACCAGCCTGAACAGTCGGGCAAAGGCTCCTGCTTCTGCTACGGGGCTATTTTAAGATCTGGTGGGTTTCAAAAGGAAGAAGAGATGCTGCCACATCCCTTCCAGTTCCCAGTTTACAGGGGTCAGCTGCACACCTGCAATTAACCTTGAAGGGGTTTGGGGAGGTGCTCATTTTCCCTCTTTTATTTACCATTCTTTCCCAGGTCTGTTCCCTCAGTCACTTGTCAATGTGTCACTTCCCTTCAACCTTCCCTCTAATGCATTTGCTAAAAAACAATTTCCAAGCTCCCCTCGTTACCAGGAGAGATGCTGAGAAAGAAAAAAGAGATAGAGAGCTAGAAGAGCTATAGACTCTCTTTGATGAGTCAAAGATCTAACAGTTCTGTTCATGACACTCTGCCTTTGGCTGACATTGGGACCTGTTTATAAATCTTTACCATGAGCCAGTGATCCTTTTCCAAAGCCTCAAACTGCACACCAGACTCAACCTTTGGACTGGTTACAGCCGGTCTGTTTTGGTTGCAGGTTCTCGGGAGTTTTAACAAACAACCTTTCAAGGGTTGCAGTGGGAGGAATGGATGGCGTGAGAGGAAGGGTATGAGGGAAGGAGGGCTTCCCAGAACCTCACACCAACACCCACTTTCCTGCTTGGATTACTGTATTCTCTCTACTACTTTTTGAAGCCACCAGCTCACTCTCTTCTGCATCCTCTGCCCTGAGCAAGTACTCATCTCAAGTGACATTTGAATTGACAACATTAAGGAAGGGCAGTGGGAAAAAAGACAGACCTAAAATTCATAACTGAGTTTCAACAATTCTGTTTTTCAAAACTACCAGAACATCAAGACACTGTGTACATGGGAACGCAAATTATTTCTATAGACGAACTATGCATGTTGGTGTATACACATTGATGACCCCTTTGTGTCACACTGGAAACCCGGATGACATCAGATGCTAGCTTATGAAAGTTAAATTATTAACAAAAATTCTAGGTGGCCACAGCCCCTCACAATGCCCAATAACAATAACCATATCGCTAATAAAATGCATCCTCAGGCATCAGGCCTTGAGCCTGCTGAGCTCTCAGCAGCTCGTCCTGCTCAACCCGGCCTTGTAGATGACAGAGTCTACAACTGCCAGGGCAGGGTTACCTGCAGGGTCACTCTGGCCCCTCCCATCGGCTGAGCTCTGATTTGGCCTCTTTCCGTGGAGACAAGAAAGAACAAGAATATTTCCACTTGGTCACACCCAGGGGATGGAGCCTGCAACACGGTGGTGCTCAGAGACATGCCAGCCAGACAAATTAACTAACAGGCAAGGAGAGCAAAGGCCGGGGCCACCTGTGCCGGCAACCTGCGATCAGACAGGCTCCTGACATCAGAGCAGAGGGACCACGGCCCAAGGGGCAGGACCGCGTGCTCTGTCAGCCTGCAGCCTGGGCGAGGCCTCTGCTCCCTCCAGCTGAAGCGGAGCTGGGGGATCGTGGGCACCTTCGCCACTGCTGGGAGTAATTGAGCAACAGCCTCCCCACAGGCTGGATGGCGATGTGTTCCTTGGGAAATTATATACTTTTAACCTCTAAAACAATATAATTTGAAGGTGAATGTATTTTTCCTCCATAGTTACAGGGCCTCTTATTTTTTCTAAAGATCTGAGATGGGAGGTTATTTTGCTGCCCGTACATATATATTTAAAGAGACACCTACAATGAAATGACTTCCAAACGTAAGTTTTGGTAGAGTATTTAGAATGTCGCTGAAAAGAACATTCCCGTCGAGGGTTTCATTTCCAATGAGTCCAGTTTTGCAACCAAAACACATATGCCCACCCTGACCCCCCTATAGTATTTCTTTTTATGACAACAGATTCCTCCCAGGCACCAAGACCGAACTGTAAAAGTTATACTTGTCTTTGACTCACCACCCCACGTTATTCCTCATATCATCTCATTCAGTCTCCATCACCAAGCTAATCAAGTATCCTATGTCGGTTAGGTACTCCAGAGAAACAGAACCAATAGAATATATCATATATAAAGGGTGTCCCCAAAATCTGTATACACACTTTAACATCTGATAGCTCACTTAATTTTCACTCCTTTTCAGGTTTAACTGATTTGAAATAATAGGTGAATCCACACTAAGCTTTTTTCTTTTTTAATATGTTTTTATTGATTTCAGAGAGGAAGGGCAAGGAGAGGGAGAGAGAGATGGAAACATCAATAATGAGAGAGAGTCATTGATCGGCTGCCTCCTGCACACCCCCTACTGGGGATCGTGCCCACAACCCGGGCATGTACCCCTGACCGGAATCAAACCAAGGGATTCTTCAGTCCACAGGCCAATGCTCTATCCACTGAGCCAAACCAGCCAGGGCACTAAGCTTTTTTTAAATCTTTATTGTTGAAAGTCACACTAAGCTTTGCCTGGTCGGCATAGTTCAGTGGTTGAGTATTGACCTATGAACCAGAAGGTCATGGTTTGATTCCCGGTCAGGGCACATGCCCGGGTTGGGGCTCAATCCCCAGTTGGAGGCATGCAGAAGGCAGCCAATGGATGATTCTCTCTCATCATTGATGTTTCCATCTCTCTCTCCCTCTCCTTGCCCTTCCTCTCTGAAATCAATAAAAATATTTTTTTAAAAAAAAGAAAGTCACATTAAGCTTTGAACAAAGAAAATTTATCCTAAAATGCCACTACACTTTTTTTATGGGGATAGATAAAAAATAAAGTTTGTGGTATAAAACCAGCAACAGTCAATGAATTGAGGGTGAACAAACACCAAACAAATGCTTCTTGATGTTTGCAATTCTATTGCTTCAAGTTATCAGCAGTGCCTGGACCACAACGGTCATCAGTTTAAAAACAGGCACTGACAAAAACAATTATTCATTTCTGTAGATGCTTATAAAATTTGAAAATGAACTGCATGCTAACAAACACTGACTTTATAATCATCCGAACTGTGTATACATTTTTGGGGGACAACCTGAATATAAACTGACTCTTGTGATTATGGAGGCTGAAAAATCCCACGATCTGCCATCTTCAAACTGGAGGCCAACCCAGGAAAGCCAATGGTGTAAGTTCCAGTCCGAGTCTGAAGGGCTGAGAAGCAGGAGTGCCGATGGTATCAGCCCCACTCCGAGGGCAAATGACTGGTGTCTCGGCTCATTCAGCCAGGCAGAGAGAGAATGTCCCCTCCTGCCTTTCTGTCCCACTCATCCCTCAATGGACTGGATGATGCCTGCCCACACTGGGGAGGGCAACCTGAACTGAGTCTACAGATTCCAAGGCTAGTCTTCCCTGTACACATCCTAAAATAATGTTGCTGCAGATATTTAGGCATCCCATGATCCATCAAGTTGACACCTAAAATCAACCATCACACATTCAGTCTGGCCAGGTTCCCAGGCTCCTGTGCCCATTCCGATGCAGTTCCAATGTCTCTACAGTGCAGGACTCTTCCATCCTCACTCTGGGACCACAGTGCCAGTTCCAATTAAGCCTCGTGGGTTCCAGCAGTCCTTCCACATCAGGCATTCCTGCGCACAGCAGCCAGGATCATCCTCTTTCAATGCGACTTTTGCCAGAGGACTCCTCTGCTCAAAAATCTTTAATGTCCTTTATCCTACCACAACCTTCAGAGCCAACACTCTCTGTGTCACCTTCAAGACTATTCTACAAGCAACCCCACCCGGCCTGTCCCACCACGTTCTTGATATTCCCCAGCCTGTACCTACCATTCCAGCCAAACCAATGCCAACCAATCACCACAAACAACCTAATTTATTCCTTTAGGCCCCCATTCATTTGCTCATCCTGTTTGTTGGGATTCTCTTTCCTTTTCTCATGGTGTAACTCAATTCTAACCATCCTCCAAAGTCCACCTTTCTAATGAAGACTTTCTTAATGACATCATGCCCTTCGGCTCTCCACAATGCCTATGATCGACGTCCAAAAAACAGGGTACTTCATTATAGACTGTTAGTAACCAGGTCATTGGTTCATGTTCTTTTACAAAGTGTCCCAATTTTTCAAAATTGCAAGAATTTGGATGTCAAAGTTATCTGTCTCATTTGGGGACAAACTGTAGAACAGATTAGCAAATAGGCAGCTTGTGCAGACTGGAAAAGATATGAAGAGAGGCCATGATGCCAACCTGAGCTCAGCAAAACAAGTCACACCCAACTATTCCCTTTCGTTCTGGGATTTTACAAAAGTAATATAGGAAAATGGAATACATGCAATGCTCCTGAATTTCACCAAACTCTGTAACAAAGTCTCCATACCACTAATTTCAGAGCAATAATAAGCTTGATGAACTCTATAGATGAGCAAATGACCACACCTAAGGATGCTAATCATTGCATAGTTGTCAATTAGCAAGGTAGCACTAATGGTGTGCTCACAGATTCAACCCAAGAATATTTTTGTCAATGGCATGATGATACTCATTCTGGCACTCTGAGAAAAAATATAGCACTTAGAGGAAAAAAATAGTATTTTTTGTAACTTTAAGTTAAATAATTGTTTAACTAATTGGAAAAAGAGTCAACACTGACAATAAAGCCCTTGATAGGAACAACTTTAAAGTGTTTCACCCAGGTTCATTCATTCAACATGACAAGTAGGGAATTTCTGTCACTAAAGGTTTTCTGATAAAAAAAAAAAAACCTTTTCTATTCTTAAGATATTATACAGAATATCCAGTATTCCAGGAGAGGGTTGAACTATATGATGTCAAAAAAAACTCTCCCAACTTTGAGACTGCAGTATATTATGAGTCCATAAATCTCTATCTTGCACCCTAACTAGATTATAAATCTACTAGAGGACTGATGCATGAAATTCATACAAGAGTAGGCCTTCCTTCCCCCTGGCTGCTGGCACCGGCTTCCCTCTGGCAACCGGGACCCATGCTTCCATCGCAGCCCAGGCTTCGTCCGGAAAGTCGTCCGGAAGGACGTCCGGCCTAATTAGCATATTACGTTTTTATTATTATAAGAATATTAGCATGGATATCATGGTGTAATAAAAAGAACATGGGATTTGGAGTCAAATAGAAATGGATTCAAATAATAGTTCTTGCACTTCCCAGGTGGGCAACGTCTAAGTCTGGTTCTTTATCTACAAACTAGAAATTGAGTAAGATTGAGAGTTGACTCAGATAATGCTCCATGCAAATGGCCTCATCCAGTGCCTGGCACATAGTAGAAGCTGAATAAATGTGAATTATAAGTCTTTCTGTAAATCCTACACAGCTAACAGAGTATTGGGAACACAGCAGGATATCGGCAAGAAATCATTTAGTTCTTTGATTTTGAGGGACAGCTTGGAGAGATTACTTGCTCATTGGAAAAGCTTTGGGGATGGAAAACTAAATAAATAAAGGCATGCCAGGTAGGGAATGCAGGAGGAAAGGCATGGAGGTGAGAATGAGCAGGACATGACATATTCTGAGAGTGGTGAGGACTCTGACCTACCAGGATTGGAGACTAGAAACAAGGTTAGATTGATAGGATGGGACAGATAGCATAGAATTTGAAATAGCACCCAGCCAAATCATAAAAAAAAAATCACAGATGCCTTGTGATACTAATATGATGATCCAGCCTTTCGACCCTCTCCTTGGCATATCTTAAGAACATTCAACAATGATTGGAATAAATAATGAATTTTTCTCATTGTGAGAGCAATGGCATGCCAAATAGAATTCACAAAAGATGCCTCTTCTAGCAGCAACCGAATCGTTTCATTCTCACTTTTCTGGTTTTCTTTCAATAGCCAGGGTTTACTGATATGAACGAGGGTGCCCTATTGTGCCCATGCTGCCTCTCTAGCTGGCAGAGGGTTTGAGGACCAATTTCACCAGTTCTGTTCTTCCTTTCTAACAAGAACATATTTGACAGGAATATGAGTAGGTGGAAAACAATGTTTCCAATTGAAGTTCACTGGAAGGCCTCTAGTAGAGTTATTTTATAGATTAAAGAAAGTATCATTTGGACATGTGAATTTGAATATAATTTATAGATTATTTGCAGAGACTTTATAGTTGCTTCTCTCTCAGACAGCTGTGAGAATAGACAGAAGTCACACAGGAGGTATGCAGCCCATAGAAGAGGAAAAAAATATTAAAAATCCTAAAGTGGCTCATGAAGCAATTAATATTTCAAGCTTTCTTGTGCAAGAAAGAAAAGAGTAAGATTACAGAGATGTTAGATACCCATGAATATGTGATATCAGACTTGTAGGGGGATAGGGGGAGCGTGTAGGGAAGGGAGAGAATGCTTAATTATGTATTGCAAACCTAAACCCATCAGGCATAATGGGCTATTTTTAAATATTAAAAAAGAAAAACAGTGCAACTAAAAATCTTTATTGTTATCAAGGTTTCAATAGCCCAATTCCAGCACATTCCTAAGCAAAGTTATGAAAGAGAAACAATGCATAGTCAAGCTTTTTACAAGAATAGATTTTTTTCCCCATTCATCAGTAAGTGTTCAGTAACCACACTCTGTGGGGCCAGCAGACCACACCCATTCACCCACTAAGCCCCACCCCGCCTGTACCAGCATGCACACAAGAACAAAGACACAGGCATGGTCCAGTCCTGATGGACCATCACTTTAGGAGTAGAAACAGACAAAAGCTATACACATGTCTTTTGAATTCACCGCTCATTTAAGGTGCTTCTGGAGTTCCAGCAACAAAGACTCTACAGGAGCTGGAGAAGCTGAACGAAGCTTCAGAGAGAAAATGCAAGCTAAGGCACCTGAGCTTTTGAGGTAGGTGGCAAAGGAGGACAGGTCTACAGATAAATAAAGTTGTGTGTTTGGCCAAAGGGAAAGGGTAATTTAAGTGAAACACAGGCATTTTAAAACAAATAAGGCAATCCACCTCAGGTATTATATTCTGCCTATCATTTCTAGCTGATAGACGAAGCCCATGTGTCACCTCCCCATCTGCTGAGGCCATATTGATATGTTGATATGATAGAAAAATAATCATTTTCTTGATCAAACCAAATACAAGAAAGGGAGCCAGCTGTCACCAGAAATGCTGAGAAAATGCTGAAAAATAGAAAATTTCTAATATAAAATCAATGAAGAATAAGAGATGGGTAAATTACAGCCCAAAAGACAAAGTAGTCTTCCCAAGGGGGCGACCAAACCTAATCAGGCAGGGGATTCATTATTACAAAACTGTAATAGGAATCATACCGCTCATCAGACCTCTGCTCTATCCCCAGGCTCACAGAGCTTATGAGACTGACAGCAGCATGTTATGTCCCCAGGAAAAAGCATGACAGCTTCTCCCTAGGAATAATGGGGATGTCACTAGAAAAGGGAGTTAGTACAGGAAAGAGGGCCTGAAAGAGTCTGAATAAAGATTAGAGACCTCCTCGTTACAACCAGGTGAAGGGGAGGTTTAAGAGGAGTTAGCTACATCTAGGTATAAAATAGAAGAGTTCTAACCTTAGAGTAAATTTCTATTACTTTGGAGATTGTGGAGAGGGTTCCTCAACCTACATGTCTCTTTCTTGTTCATGGAACTTATAGAAAAATCTTCCCACTCACTCACCTTTATTGTAGCCCTAAATAAGGCCTATCATTCAACCGAGAAACCTACTGAGGAAATAAACTCTTAAAAACTGCAGAGAAGGAAGATGGCGGCGATATAGGCAGACGCGTCCCAGGTCTTGTCCCGGAGCAAACGGAGTAAGCAGCTGAAACTAATAACACCCACCCCGATTTGGCGAATTTACTCAGCTGGTGAGACGGTTTGCAGCCGGGAAGGGCAGAGCTCCCCTGGAAAGGTTAAAAACCAGGGATCTGGGCAGGAAAGTTTGCCAGACCTGAGAAACCCCATATAAGCTACCCATACAAATCAAACCACTCCTTCATTTAAATCAGGATCATAAGACAGCTGAGAAAAACAATTTTCATTAAAATGATGAGCTCAATATGACATCAAAAGAAATAGAAATAATTAAGGATAGTAAAAACTAATTTCTAAATGTTCTAATATGTCTTAGAAATTTTTGAGTGGATGCTGAGTATACATCAAGATAAATTAATGAACAAACAAATTGCAATTGTCATGAAATAAGAACATTCATGGTACAAGAAAACAATCCTAGAAATTAAAAATATAATTACTACCCTGGCCAGTGTGGCTAAGTTGGTTGGGTGTTGTCCCATGCATTGAGAAGTTGTTGGTTTGATTCCTGATCAGGGCACATGCCCCAGTTGCAGGCTCAATACCCAATAGGGTGCATACAGGAGGCAGCAGATTAATGTTGCACTCTCACATCAATGTTCCTCTTTTCTTCCTTCCTCTCTCTAAATATCAATAAGTTAGTTTTTTAAAAAAAAAATGAAAAGATTACTAAATTTTAAAAAATATTTTCATATGGAATAGAACATTACAGTGGATAAGGCTGAAGATGCTGAATGGAGTAAATTCCCCATTAAAAAGCAAATATTAAAAGAAGGAAAGATAAGATTATGGAAAATAGAGCTAGAAAATCAACACATACCTGAGTCCTGGAAGAAAGATTAGAGACAATAGAGAGGGGGAAATAATCAAATAAACAATGGGTTGTGGAAATCCCAAAATAGATAATTTTATATAGTGAAATGACCAATGAAGTTTTTAAAAGAATGATTAGGAACAGCACACATCTAAACAAATTTTGGTGAATTTTCAGAATTCCAAAGGTAAAGATAAAAATCCTTAAAATTATCATAGACAAGTTCCCTACAAAGTATAACAACATCAGCGTGACAGCAGACTTCTCCACAGCCAATCCTTCAAAGTTCTGAGGGAAATATTTCAAATTAGAAATCTATACCCAGCCAAACTATCACTCAAATGTGAAGTGAAAATAAAGACATTTTCATACAAAGATTTTAAAATGTTATGCCTTTATACTCCACATGAAAAAAGTCCTAATGCGGACTCCCAGTAAAATAAAACTATAAGAAGAAATTGAGATAAGAAAAATATACAAAGAAAAATAATAGCTGAACATGACCCAGAAGGAAAGACAGCTCCAAAAAAAATCAAGAATATTTTCCTGTTCTTTTGCATGGCAGGATTACATTTTCTTCTCTTTAGATCCGTTACTTCACTAGGCTGAATTCTATAAATACTATTATTCTTTGGTCAATATTTAGAATTAACCTGTGAATAATGCACTATTAAAGACAATTATAATAACAGAACAGAATGCAAATATTGTAAAAGTTGACAACATAAGAATAAATTGTGTAACAAAAATCAAGAGCAGAGGAGAGATGTAAAAATAAATCTAAGTATACTGTATAATGGAATTCCATAGAAAATGTCTAAATATAAGTCAACAGAGAAAGGAGAATCTGTAAAGGTATAAAGCTAACCATTAGAATTATTGTATCTAAGGAGGCAGAAAAAAGAGAAAAGGTAAACATTACTGAAAATTACTAAATATCTCAAATTTCCATAACATGTCAAAATATACTATCAAATGTTGATATATTCAAAACATAAAGTCCTGTTATATGGAATTTCAACTGTAGCCACCAAAAAACTAAAAGAAGAAATTTTCATTTCAGAGGAATTAAGATACAGGGGTGGGAGGGACAGGCAAGACAAATTTTGCTTTTTAGACTTCTGTAGTTTGAATGTTTCTTTTTTCAGTTTGTCAAATGCAGGTTTTACATTTATTCTTAATTTAATCTTTAAGTGTTTAAAGAAAATATGTTATATTCTCCCAGTTTATCAAACGAGCGAGCTGGGTCATTTGGGGTTTAGGAATTTAATCTGGATCCACTATTTAAAGTTCAAAAATTCTAGATATAAGATATACAATAGGGCCAGCCCACAACTAAAAGGCATGTATGAAACTAAACAAACCAAAAAAAAACACTAATTCACTCACGTGTTTATTCACTCCCTCATTCCCCATTTATTCACTCATTCGGTTATTGCATAGAAAATATAAGGCAGGCTCTCTGCTTTCAAGGATTTTAAAATCTACCTGGAAGTAAAGCAATAATCTAATACATTACCCCCGAAAGCACAGAATCACTCTGAGGAGAGAGAGAGCAGCACGAGCTAACGGCTCATGCAGGTAACAAATGTACTGGGTCTTGAAGAATGAACAAGCTCCAACTCAGAGGAAGGAATCTGTTCTTGCTTCATTTTACATACGTCCATACCTAAAGCTTCATGCTACCCCTTGAGAAATTGAGAAGAGAGACAATATGTAAACCTTCTTCAAAGCAGAGTTAGGAATCCATAGATCCAAAACAGAGCAGGCAATTAGTCCACAGGCGGAAACAAGACTTCCTTCAACCATAAAGCCCCATCCCCCCTGGTGTGCCTGCTTAAGCTGGGCCTGGGTCCTCCCAGGAGGGATGAGTAGCTCGGAGTAGGATGACCAACCATCCCAGTTGTCCCAGGACTGCCCTGGGTTTCGCGCTGAAACTCCTGTGCCCCAAGCAACCCTTCACTCTCGGCAAACTGGGGCCGTTGGTCACCCGTGAATCAGCACTCCGTTTCCAACACTCTCACAGACCTTTTCGTTTTATTTACACGATAAGCTCTGCTGAGATTCAAGACGTTGGTATCTCCATTTCCCAGATGGCAAAACTGAGGCACCAAGAGGTCCAATGATTGCTAAAGGTCACATGCACAAAGTGGCCGAGCCAGGATCCAATCCCAGATGTTTGCTTTTATCTAGAACCACCTTCAACAACCCCACCCCACGCCCTATGTTCCTCTGCACAGATGGCCGCGAGAACAGAGGTGGTGGGGCACGCACAGGTGGAAGTCAGATTCTCTGTGCAGAGAGACTGAAAGGGGAACAATAGACTTTGAGTTCACTGGTGCCCTGCTCTGACCCAGTAAGACAAGCAGCCCAGTTACAAGGAGAAAGATGAAGCAGCATCTACATGGGGTATTCAAGATCACACAGAACTGTGTGCGGGATAGTCCTCAATTGTTTTTCTCTAAATTAAAACAGTTGGCATGGTTCCTTATTTTCTACAGCGTTTATAGTATGTCATTCCTGGATGCTAATAATAGTAATCATAATAATACACCATTTAGTAGGTCACTGTAGGTTTTTGGTGGTTTTTTTTTTTTTTAAGAAAAGCTTTGTAATCCCTTGTCAAGGATGTTAAAGATTATTTCTATACCCAGTACAAAGAGGGAACTTCTGAGGCCCCTGCAAACCCTGCAAGATGGCAGTTTTCAGATTCAGAAGAAACCGTATTCCTAGAAAAATCTTGGCCTATAATCTATGTGGTTTTTTTGTTTTTGTTTTTTAAGTACAGATTCTATAAAAGAGAAAGAGAGGTGGGAGGAAATGAGGCAAGAATGAAAGAAGGGAGTGAGAGATATAATGAAAGAGGGAGATAAAGGAACAAAGGAAAGAAAGAAAAGGAAGATCTAGCCCTGCGTGGTGAGAAACTAGACGAGATAAATGTGAAACGGCAGCACGGGGTGCCAGGGAGAGCTCAATTAATTAGTTATTGTCCATTTCCTTGAGAGACTTCTAACAAATCTGTCCTTGTCAGTGACAGGAAATCTTTTTGAATTCTTTGTACGAGGATATTAATGGCGGTGGCAAGCTTCAGCACCCCTGCCCAGTGACTCCGGGAGGCGGTGGGAGTTCCTGGAGGTCACCCCAGGAGCCGGCCTTGGTGCACAAGCAACCCCTCTCCCCAGCACACAAAGAGCTCTTCCCCAGCCCACAGACTGTCAACCCTCTATCCTTGACGGGTACATCAGGAGACTGACATTTAATACCCTAAGGATATAGATGTTTGAAAGCTGGTTATTGTAACAAAGGAAGCCATCCAAACTCTGCAAGACCAAATGGATCAGATAAAGCTGACACGGAGATAAATCTGTTTTACATCCATTCTTGCACAAGTTTTGCTAATCTATGTAGTTATAGCTTTTCCCACTGAAGGAGAAAAAATAACCCACCACATGTCGGCAAGTCCACATCGCGTGCCTATTTTTAATCTCCAAGGTATAACATTCCAGGCAAAGACCATTTTTATGCTGACTCTCGCATGAACTCCATTAACGTAGGATGACACAGAAAGAAAATGGGAAAGGGGGATCAGAGGGAGCGGGAGGGGGAGAGGATTTCTTCTTGAATGGCTGTATACCGGTAAATGCAGATTTTTCTTTTTTGAAATGAATGAATTCTGCTCCATCATTGACACGGGATCGCATCTCTCCCAGTCAGTCAGACACCTACTCTTCATTAGCCCGTATTTATGCTGCCAGATTGGACTTTCATATGGGAGCCTGAAGCACGAATGGTACAGATGGCAGGGGAGCTCTCATGAGATTGATAACGACGAAGAAAGATGCCACATTAAGTCAGAAGGTGCCACTGTTAACATCCCTGCTCAGAGGAGAATATTTCTAGCTAACACTCCCCTCCAAGGGCTGTTTTTCTTCTGGCTTCAAATGTATTCCCCTCCCCAAAAGCTCGCCGCCCCACCCTCTTGCTGGCAAGAGAGTGATACATTTGCTTTAGTCTCTTTTGTGTGTCAACTGATTTTGCCTCCGATACTTAACCTTTACTTTCCAAAGGTGGTTGAGGTCCTAGGGGGGGAAACGGAGCTAGGGGAGGGGGGAGGGAGGCAGGAGGCATTTTAGGCCCATGCTTCCTCCAACAAAGGCGCCACTATGAGGAGTTGCGTGCAGCAAACCTGAATGGTGTGCATTGTTTCCACTCGGGCCCTCATGGCATCTGCTGCCTTTCAGAGACAGACACGGTGTTCATAAAACCAGGGCCCTGTCTCAGCAACCTTGGAGACAGGGCACGCTCCAGGGTGTGGGACCGAGGGTGCGATGGCAAAGCCAACACCACTGGAACATCTGCAGTGGAGGCCTCTGCCGATCCGGATCCGAGGAAAGAGGAGAGCCTTCTAGCGACCCATTCTCAAGGGAGAGGCTTTGACTCCTTGGTACCTTCAGCTACTGACCAAGCCAGTTGGTTCCTCATTCAAGTTCGAGCTTTTCCACGGTGAAGGAATTAAAATATCTGCTCCATTTCAGCCCAAAAAAAGGGGGGGCAGGGGGGAGAGAGACCGCATCTTGTCCTGATTTTTCATCTCTGTGGCCCTGGTCATTGATTTTATCTGGCCAGAAATGTATCTTTGGCATCAAAGCAGGGATGATTCTCCCTGCCATCCTAGCCTCCCTGCATGGCAACCTGACACCAGACCAGGAAGTGAGAGGTGGGGGACTAGGGGGCAAGGGGGGTGTCTCTAGCCCACAGTTGCAATCAGATAAGGCAAGTGTTTCCCTTGTTCAGAAAGTCACCCAGAAACTAAACCAACAGACATGTGACAAAATGGGGCTTGCCAACCTAGCAAGTTTGGAAAATTGCTCAGTTCTCGCCTAGCCCAGTGATGTATTATCAGAGTCCGTTCTAACGCATGAGGCTGGGAAACAAAAGGAGGCCACATCCAGGGCCCCGTGCGGCAATCAGAGATTTGTGTCGGTGTGCGAGCATTTAATTAGCTCCCTGGGTTGACAGGGACTCCAGTCGATTTAAGACCCTCTAGGCAGCTCCTCGCGGACTGCGTCAACCCTCCTATAGGCTTGGGCCCAGAATGCCTACCGCCGGGGAAGGGTATTTGGAGAGTCTTAATTGAAGGGAATTCCTATTTTTATGTCCATATGATGTATCATCAGCATTTCCTCCCCCACAAAAATACACAGAGGGGCGACTCGTCCAAATAACTGGTTTAAACCTGTAAATTACAGCGCTGCTTCAAGGAAGTTTTAAGGTCGTTTTGTGTCTATGGAAAAGTTCGATGGTATCATAAAATTCTTAGAGCTAATGGAATCTTTATACAGTGGATTCATCTCAACGGAGGTGTGTTTGGGGGTGCTCCCCTCGCCTCCCTTTCTTTGTCCGTCCTTGAGTCCGGAGAGAGAAGTGCTGCTCGTAGTGTTCATCCCAAGTCTCCCAGACACGTCCTCCTCCCTCCAGGGGTTGAGGTCTCCGACCCCCCATCTTCCTTTCGCTCCCCTCCACCCAGAGAAGAAGGGCTTGCTATTAAACGTGGTTCATTTTCTGAGCTGGTTGCCTTTCTGCTGGGGAGTCTAATCCTCTCTTACATCTCCTTGTGTGTGTTTCTTCTCAGAGCTTCAGTCTTTAGTGACCTTCTCATAGCATTTCATTAAATGCCCTGCGCCTCGGTAAATTACAGTACTTTGAAGCCTCGGAGTTTAGCATATAAAAAAGCAAGCGCCTCCATACACTGCCCTGGGATAAGGTGTGATGAAAATCCCATACACGCTGAACTGTACTTCCTAATCAAATGGGTGTAACAGATGGCTGCTGGAGCAAACCATCACAATGGAAATATCTGCAGTTCTCATGGTAACGGAATCTGCCAGGTCTGAGGGATTTGCTGTTTTTCAGGACATCTGAGCTGCAATCTCTTTGGAGCTGTCTAGCAGTCTCCGTCTTGCTCTCCCTCGCTCTCTCAGCAGGATGGAGATAGAGTTGAAAGGTGGAGCCCGATTTTGCATTCCAGCTGTGATTAAAGACACAGGCACACATCCTGGGAGATAATGCGCTGCATATTCATTATGCTATCTAGAACCTCTTTAGCTACTGAGACACAGGCCCTCATACAATTAGAGGAGATGCCTTCTTTGGGAGTGTAGGCGGGGCTGGGATGATGAAGAAGAGAGGGAGAATCTGAGGAATTAAGATGCATGAGACATACCTTGTAATAAAGATATGGAGCGATATTAAAACTAGCAGTTGTTTCCATTTCGTGGCAACATGTCAACATGACTCAACATAGCAGGCTTGGAGGGGGGGGAGGATACATGATGTCAAATTTCCAAATTATAACCTAGACCATGTGGAAGAAAAACAACAGATAAGCAACGGTATAGCTTCCCAATAAGAGAGCGCAAAGGGAAGATTTTGTACTCTGCAGTCGGGGAGGAGAGCCATCTCATGCAGTGGAGGTGCGTATATAGACACTGAGCTTCCATGATAAATCCAAGCTTTGGGTTTAAACCCACGGGACTACATTAGAAAAGGATTCTTTATTATTTTTATTCTGCACGCTATTCATAACCTTCTGATTTTACAGCTCAGAAAGGGGAAAAATAATCAGTCACAATTCTACTTTATTAAAGTCTTTTCCTCCAAATCCCTATCGATTTAAAGAAATAAGGAAAAGTATACTGTCTTCTTTGCTAAAAGTATACCGTCTCCTGGTAGCAAACACACACACACACACACACACACACACACACACACACACACACACACAGGGTTGATTCACAGCTGCCTGGTCCCTTGGGTATCTGAGCTTGAAGATCAGACAACATATAAGAATTCAGCCATGACTCAAAATGGAAACAAAGAAGGCCATTCTTAGCAAGCGCGGCAATGGGAAATGAAAAACTACAGGCTGCAGGCTGGAGCCCCTAGCACACTTACCCACCCCATTGTCCTTGAGGGCACTACTGTTAAACACACATGACAGCCAAAGAGATGGGGAGAATGGCTTCCAGAAAGCAGTGATTGGATCTCCCTTTTCATAAGGTAGAATAGGCAGGACTATGTAAGCCTCTAAGTAGCTCTTGAGAACGGGTCCTGTGCGGCAGCATTGTCCGCTCTCATGTGGTGCCTGAAGAACATATTATAGTCTCTAACCTTTCTCCACGCCCGCCCTGCTCTGGTGGAGACCCTCTTCCTTTAGAAGCCTGCTATTAATAACTCGGGGATGACAATCTCTGTCTTAATAAGCCGGATTAGTTCATTTAAAGCAATGAACTCAGGCCATGTGTGCAGATGCTAATCAAAAAAGAAAAAGGGAGAAAATGATAAAAAGATCCATGTGCGTCCATCTCTTGCAAGTACAACGTAGATAAAAAGGAGTGTGGCCCAGGGCCACATCTGTGAGCTGACCTCTAAGGCACAAAGGTCTCAGGGGCTATGGGGTTAGCAAAGGAGGGAAGAGGGTTTGGATGAGGCCAGTGGCAGAGAGCAGTGGCTCTCAGAAAGGGCAGTTGTAGGAAAATGAGCGTCTTCCCTTGGAAATTATTCTTTAGTTGTCTCTCATGAGGTATTTGCTTTTTCGGAAACTTCCCAGCTCCTAACTCAGAGCCTGGCGGACAGCAGAGGTGCACATGAAATGTTTGAGGGACTGAGGGAGGAAGGAAGAGATGGATAAAGAAAGATATTAAAGTGTCAAAAACAAGCAAATCCCACCAACATGTCCTCTCTTTCCCCTCTACACCGAGAACATAAAATTATAGTAAGCATAATAGTCAGCACTTTTGGAAATGTACTCTCTGTCTTCAGAGATCAATGGCCAGATTGATTATTAACATTCAGCCATGACTGGCACTTTAAAATATACACACACAAAAAGGAAAGCTACTCAGCTGATGACTCAGGCTTAAAATGTTGCAGAAAATGTAAGCCCATTTAAAAAAAAGAATCTGTTATTTCATCAACCTCTCTGACAGGTCTCTTTTCTATACCACAGCTAGGAAACTGACTCAAGAAGGATGGGATGTTTTGTTTCCTTTAAAATACTCTGAGAATAACGTAATATACACTCTATCACGGAGGGTGGGTCAAAAGTATGTTTACAGTTATTTGTATGTAAAACAATATAGTTAATGAAAAATAATACAAGAATAAACTCTGTGTTTCAAGTACTCCAAATGGCAAACCAACTTTTGTCACACCCAGTATATTGGATCTGAGTGCATAGTCAGTGTGAGAGGGAAAAACAATTGTGGAAGAGGACACCAGCTCTCACATTCCAGAAAGCAGTGATTGGATCTCCTTCAGGCACTCACACACAATATACATGTTTCTTTCTTTCTCTTTCTCTCTCTCCCCTCTCTCTCTCTCTCTCTCTCTCTCTCTCTCTCTCTCTCTCTCTCATAAACACAAACACAGCTTCTACTAACTTCTTAAATTTTGCCTGCCCAGCATGGCTCAGTGGTTGAGCATCAACCTATGAACCAGGAGGTCATGATTCTAATCCTGGTCAGGGCACATGCCCGGGTTATGGGCTCAATCCCCAGTGAGGAGCATGCAGGAGGCAGCCGATCAATGATTCTCTCTCATCATTGATGTTTCTATCTCTCTCTCCCTCTCCCTTCCTCTCTGAAATCAATAAAAACATTTAAAAATAACTTTAACTGCCCTTCAGAGTACATGTTGCTGTTTTAAGAATCTCTAAGCCAAATGTTTGCTGGAATGCCAACCTGCTAAGAAGCTCAGGAGGTCCTGCCAAGATCATTCAGTTAGAAGGCATTCAACTGCCCTATAAGTTAGAGAAGGGTAAATGAGATTTGGAATTACAATTTTTTTATTTTTTAGAGAGAAAGAAGAACGGAAAGGGAAGGATGGAGGAAGGAAAGGAGAGAGGGAGAGAGGAAGGGAGGGAAGGAAGGAGGGGAAGAAGAGAGGGGGAGAGAGAGAGAAACATTGATGAGAGAGAACCATGGATTGGCTGCCTCCTCCACTCCCCCTACTGGGGATCGAGCCCACAACCTGGGCATGTGCCCTGACTGGGAATTAAACAAGAGAACTCTTGGTGCATGGGATGACGCTCAACCAACCTAGGCCAAGGCTAGAATTATTCTTTTAGAGTAAAACATAAAAGTTGCCTCTCTGAGCAGCATTCACCTCTAACATTCATCATAAAGAATACTTTTGTACAAGAAGATTGTAGTCAACCTCAAAAAGATGCAGATATAAATCTAAAATGTTCCTTTTATAGTTTACAGATATTTCAAATAAAAAATTAAGATATATATATATATATTCAGCCCATATGCCTCATTTCAACAGACTAGGACATGGATGAGGATATTCCCAATGCAGGAAATGGGCACTGATATAGAAAAGTGTTGGGACCAGTCAGGGAACACTGAGGATTTGTTTGTCTAAGAAGTGGAGCCTGGCCCGCATGGCTCAGTGGTTGAGTGTTGACCTATGAACCAGGAGGTCAAGTTTCGATTCCTGGTCAGGACACATGCCCAAGTTGTGGGCTCAATCCCCAGTATGGGGCATGAAGGAGGCAGCCAATCAATGATTCTCTCTCATCATTAATGTCTCTATCTCTCTCTCCCGCTCCTTCTCTGAAATTTTAAGTGGAAAGTAGAGGGAAATTTTGACTGGGTTCATATTAGAGGAGATGGTTTTTTATCCCAGAAGCATTTGGGAGACATTCACCAGTCTTGAGCACAATAGCATCAGAATTGGAAACGGCAGCTTCACTAGGCTCACAAAACGCCTCGCTTTGTGAGATTCCCAAGGATGCTTCAAGCAAGTAACAGTCCTAAGGGTCCATTACCAACAGGAATTCAGGGGGACACCCAATTTGCATGAAGCACCCCAACCTGCATGAATCATACTTTCTTAATGTATGAACCTTTAAGAGCCAAAACAGCAAGTTGGAAAACCTCTCCTTTCCCGTATGTCTTTGGAGATAAATAAACCTTTCTATTTCAATACTTGGCATCATGACAAGACCTGAGAGGAACTAGAGAGATAATTAATAAGGGCATGAGGGGAAAGTGCAATTAAAAATGGCAAAGACTACTCCATAAATAAGTGTTTCATACTGAGAAAGATTATTACCACGATCCTCAGCTTCAAACCTGAAATCAAATCACACTGAATGGCTAATCTGAGCGTTATTAGGGGAGGAAGAGCCATCATGGTTCCTAGTCTCTAAATTACAGGAGAAACAAGATTTTGTTCTGACCTCACCTTCCTGTCAATTTAAATCAACAATACAATCACAGCTTACTCCCAGCTGGCATAGCTCTCCATAACCTCGAGTTTTAATGTTGCCCCTCAGATTCTTAACCAGAAGAGGAAGTTAGAGTGAGAATGCCTCAAGAAGAGTCTTTTCTAAGAAACTTAAAAAAAAAAAAAAGGTTCCTAGGAAACAGGAAGGCAAATTCCATTTATCTGAATAAGGGCCTTTGTCAAAAAAGAAAAAGAAAACATTAGCTGGGGCAAATCTGGGAGCCCACGCCCCGCCAGGCCTGGAGATGTTTGGACCGCTGGGCCAGCTTACAGAACCTGCTTTAAGATGTTTCCCGTCTAAAAAGCAGTCCACATGTTTGTCACTCACAGGAGAACTTTTGGGCTGCGGCCTTTCTGAATGGAATGATTCAAAACTGAATCATTTCCCGCAATTTAATTTCATAGCTGAATCGCAAAGTCTAAGAAGGTAAGGTCACAGGGACACGAATCTATCTGGAGAAAGCGATCACACTCCCTGGGCTGCCATAAGTGGAGATTTAATTGAACACAGTAGGTTTTGCTATTGTTGTAACACGGAAATAAATTATTTTAAAAACGGCCAATGACCACAGCCAGCTCAGCAGGCACAGTGGTCAGAAAAAAAATTTGACTTCCAATTATTGCTCAAGATAGAAACAATTGCTTACTCGGATTTCAGATGGTCATCAACAGCTTCGCTATTTTCTTTTCATCATCACCCCCACCATCATCATTCTGCCCTCCATTTGTCCAGCAATCTTAGCAAGGGACAATAACCAGAGAGGAAAACCATGGTCCATGCTCTCTTTACCTTCGGTTAAGAAGCGCCACTGAAATAAAAATGGCATGAGCAGCTCCTGACTCTCATTCCTGCTCAAAATATTTGGGTTGCCTTCCTTTAATCAAGGGTTAGCAAAGTACACCCCCAGTCCATACCTAGCCCTCTGTCTATGTTTATAAATAAAGCTTTATTGGAACAGAGCCATGCTCATTCATCTATGTGCTGTTCATGGTTGCTTTTGCATTATAATGGCGGAATTCAATAGTTAATGACAGAGAAATGTGGCCTGCACTGTACTAGCTGGCCCTTCACTTGACCAAGCCTTGCTTTGAATCATCATTATCACCATCATCCCTTCCAGTAGCAGAGAGCATGGGTGGTGGAAGCTTTTACCAGACATTGCTTGACAACACCTTTGATACCTAAAGATGGAGGCAACTGCAGTGCCCAGAGACGCCCCAGACCATGCCACTGCCCATCGTGGGACCCTTGGGGTAAGGCTGTCACTTTGTGTGTGGGGAGTGAGGGCCAGTGCTTCTGGTTTTCATCAAGAATGAGCAGCCCTGGGCTTTGACCCATAGGTTGGGGTGATTCATCAGGAAATAATAGAGAGGGTTGTAAAATGTGGAACTTGCATATTAAACCACTGTGTGTTAATACATGTATAACTGTCCATATTCCCATCCATCTGGAGTGGAAATATGTAAATGGAGAAACATAGAAGTTGAGAACATTTTGGAATGTTGGAAACTGCGGTGGGAAAAAAAATATGTTGGAAATAAATTCAGAACTGAAACTCAAACCTGAGTTCAAATCCAGACACCCATGTATCTCTAAGCTTTGATTTCTTTATCTGCAAAATGGAAAAACAAATGGATAACACCTGCTTTTCAGGGTTGTAAGAACTGCATGAGATAATTTCTGAATAATACCTGGCACGATGCAGCAAACACTCAAGAAATGGCAAAGGTAATGACCATTCCCGCGTTTGGCTCAAATAAAAGGTCAGGAAAGTTCCTTCCTAAGAAAGGCTAATTGACATGCCCTTAGAAATAGGGCTACTCCTCCCAAAATGATTGGATTCTGCATTCCACTTGTTTTTAATATTATGTTTTAAAACACAGCTTGGGCGCTCTCCCTCTCGGGAGCTCACCTGTGCCTTTCCCTTTCCCCTCCCCCTCGCCCTCCCCCAGGCGCCTTACCATTAGCTTCCTCACTCCCAAGTACTTGCCCATTTTACAGATGAGGAAAGTGAAGTTCTATCTAGAGTCTTGTAGTTAATGAGTGAGGCTGAGACCCTGTTTCCTCTCCTCGTGTCACAGGGCACTTGGTACTACCCAGGCCTTTACCTAATAGCCTTTCAAAAGTCAACCCTGACGTCTGGGGAAGGCAGCGGTCCCAATTAGCAGGCTACCGTGAAAGGAAATGAGAGCAAGAGCAGAAGACACTAGGGAAGAAAGCAAGACACTCAAGAAAGCAAGAATCTAACAGAAGGACGATGCTTCAGAATTCAGACAAATCCAGCATGCCTTTAAAGGGGCCGTGTCTACTCTTCTGTATTGCTTACTATCTGAAGCTAAGCCAGAGGGATGTACATAGTGAGATCTTTGTCTCATTTCAGGGCGGATTCAGGATAAAGATTCTGTGCCAGTAATCTTCCTTGGATTAATGGTTTCTCTTTTATCTGCTGTATTTCTGCTCCGATGTCTTTTCTCTGAATGAGTCAGAGGAATGCAAATGCTGGGTGCAGTCCGCCTGAAATATTTAAATCTAGTTTTTCAATGTTTTGCAGGTTTGGAGGGGAAAATTATGCACACACACACACACACACACACACACATACACACACGTCGTAGGAATGGCAGATGAGAATTACAGATATATCAGCCAGCAATACATAAACGTGGTATTTCAATTTGACAACAAACTCATTTTTCTTTTTCCATTTCTTTGTTTCTCCAGATCAACATTTAGATGCCTGATGTGAGTGGAAGGAATCTGCAACGTTCTTTAGTGAGACTCGGAATCTCATCAAGAATGTATCTGAATACATGGAAAATGGATTTCGTCTTGGCTCCTAAACGACAAGCCTTCATTATGCAACGAGCACGTCCCTGGAGAAAGCATTCTCTGTGCACTGATGGAGAAGGTGGGACAGGTTGGGCAGTGGGGCGTGATTTGTGTGCATTTTCCTGATCCCTTCTATTGATACACTCTGGACTCTTTGTTTTCGTGAGCAGTCATAGACTTGTGGGCAGTGTCTCACTATTGTAACTCGGAGGGCTTCCTCTAAAAGGAAATCTGAATGGCATTAATATTCAAATCCTCTGGCTTGGTCTGCAGTGGCCTCATGGAGCTTGCTCAGAGCTCCTGTGCTGCAGGAACAAATCTTGGAAAATACAGCTGAGTACACTGGGCTTTAGCTCCCGTCCCCGTGTGCAGTCCTTAACATGAAACCCTTAGATTGAAAGATCCCCTCCAAAGGCTTTTATTGCTGCAAGAAAGAGTTCCTACCATGTGAACCCAAGGACAGAGGGAGGCTTTCTTAGTTTCCTTTCCACCTCATGTGAAAGAATAATCTCATGCCTTCGGGACAAAGGCTTCTTTAAACAACAAAGTGAAATGCTTTCATCGTCCATGAACATCTCCCAACATCAATGAGGTTGCTATTCACAGACGAAAAAGGGGGGAAAAAAAAGTGGGGCATGAACAATTGGTCAACACGGTACTACCCTCGAAAAGCAGAAAGCCAGAATTGGAAATGTGAAACATCTCGCACTCCTATTAAATTAGGATTGATGAGTTCCCAGGGATGTTCAACTTCCTTTGACTTTTCTTAAATGATTTATAGCCCTTCTCCATGTCAAGGTTTCTGAATTTTCTCCAAGCATGCATGTGCGCTAAAGGCTGTAGGAGGTTTGGCACAAGAGCACAGAGTCATACTTCTTCTGAAACCATTTTTGAAAATGGCTCTGTGGAATCTAATTCAGCATTCACTGAGCACCTAGGCACTGTGCTAGGCACTGGGGCACAGAGATGAGTGAGGCGTGGCCCTTGCCCTCGGAAAGAGCACAGAATCATACTTCTTCTGAAACCATTTTTGTAAAGGGTTCTGTGGAATCTAACTCAGCATTCACTAAGCACCTAGGCACTGTGCTAGGCACTGGGGCAGAGATGAGTGAGGCGTGGCCCTTGCCCTCGGAAAGCTCACGTCCAATATAGAGAGTAGCCAATACCTTAAATGTAATAGAACAAGTGCTAGAGCAAAGGCAAGAGAAGAGGAGGGGCCACCCAGGAGGGTAGGTGTCAATTTTAAAAAGGTATTTTTAAACAGGTCATTTGAGTTGAGGCTTAAAGGTATTAACCACCGGAGAGATGAACAAAAGAAAAAGAGGCCTAGAGTGAGGTCACAATCTCTAGACAAACAAATACACCTTGAAATACAACGACTTCCACGAACACACAAACATGTTGACTTTGCCAAGTCAGATTTGTTGGGTTTCTATTATCCATGCTTTCTATTAAGAATTGACTTATGTCACCCCAGGGCCTGCTTCAGAAGGTTATATATCATGAGAAAGGTCAGACTTCAGTCTCCCTGAGCGAGATTTTAGTGGCCCCGGCCTCTGCCCGGCAGTCAACCCTCCAGCTCATTCCCTCTCCAGAAAACCACCGAAAGGATAAAATTCCGAGGTCTCTGGCAGCTGCAGCCATGACGACAGGTCCTCTGTGGACCCCATTCAGCCTGTCGGTGGACGATCAAGTGTAGGTATCATGAGTTTCTTCTTGTCAAATTAAAATACCACATTTTTGCATCGCTGGCTAATATATCTGTAATTCTCATCTGCTGCTCCTTCATCATATGTGTGTAAGGGTATGGGGGGGAGGGTGTGTGTGTGTGTGTGTGTGTGTGTGTGTGTGTGTGTTTTCCCTCCAAACTTGCATAGAAGCAGGAGGGCAGGGAGCTCAGGCCACAGGAAGGGGGAGTCCTTTAAAGAGGATCAACCAGAGTTTCTGCCGGCGTGGGGATACATCCTGGCTGGTACAAGAATGCAAACCACACTGGCCCTTTAAGTTCCCTTGCATGGACTCCAAGTGCTTCTCTCATCCCCTGTGTGTTCTCCAGAACTGAATGATGATCTAGGTATATATCAGAATTCTAATACGTATACATTATATCTCTAATATGTACAGAGAATATCCCATATATAGTAGAATCCCAGTTTCAGGAGCTACAACTTACCCACTGAGTCCTGTCAGTGTGGTTCACCAGAAGCCTTTTTTTCTTGATACCAGAATCCAAACCATCATCTATAGTACAAAGAGAGATTTTTTTTATACCTATAGACACATCCCAGCCCACCAAATTAACCTTCTCCAGCCAGAGGAGCATATTGCTGGCAAGGGTTTTTAGAATGCTCATTTAGATGAGATGGACGCTCATTTACTCTCTTAAGTGATATTGAGGCTCTGGGTGGCACCCTGTGAAAAATGACTAAGTCCACTCATGCATCAGACAGGATAATTCTGGCAAAGTTGGTGCCGACAACATTAAAAAACAATGATGGAAGAGTCTGGCCTTGTTGTTGTCATTTTAATTGTCACAGTGAGTGACAAAAAATGTAGTTCCTTCTCCAGCATACTTATTGCTCAGCTTTGTAATACCTTAACTGGGCCCACGCCACTTGAGCGTGCGATAAAAAATGAAAGGAAAAAGAAATATGTGTGAAAGTGTGAGAGAAAAAGTGAGTGGCAAGAGAGAGAGGAAGAGAAAAGGGGGCGAGGAGGAGGGAGACAAAGAGAGACAAAAAGAGACAAGTGAGTGATGGAAAAAGAGAAAGACCAGACAAAGACGGGGAGAGCAAAAACATGATAGACAAGCAAGAATTATTTTGGATGGCTCTTCCTCAGTATCAAACAAAGAGTGCTGTTAGTAATCTCATGGAAGAGGCTAGTTTTTGCAAATCAAAAAGCCTGCAATGTTTCCAAGATCCACTCTGAGTTTTCAGGCAAGGCAGCCCAGAATTTCTTGTTAAAAGCTTAAGGGCTCAATTTATGCTAAGCATTCAAGGAAATGTCTCATCCAAACAGGATATCGTTTTTCATTTTAAAGAAGCAAACCGATCTCAGAGCATAAATGTTATTATTCATAGTCGCAGAGGAAAATGGCATTTACTCTCTCTTCCTTCATAGGGGAGGAAGGAGGAGGCTCTCCTCAGTGGGGGACCAGAAGGGGGTTCAGAAAGCCTGCTTCTGCTCCTGAAAGAAGGAAATTTCTCGCTCTCAACCCCAGTAGGTGAGTCCGCAAGCCTCCTCCATGCCATCGATTGCTTTCATGGGTCAGTGTACAGTCTGCGCGGGATGCTTTTCAACATCCGTTTGGGGGAAGAATCAAAGCTAATTTCACTGTGTGAAAAGCGAGCAGATTCCATTAGTGATTGTGACTTCACTTCCCAGCGATAAGGCTGCTGGACGGAGGTTCTCTGAACTGAATGTCCAAATGGGAATTTATGGTGAAGAACTTCAGTTTTATCAACCATAGGCTTCAACACGCGTACAGAAGAAGAAACACCTTTTTCATTCCCCTAGCAGAAATTTTTAAGTGAATCCAGCCAACCCAGTTGTGTGTTCTTTTCTCACCCCCACCACCATCATTTTTCCCTCTTCAAAACATATTTGAGTGGGGGAGGAGGTCATTGGGATCATCATTTCTGGTTTTCACATCAATGGATATAAAAGAATACACAGTAGATGAACTCACACTGCCTCTCCTACATGTGACCACAGCAAAATCCCAGAAGCAATTCAAATGGGACTAGCCACAGCCCGATTCTCTTTGTCCTTATAACATCTATATGTGGTAGTGTCCTTAATTATCTTGGCCCCAAACCCCATCTCACATCTTTATGGAAAGCAAGCCCAACTATAGCTCTGAAAAAGCATATGGTCAATGACACTTAATGATTGCCATTCCATTCCATAAATGCACATAAATTGACTACTCGTGTGTCCAAAAAATTCTATCAAAATAGAGCCCACTTTACTAGGAAGTTTGTTATAAAACATTTGGTGTTTCTACCTATAAAACTGGGTGGTCTCCATTTAATAATATGAGATTTTTGTTTTTTACAAGACAAGATTTACATTACTCAGTATATGAAGAGTTAATGGCTGGGCCCACCCGTTTCATTAAAAAAAAAAAGTCAGGATTCAGGCCAGTTTAACATGATCTCAGGCAGAGTAATAATACTCTTCCCTGCTCCAGGTCCAAGAAAAGGAACACAGAGTCACTAAGTGATACTGGAACCCCTCCTTGTTTGTTTTGGCCACAAGTTCCTCTGCAGCTCTGGTTTGCTCTGTGTTCAGGCACAAGTTGCTATGGTCATTGGGAGAAAATATAAAGACACAGAGTGAAGCAAAAAGTAACGTGCCTACTATGTGTCTGGCACAGTTGATTATAGCTTTCAATCTTCATAGTTACCTTATAAGGTAGATATTCTAACACCCATTTTACAGATGATGAAACTGAGGCTCTAAGACTTGCCCACCATCTTACAGCTGGGAGGTGGCTGAACTGAGAATAAACTCAGACCACCCTATCTGATTCCAAAGCCCTCATTCCAGAATATTCTACTGCAATGGTTTTCAAGCTGTATTCCAATGCTTTTTAAGGGTTCCTCAAATGTTTTATTTCCTTTTTTTTCTTTCTTTTTTTTTAATCCTCACCTGAAGATATATTTTCTGTTGCTTTTTAGAGAGGGTGGAAGGGAGGGTGGAAGGGGGAGAGAAAGAGAGTGAACCCGCAACCCAGGTATGTGCCCTTGACCAGTGTTTATGTGGTACTAAAATTTCATAGGGAACGGGAGATTAATTTTTTAAAATGTCTGAAAGGCTCTTTATGGGGAAGATAATGAAAAAAAGGTTGAGGAACACTGCTCTAGGGCATTAAGAAGTTCAGAGATTGAAACTGGGCAGAGGGAGAGCTTGGTCCTCACTCAGCCCTAGCAGCCCACCTAACCTGAAGTGCAACCCTGTGGGGAGTTCCAGCCTGGCTTGAGAGAGTCAGCCTGGCTTGTTTGCAGCGTGAGGATTTTCTGTCTGTAGGAGCTCCAGGCCCTTTCCTTCTGGAAGAAGACTTAGCAACCTGAGCCAGGCCCCTCATTTTACAGAAGGAAAAACTGAGGTCCAGCGGAGCAAAGGGTTTGCCCAAGGACACTGAACTGTTACAGGCAGGCAGAACTCAGACCCAGAACCGGATCCTGCACAAACACGGGCCAGGCACTCAAAACGTGTTTTGTCAAATGCATGAGTGAAGGGACGAATGACTGCACTGAACTGTTACAGGCAGGCAGAACTCAGACGCAGAACTGAATCCTACACAAACACGGCCAGGCACTCAAAAAGTGTTTTGTCAAATGCATGAGTGAAGGGACGAATGACTTTAACCAAGAGATTTCATCAGAAAGATCAAATATTTTTTAAAAAAATTTTTAAACCAACTGTATGCAGACGGCGTATTCCACATCACATACTGACAAGGAAAACGAAAAAAAGAAACCCACAACCTCAACTGTCCCTGTGGTCCGAGACCTCGGGGAGCCCCTTCCCACCTCACCACCCAGCTGAAATGGACCAGTGTCAGGAGACGCTGCAAGTGAGTCCTTCCTCTAGCGGACCCAACTGCACATCTTTCCTTTGTCGTTTTCCTTTCTTTAGAGCTCTGACAATACTCCTGGTGTAGTACCATCTGCCGAGCAGGATGAGCAGGTAGCTTTAAAATGATGATAGCTCTGGGAGATGATAATCACTGGGTCATAGAAAGCTGCACTGCAGTGTATAAATAAGATAAGGAAAAGTGCTGAGGACTGCATGTTTGCTTTAATAAAATGTGTTTTTCCCTTTTTGTGGAGAATGCCTTTCTCGAACGCCTGGGGAGAGGAGCTGAACTATAGACCAGAAACAGGCAGACGGTTCCAGAGTCTGGCAATGAGGGTGGGATCGGAGGGGAGAGGGATGAAATATTACTTACGGAGACACAAAAGGAAAAGAGTTGGACCGGAGCCTTTGTGTTTAAATTGCTGAAGCAATGGAATGAGATCAGAACTTCCAGGTCTAATTCCAAAGCTCCCTTCGGCAGAGGCAATGTGCTGGGGAGGAAAGGGCGAGGGCTTGGGTTACAGCAGGGCACGCCACTAACGACGTGACCTTGGGAAGCAGTCTCTCTGAATCTTGATTTCCTCAGATGTGAAAAGGGGGTACGATCTTACAGGACTGTCATAAGGTTTCAATTAGAGGATGCATGTAAAACACCAACCATAATAACTGATGTATCTTTGGGGTTTAATAAATGGTAGTAATAATGATGAGTATACAGAGGCTCAAGATGATAGTGGTGATGGTGATGGTGATGGTGATGATGACAGAGACCTTCTCCAGAAAGCAGCTACGTGTACACACTGAGTCCTGAAAATCATTAGTCACCTAGAAGTTGCCCTGCCCTTTGAGATATGCCTTTGGAAATTATAATTCATAGAGCAAGAAGTCCCTTTGCAAGGGATTGCC
>NW_005354595.1:4784111-4800131 GCF_000412655.1 Myotis brandtii
ATATACAAAAGCACACAACTTACTGATTGGAAATCCAGGTCTTAAACAGAGATTTCCTCACTGCAGTCCCATCTTCTTTGAACTATACCACACTACTGCCTTTATCAATTAGAAATCTTTTGGTGGCAAACAGCAGAAAAATCCAATTCAAATATTAAAGAAAAAAGAAAAAAATTGTTTCTCTCTCTTTTTTGTTTTATTGTTGTTTTTGTTTCTGTTGTTTACATTACAAAACAGTTCAGGTAGAAGTCTGTTTTCAAACCCCAGGTTAAAGTCTGCGTTAGCTCCCTCCACATGGTGGCTCCGAGCAACTACAGATTCTAGCTAGCCTCATGGTAGAGGCAGTTCCTTTCCTCATATCCTCACATTACCCGGAGGAAGAGAGCATTTATGCCTCTGCAGTCCTATTGCAATGATGAGCTTCACTCTGATTGGACCAGCTTAAACCATGTGCCCACCCCTAAACCAATCATAATGGGCAGAGGGGATACTGTGGTTAGTTTAGGCTAGTTTAGTTGGTTAGAGCCCAGCACTGACGTCAGGGTGAATGACTATCCAGTCAACATGAATGACTATGGAGGAGAGGTACTTTCTCAAAGGAAATTCAAGGTGCTGTTATCAGGAAGAAGAGGTAAGAGAAACTGGGCAGAAACCCTACAAATAAAAGACATCCAATCTTTTATTCTACAAATATTCTTTGAATTCCTATTGTGAGCCAATTGCACTGCCAGGCAGGAGGTAGATTTTGTAAAAAGTAAGGACCAACGTCTCCCTAGACAGAACTCAGTCTAGCATGGGTGGACCCACTGGTAAAGAGTAGGTGCCTTCGCTGCTGATGTATCTTCAACCACTTCCACACTGCAGCTCTAACTCAGCCAAACTGCTCCTCTGTCCAGAGTCTAGCCAGGCTGGCGAGACACAGCAGAGTGGTGAGTTCAAATTGTTTTCTATTTGCAAGTTAACTAGAATCCTAGAATTATGTCTTATACAGTAGGAGGCAAAGCACTGTAGCAGTTAAGAATGCAAGCTCTAGAGCCAGACTACTTCGGTTTGAATCTTGAGTCAGTCACTCCCTAGCTGTGTTACCTTATGCAAGTTGCTTGACCTATTTGTGCTTCAGGTTCTTTTATCTATAAAAGGGGGGAATGATATCACCTGAGGATGTTTTGAGATCCTAATGAGTTGATATAGGGGTCGGCTAATGTTTTTCTATAAAGGGCCAGATAGTAAATATTTTAGGTATTATGGGCCATGCAGCCCCTGTAGCGACTACTCCACTCTCCTATTATAGTGTGAAAGCAGCCAGGGACAATGCATGAACAAATGGGCATCACTGTGTTCCCATAAAACTTTGTTTATAAAAAACAGGTGGCAGGCTAGATTTGCCTGGCACCCACTAAGAGCTCAATATGGTAGCTACTGTTATCAATTCAAAGCAAATAGCATATCAGTTTATTATTCTTTTTCACATACCACCCCTCTCTCTCTCTCTCAATGAACTCTACCCACCCTTCCTTGACTATGCTGATTATAGATTATATATTGTCTTTATTTATTGACTTAGTGGCATTGAAAAATCAAGAAAACTCCCCACTCCTCTAATTAGGTTACCCTTCACATATTTAAATCATCTTGTCCATATGACTTAAAGAGGAAACACTCAGCAAAAACCTTGGCATGTTGTGCATGACCCAGTGCCGGGGTGATTCATAGCAAGTAAAGAATAATAACTGGCCCTAGCCAGTTTTGCTCAGTGGATAGAGCATCGGCCTTCGGACTGAAGGGTCCCGGGTTCAATTCAGGTCAAGGGTACGTACCTTGGTTGCAGGCTCCTCCCCCATCCCCCTCCCGCCCAGGCCCTGGTCAGGGCCCGTGCAGGAGGCAACCAATCAATGTGTTTCTCTCACATCAATGTTTTTCTCTGTCTTTCCCTCTCTCTAAAAATAAATGGAAAAATATCCTCAGGTGACGATTAAAATAAAAGGAATAGTAACTGTTATTATTTGCTATAAATAAGCTCGCAGACTCATTAGCAAATGCTCACTTGCAGACATTTACTCCCATCAGGTTGGTTTCTGGATGTTACAAGCCACCCCTCAAGTTTCCTCCTCTACAACCACGCTCCAGGTCCAGGAATCTCTGCGCGGATTTCCTGGTGCTCAGTCCTGCTGAGATGTCTCAAGAGACACAAAAGCAACACTGGAGTTAAAAGTTAATTCTTCCTGCTGGGTTAATAATTAGGTAAAACCAGTGTGAAACAATGGGAAATCAGTGTGTCTGGAGTTCAGAATGAGTAGTGAGGAAGGAGGAAAAGTAAGGAATTACAGAGTTGGAATATAACTGCCACAAACTCCACCTTCTGCTGGGCGGGAGAGGGGGGATTGCAAGGAAACCCATTCAGGAACCTTAACTTATAATCAGCAAGGAATCCCCAAACTCAGAATCAGATCCCTGTCTGAGGAGGATCTTAGCTAATCCAAATGAATAACACTGCAGGTTACTGGTGACAGAGACAAAGGCTTAAAACTTGCTAAATTACAAAATGTCTCCCTCCTTAGCACTTCTGTGGGCAGCCTAACTCTTAACTTTTATACCAAAGCATCTTCCCCTTAATTCAGCATCTTCCCCCAAAGTTGAATGACAAAAGAGAAACTCTACAACTCATTTGTTCATCTTGTTAGGATGGCTACAACGCCTGGTCAATATGCACATTACCCAGAATGCCAAGTGACAACCCTGGGAAAAGAATAGCTGATAACTTGTCTGCTTATTGGCACAAAAACACAGTGAGGTACATGAGCCCATCATGGCCCATGACTTTATTAGGAAAAGAATCAGTAGAGCCCTAGCTGGTTTGGCTCAGTGGACTGAGCGTCAGACTGCGGACCCAAAGGTCCCAGGTTCGATTCTGGTCAAGGGCACATGCCTGGGTTGTGGGCTTGGTTCAATGATTCCCTCTGATCATTTATGTTTCTATCTCTCTCTTCCTCTCCCTTCCTCTCTGAAATAAATAAAAATATATTTAAAAAAAAGAATCAGTAGAGATGGGGGTAGTCTATGTATTTGGGCAAAACTGTATCAATAGCACTCAAAATAAAGATGCTCCCATCGACTGCACTGCCCTGTACAGATCTAGACGTATTACCCAAAGGCACTTAGTGTAGTTAGTCTCAAATATACAAGGCCAAAGTTAAGTCTGTCCAGGGTGAAATGCCAGAGTCATGGTCATGCTGCTGGTGCAACCTGCAACCTATTAACCTGGGAGATGGGCACTCGGCTAGCCAAATGAACCTTGGCCCTTTCTATACATTTTCTCCAGGGAGATCTCGTGGCATCATCCAAACACATATAGAATCCCCCATCCATCCCCTTCCCCAGGACTAGTATTGAGAACTTTAGTGAAAGGAAATCGCAAAAGTCCCAACAACACAAAGAAAAAATGCATACTCTTTGAGGTCGGTAGAGTCAGGTTTGATTTTCAGTGCTGCCCTTACTACCTGTGGGACTCTGGATGAGTTGCCACTCTGCTTCCGCACCCGTAAAGTAGTAATAATGAGACCCACCTCCCACTATTGCTGTAAGAATTTTAAAAATGCATGTTAAGTGGTTAATATATATCAAGGATTCAATAATTAAGTTATTTTCTCTGGAAGTAACAATTCTATGAGCCTGAAATATAGTTTCTCTAGCCCTTGTGCTCTGCTCCTCTATGTTGGTACATCTTTTGGTCAGCTTCATGGACCATAGGGGGTGGGAAAGAGAAGGAGGAGGAGAAGAAGGAGGAGGAGGAGGAAGAGGGGGAGGGGGAGGAGGAAGAGGAGAAAACAGAAAAAGGAGGACCAATAGCAGCAGTTAACATGTATAGTGCTTACAGGCATTGTTCTAAGCTGTTCATATATATTAACTCACTTAGTATTCATAGCAACCTATAAAGTTGGGTCCATAATTATTCCCATTGTACAGTCAGAAAACGGAGGCAGAGTAGGGAGGGTGTGATTTGCCCAAGGCTACACAGCTAATAAGTGCCTGAGCCAGGATGCAAATCCATGCAGAGTGTACATCAAAGCAGCAAATGGTACTTAATTAAAGACATCAAAGAGCTTTAAAGAGTAGCAACTCCTCTTTTTCCTAGAAGCAGTAGGTCATAAATTTGAATACAAAGCAGGTAATCCATGAGATTCAGAATGCTCTCCTGCCATGAAGATGGCAGAAAAGACTGTGCTGGTTTATCAATTACGAAGTAAGGCTGTGCCCACTGTGTATCGTCAGACCAGACGACTCCAAATCATTCGGGAACTGAGGACACTAAGAAGCTTATTGGTTCCTTCCCTCCCTTGTCCCCTTTGGTCTTTAGCATTAATCAGACATATGTTGGAGTATTTTTGTTCCTTAAATGGTACCTTTGAATACTGAAAGAGATGTATGAAAGAGACAGGTATCATCATTTTCTAATCCTGGATGGTAGAAATATAGGCAGACATCCTGGCCGAGAATAAAGAGGGAGGCTTGGTCCGGATGTCAGATTCTCTAGTTTCCCTCACAGAGAAAAGTTGTGGTTGTTGTTACAGTTGTAGGATGTTAAAATCAAGTGTATTTCCATGTGTTCAGCAATCCTCTGATCTGAAAAGTCCCGTAGAATTTAATAAACTCTAAGGTGCACAAGCTACAACAAAAATGTTAGCTTTTGTGCTAGGTCTATGGTACAAATAATAGGATCCCAAAAGTACAAAGAGATTGAGAATAGGAAACTCCAGAGGTGGCGCCAAAGAAACATTCCACTGCTGGGAACAGTCAGGGGAACTTTACAGCACTTGACCATTAAAGTTTAACTCCTTCTCCTCGGGAATAGGAACAGAACGAATGAAAAGCTTTTGGCTATAGTGTGGGAAAAGGCCAAGATACAGGCCTTCCTACTGGTGGGAATTACTCCAGGGAAAGTAGAGGGAAGCGAGGGGATTCTGTTAAATGAGAGAAGGACCAGAATCAGCTCATGTATTCTCCTCTTAACTTTCCATGCTCCTGTGCCCGCTGGAGCTTTCAAAAAGTTCTAGGTGGACTCTAAGGACATCAGTGAGTCAAGCCCAGTACTTGGGATTTTTGTGTACCTCCAAATCCTTCTCAGCACTGTAAGACTGCCCCAGGGAACGGTTTGGGTAATGGTTTTAGGATATCTCAACAGCTTCAATGTGACCAAAAGCTATGAAAGCCACAGTAGGCAAATCAACCACCTAGCAGTTTAGATCCAAGGCAATTCAAAACCAATTGCCAAGGGCAGCATAATAAAGGGGGCTTCTCTATGTGAATTCTCTACTTCTCACTTGCTCTGGGAAGCCATGTTGTGAGCAGCTCCACAGAGAGGCCCATGCGGCAAGGAATGGAAGCCTCTTGCCAAGAGGGTCCTGCCAACAGTGAGTGAGCTTAGAAATAGATTTTCCAGTCCCAGTCCAATCTTGAGCCTTGCAAGCCTTGTGTGACAGCTTGATTGCAACCTCATGAGAGACTCTGAGCCAGAACCATCCATCTAAGTAGCTCCCAAATTCCTGACCCTCAGCATCAGTGTGAGAAAATAAATGTTTCTGGTTTTAAGTTACCCAGTGTTCAGGTAACTTGTTACTCAACAGTAGATAACTAACATAAATACTTGCTTAAGTCATACAGCTGAAATACAGTGGTACGTCTGGTTTCCCAAACCTATGCCCTTGCCATTGCACCATTCTGCCAAGTCTATAGTAGTTCTGCACTCCATGACTAATGACTTCTGTTATAGTTTTTGAAAGAAACAGAAATTCAATCAAGCTAGCTCAAGTAAAGTGGGGATTAATGAAGGAAGCACTAAGCAAAATCATAGACCTCCAAGGATAGGAAACAAATTACAGAGTTTTGCTTTTAACAAGAAGGAGTGAGTGTTTAACAACTTATCCTCCCATAAATAACATCCATAAGTGCTAGAAAAAGAAAAAAAAGAAAAAACCCTTGAGAGCTCCAGGAACTCAAAAAAAAAAAAAAAAAAAAAAAGCAGACGTATTTGGAAGGCAGTCAAAAATCTTAGCACAGTGTGAATTCCAGTTTTTTCAGGTATGCCCTGAAGGCAGCCAGAATTGTGGCCAAGGTAGCATGGCTGAAATTCCAAGAAAAAGTCTGCTACTGTTCTGGCTGGAGGTACCAGGTGAAAAAAGCCCATGGAGGCTGCACAACCAAAAAGTGAGGAAAGAAGAGAGCCAGAAAAAAAAAAATACACCAAATTCTGTGCTTAAACTCAGCCCAACTTTCTGCCCAACCTCTGAACCATGTATGAACAGGTCAAATGAAAAACAGCTAGCTAAAAGGTTCTGAACTTAGATCTTAAATTTCACTCAAGCTAGGCATTACACTTTTCAGTTCTAAGTCAAAGCAAGTTAATTGTCTGCTAAAACAAAACATCAATATTCTTTAAAGCAATCAAACAAAATCTAGGAAGCTCTACAATATAGCATACACAATGTCCAGGATATAATCTAAAATCACTCAACATATGAAAAAGGTGAATCAGTCTCAAGGAAAAGTGCAAACAATTGATGCCAGTCTCAAGATGGTTCATTCACTGGAATTATGAGGAAAGAATTTTAAAATAATTATTATAAATATACTCAGTGAGGTCAAGGAAAACACTCATAATGAATGAGGAAAACTTCAGCAGAGTAGAAAATTAAACGAATGAAAAATTTAAATCTGAAAAATAGAACTTCTGAAATTAAAAATTCAACAGATGGGCAAAATAAAGATGAAAGGAAGAATTTGAAGATGAAGCAATAGATATCATTCAATTTGAATAAGAGACGAAAAATTGAGAAGAAAAAAAAAAAACAGAACCTTAACCTGTGAAATAACTTCAAAATACCTCACTGAGTGAGAGAATGGAACAGAACAAAAATTTATGTGGAGAAAAAAAATGTCAAAAACCATGATAAATTTTTGAAAGATATAAATTTATAGATTGAGGAAACTCAGAAAACCACAAAAACAATAATATGAAGAAATCCATGCCTCAGTACATTCTATTCAAAGTAGTCTGAGAAAAGCATCACATTATATATAGGAGAACAATGAGAGAAATTACAGGTATTTCGTGAGGAACTGTGGAGGCTAGGAGACAGTGGAAATCTTTAAAGTTTTAAAAGAAAATAACTGCCAACCCAGCAAAATATCCTTTAATAATAAAAGTGTACTGAAGATATTTTTTAGCTAATGAAAAAACAGAACTTGTCACCATAAGACTTATACTAAAAACCTGTCAGAATAAATAAATATAAGATTGAAAGTTATATTAGAGAGAATCTTGGATTTTCAGGAATAAATAAAGAGCATAATATATAAATGATAAATATATGGGTAAAAAGTAAATACTTTTTATTTTAACTTCTGTAGAATGCATAGTCCTATTCACAACAAAAAGTATAACACTGTCTTATGGGATTTATTTTATATATAAGGTAACAGATATGACAACTATAACTTAAAGTATGGTAGGATGGAGAATAAGTGGACCTATACATTACAGCATTTCTTCTCTTTATTATTTAACACTATGAAAACATAGACTCTGAAAAATTAAGAATGTATAGTGCAAACATTTTTTAAATGCAAAGCACTATAACTGTAAAACAATAAATGCACTAAAATGGAAATGAAAATTGTAAAATAATCCAAAAGGAGGCAGCATAAGGGGAAGAGGGGAAGAAATGAGGATTAAAATACACAAAATAAAATAAAATAGTAGGCCAAAATCCAATCTTATCAATAATTATATTAATATTAATGCACTGAACATTCCAAGTAAAAGGCACAAATCATCAGAATGGATTAAAGTCAGGACCCAATTAAACCCTATCTATAAGAGACACATCTTAAATATAAATTAAAACGTTGAAAGTACATGTACAGAAAAAGACATACCATATAAAGAGTAAGCATAGGAAGGCTGAAATGGCTGTAATGATATCAGATACAATAGATCTCACGAAAATTACCTAAAATAATAAAGAACATTACATAAAAAATAAAAGGGTCAATTCATCATAAAGGTATACCCATCATAAATATATATGTGCCTAATAACATAGCCTTAAAATACATGAGTTAAAAATTGACAGGATGAAAGAAAGAAACAGATGATGCTACAATCAGAGTGGGAGAATTTAATGCCTCTCTTCAGCAAATGATAGAAAAGCTAAACAAAAAACAGCAGTAGATACATAGAATAAAATAATTGGACATATCATTCATCTCCACCTAATTTGTATGTATAGAACTATGCACCAAACAATTTCACAATACATGTTTTTTCAAGTGCACATGGAAGATTCATCAAAATAGACCATACGTTAGACCATAATGCAAGTTTCAATACTTTCAAAGGACTGGAGTCATACAATGTATGTTCTTTGACTACTAAAATATTAAATTAGAAACAATATAGCTAGGATAATCATCAATGTTTAAAAATTGAACAGCATATGGATGCATATGTCTCTCCAATTTAGTGTTTTCGGTTTCTTCTAATAAATACCCAGGAAGAAACTCCTAGCCTCCTTTCTGTCTCTTGTTATATAGCCTTTGTTTTAAAGTCTATTCTGTCTGGTATAAGTATTGCTATCTTCGTTTTTGTTTGTTTGTTTCCATTTTCATTAAATATCATTTTCCATCCCTTAACTTTCAGTCTGTGTCTCTCTGTATCTGCAATGTCTCTTGTACACAGCATATGCAAGAGTCTTGTTTTGTTGTCCATTCAGCCTCAATATATCTTTTGATTGGAGCATTTAATCCATTTGCATTTAAAGAAATTGTTGATATATATGTATTTATTGCCATTTTATTATTCATTTTTCCTTCTTCTTCTTAAAGAAGACCCTTTAACATTTCTGGTAATACTGGTTTAGTGGTGATGAACTCCTTTAGTTTTTTTTTTCTTGTCTGGGAAGCTCTATCTGTCCTTTGATTCTAAATGATAGCTTTGCTGGGTTATCCATATGTTCATTGCAGTATCATTTACAACAATAGCCAAGATATGGAAGCAACCTCAGTGTCCTCAGTGATAAAGAAGTGGTGCATATGTACTATATAATGGAATATAACTCAGCCATAAAAAGAATAAAATCTTGCCATCTGCAACAACATGGGTGGATCTAGATGGGGCGCTGAGTGAAATCAGTGTCCTCCGTGATAAAGAAGTGGTGCATATGTACTATACAATGGAATATAACTCAGCCATAAAAAAGAATAAAATCTTGCCATCTGCAACAACATGGGTGGATCTAGAGAGTACAAAGTAATCTCTTTGAGAGAACCCCAAAGCCATAAGCTATTTAAATAAATTGGTAAATTGGGTCTCATCAAAACTTAAACCTTTGTCTCAGCAAAATACAGCTTTAATAATATAAAAAGATGAGCAACATAATGGGAGAAAATATTTGCAATCTGACAGAGAACTGGTATTTGAAATACACAAGGCATTCTGACAACTCAATAAAAAGAAGGAAAATCACAAAATTAAATTGTGGACAAAATACTTGAGTAGACACTCACAAAAAAATACAAACAACTGGCCAATACACACATGAGGAAAAAATACATCAAATCACAAGTAATCAGAGAAACCCTAATTAAAACCAGTAGTAGTCCGTTTTCAGAGGCTGTCATGACAGATGGGCACCAGTACTTGGCAAAGACAGCAGTGAATGCTCACTGACCACTTTTCTTTGTGATTCTGACAAGACTTGTAGTCATGTGACCTCCAGGTCCAGCTCTCCAGCACACACCTTCCATCCCAGCAATTCTGTAACTACCCAGTATCTTAGTAAATTCTTTTTCTACTTATATCAGCCAAAGTCAGGGTTGGGGGGCAGTGGGTGGGGGATATTAAACTAAAAACACTGCTGTTTCAAACAGCTGTTTTCTGCAAATTATTTATGTAAGAAAAATAAAGAAATGTAAAAAGCATCAATTTTAGTTTTCCATTAAAATCAAGAAACTAAGGAGACCATTATGTAAATAAAAGTTGAGAGTATAGGTGTCAAATGCAGTAAAAAGACAGGTGAACAAAATACAGGCAGAGACAAAGATATGCTTGCCAAGATAAGAAAAACCTAAAGATGAAATAAAGGCACCAAGATCTACATTAGAAGCTGAAAATTAATGGTAGACACTGTAGAAAATTAAATTTATGGCATGAAAAACAAACTTGAAAAGTTCTTCAAGAATTCAAAGAAATGGCAGGGGAGGTGGCGGGGTGGGGGTGGTTAGAGAGCAACCAAAGGACTTGTATGCATGCATATTAGCATAAGCAATGGACACAGACACTGGGGCAGTGGGGGGAAAAAGGAGACATCTGTAAAACTTAAGACAATAAAAAAAAAAGATACAACTGACATACAAAAAAAAAAGTATTCGAAGAAGAGAAGAGAAGATGTATAGATATGGAGGGTTGGGAACAGAAATCAAATATGCAGGTAATGGATATTCCCCAAAATGAGACCAAAACAAATAGAACAGAAACAAAAATCAAAGATATAAGGAAAAAACTTTGCACCATTGAAGAATAATTTACATATAACTAGAGGCCCGGTGCACAGATTCGTGCACCAGTGGGGTCCCTCGGCCTGGCCTGCAGGGATCGAGCCAAAACCAGCTCTCCGACATCCCCAAAGGGGTCCCAGATTGCGAGAGGGCGGTTCTCGGGTGACGCACCCCGGAATCGGGCTCCCTCCTCTCTGGTTTCGGGTGAGTCACCTGAGAACCACGGCTGCCAAGTCATGGCAGCTTGGCAGCTCCTGTTTTGAGCGTCTGCCCCCTGGTGGTGAGTGCATGTCATAGCTACCGGTTGGCTGGTCGAATGGCCAGCCGGTCACTTAGGCTTTTATATATATAGATGAACAAAAAAAGTTAATATCAGTCAACACTAATAAAAAGAGACTTACAGCCAGAAAAGAACAATTGTCAGACAATAGAGTGTGTGATGTTAATGAAATCTTAGCCAATGGCTCCGACTACCCTCTGCAGGTCAGGGCTCATGATGGTGCAGAAGTAATCTGCTGCCATCTCCTGCATTCAGGATGCTTGAACTCTCGAACTCTCTGCCACCTTTCTGTCCAGGGATCTGGACTTAAACCCTCTCTATCACACACAGGCCAAGGGTCTTCCTACCAGTTTCTAGTTAATAGTTGACACTACGACTGTTTCCTCTTTACATCTTTGACCTGGCTTATGGATTCCTTGTGTTGTTCTTCTTTATCCCCAATAAAATCAAGCCCAAGATCCTCATTGTAACAATTGTGCTGCTATTTTTTCAACCAGTAATGCTCCAACCTTAGATTCCATTGCTTTCCTTAGGATTATGTTTGTCTACCAAGTTTTTGGGACCAAGTTATATCTAACTCATCTTGGTGTCACCTTTTGCACTTAATAAGTCCTCATGAAATTTATGTTGAATTAAAGTTTTTAAGTAATTGTCCATTATAATCAGACTAATTTTTTTCACCATTGCCCTCACTCATTTCTGCTGCTGAATCTGTCCTTGTACCATTCCTCCTACCTGGCCTACCTCTTTGGCCTTTCCTTCCCATTCACATATTTGCCAGCCCTTCAGGTTGCAGATAATTCTGTGTCCCTCCATTAATTCTCTTTAACTAATTTGGCCTCTGCTTCACCCACTTTCCTACGACTCTATATATTGTCACACACTATCTTACAGTGTCCCCTACTAACATCAAGTCACCTGAGCAGTCACCAGCATCAATAAGTGGAAAGTCTCCAGAATTTTATATATTTACAAACCAACATTGTTACTACCTTCTAGGAGACCACAGTCAAGTAATTTATGCTCTTTGAACCTCTGTTTACCATCTGTAAAATGGCGATAATAGCTCAAGAGGACTGTGCATAGATTTAAAAAATGCATAGTAAAAAGAAGGCAAAAAATAATTTGGATCATTATTATCATTATTCAATCCTTTCTCCCCCAAGAGTTCATAGTTACTTTACACCATGGCACTCCTCTATATCGTCCAAAGCATCTCACCCAATATTTCCCACACAGCACACTGACATGGAAGTCAGAAGACATGCCTTATTATTATATAACCTTCAGTAAGTCACTTGACCTATCTGAGTCTCCCTGATGGTTAAACAAGAGTCATATTACCATATCTCCCCTACTTAGGTTACACCATTGTTAGAGGCAACAAATAGGTGATGATGCACAAATACTTCATAACCTATAGAGCACTTGTAACCTGTAAAATGTGACTGTTAGCTTTAGTTATCCTCAAATGTCCTCAATATAAATGTATTGACTTGGATTACCCTTACTCAACCTTCTTTCAAATTTTGCTTTGCCCATTTTACCCCACTAGTCTTCCCATGAGGCACATAGAAAAGCTCCATCATCAGACGCTAGCCTCCTTCTTTCTTATGGGTTCCATGGTTCACACATTGATTGCATTCTCCTCTGTACTTTGGTTACTAGGAGCCCAGATCCAGACATAGGTTATGATGCACAAATACTTCATAACCTATAGAGCACTTGTAACCTGTAAAATGTGACTGTTAGCTTTAGTTATCCTCAAATGCCACCAAAGCAGAGCTACCCAACTAACTGGAAGTTGATGCAAGACTGAGGCCATTCGAGACCAGAAGAACCACTCAGCTCAGCCTAGCCCTGGCTGCTCATCCATAGAATCATAATATAGACAAATGTTTGTTGTTTGAAATCATTATATTTTGAAAAAGCAGCAAAAGTTAACTGACACAGTGGCTGAGAACATTCACGGGGCTAGAAAATAATAATTCAGCCACAGGAAAATAAATATTCGAGAGCTGTGAATACTACAGATATGAAATCTAATCAGAATCTTTTTAGGACTATCATCTTAGAATGCATGACTCCATCACACATAGGAGCAAATCAAAGCAACTGAAAAACGTAGTTTACTGAAGGAAGCGAAAACAATCACTACCACCAACCAACATACTAGTACTTTCAGTGCTAGCTGAGTGCAAGGGGTCAACCACGACCTTCAGCGCCCTCTAAGGTTCCCATTCCCCAGACCCTCCCATACTTCTGCACAACTGCAGACTCTGTGAAGTCCTGCCTTCACAATTCACAAAGCTTAGACTTCAGACATGCCCAATGTCAGGCAGAAACCTACTGCTAAAGGATGGCTCCCAGGACCAGAAACACCAACGCTGCCTACATTTAATAAGACCTAGAGATGAGAGACAGAAACAGAACAGAGGCATAACACAGTGAAAAGAGAACAGCCCTTGGACTCAGACCTCAATCCCAGCTTCATCCCTTATAAGGTTTCTTACTGGGCTTGGAGTTAGGAGACGTGGGCTCACTTCTGGAGTTTCCGCTTATTTGCTGGACCTCATTTTCATCACTTGGAAAATGAGATTTTTTGCAGTCTTGAAAGTTTATAATTTTGAAACTAGAGATATTTTGTTGTTGTTGTTGTTGCTGTTGTTTGTTGTTGTTGAGCAAGTTACTTAAACTGTCTGACCTTCAGTATCCTAACCCTTAAGATGGGTTTAGTAAAACCTAGCCCAAAGTGTTGACCTGCATGTAAAGCACAGCACTGACATATAGCAGACACTTAATAAACAGCAAACAACTGGGAATATGTTTGACTGCTGTTCAGACCATATTTTTTCTGCTAGAACCCTGACAGCTTATTGAGAATTCTTGAACTTTCTACCACTCTGAGTCCTTTTTATTGAGAGCACCTAGAATTCAGGAATCTTATCTTTTTTTCTATCATATTTAAACCACAGAACTTTTTTTAAAAAGCATAAAATAAAAAGAACATACCTTAGCATACTTCTAATCTCAAATTATTAATTTTCAAGAACAAAGCTGCTCATTTTGCAAATGAAGAGAATGAAGCTCAGTGAATAAATGGAAACCCCAGAAGTGAACCCCGGTTTCCAAGGCCCAAGTCCACTTCTCTTTCCACAACTCAGAATCTGTATCTATCTGCTAGAGGAAACATTCCCAAGTCACTTCTCATCCATCCTTCTGGCCAGAAATCCAGATTAGCTTTTGTCACTGCCATATCATCAGGCCAGCTTCACTCAAGACCCACTTATTGTCTGCAAATGTTGCTATAATTAAATCCAAGTGGCCGCTGTGAGTTATCATCACGTACCCTCTCCAGCCATTAGTCACATTTCCAGGGCTGCAGTTCTTTCTAAAGAGGTCACTCACTCTTCTCTTCCCCTTGGCTATCCCAGCAGGGTTTTGCTTTCCATTTCTTGGGCGAGGAACTTTTAAGCCGAACTCATTTTCAGGCAATGGGCCAACCTTCCCATTTATCCCAGTGACCTTACAACAGCCAGAAAATCTCTCTCATCACTGCAGAGCTGGAGGGGTGAGGGGGGGCAGCAAGGGGAGAAACTCTGAAGCAGTGTCTCTGATAGCAGCAGACCAGGGCTATTTTTAATAGAGTATAGAACTGCCATCATCATCATCATATCATACCAACATCAAAATCAGAATCAGAATCAGAAACCCCTTGTGTTTGGTGCAGCACTTTACCATACTTCTTCTCTCTGGATGTGTATAATAATCGGTCCAGCTAGGGTAAAGAAAACTGTAGAATCTTTGAGCTGGATGGGGTCATCAGAATCATCTGGTCCAAACGCCTCACCTTGCAAATGAGGAATCTGAGACCCCATGAGAGAAAGTGACCAGCCCACAATCATTGAGTGAGTGAAGGATAGAATGCATCTGGACTCAGGTCTCCCATCTGAATCTCAGTCCAAGAATCATCTCACCCTTTGCTCTTAGGATCCAGGAGACGGGTAAGTACCTGGAATGGAGCATGTCTTGAGGCTCTCCTCTGAGAAACCACCTCGCCAGCACTACTAGTCAGCATGACTCACTTGGGACTGACCCTGCTTCCCAGTTCCAGGGATGAGCACATGGCCCAGACCTGGAAGGAGAACACACCCTCTTCTGGCCATAGTTACTGGCGAAAGAATAATTATATGACCTACTAGTAAATAAGGCTGAGGAGAATCACCCCCAGGATTTTTTGCTAGAGCTGTTAGAAAAATAACCGACTGGGTGTTCTCGGGGGATTGTACATTGTAAAGACAATAAAAGCCTTGAGTTGCTCAAGGCCACCTTTGCCACGAGTTCAAAAACGCCTTCCTTAGGATGAATCCAACAGAGTAACATTATTTGAGCACCTGAATTCAACCATGCCTGAATTGTGTGCATCAATAAATTCTACCATTTTTTAAGATCATCTGAGTTGTGTTGTCATTTGTAACCAACTTTTCTATATCAGTTGCAATCATGAATGAAATGTTAAGACTCCCTTGGTACAACACAGCTTTTAACATCATCACTGACAACATGAGCACCCCTTCCCCTCTCACTCACACACCTATACCCAATAGACCCCTAAATGGAACTGCTCCCTGAGTCTTCCATAATATGAACCACATTAATAATAAATTGTGATTGGGCACTACTTTTTGCATTATCTCTGACTATAGTGCCATTAAATTCTTTAAAATCCCCATCAGGAAAAAATATATATATAAATGAAACAAGAAGGCTTTTAGGACTGTGGTCTACCGAATGAAAAAGTGAGAAAGTCAGCATCCAGTCCATCATCCCATCGCTTTGGTACACACCTACCTCCCAACCAAAAGATAGTGTTAATGATGTGCCTTCAGACAGGACAGCCCACTTGAAACAAAGCCTGCTGCAAGTCACAACGGCATGTTTTATAAAGACCTGCTCTAAAAAAAAATAAAATATTATTAAAACCACCTCAGCAGTCACATCAGCTTGGCCCTTTACAAGAGAACTATCTTCTAGGTCAAGCATGTCAAACTCAAAGGCTAACATGGGACAAATAAACAAGGTTTAAGTTTATGTGGGCCGCAAAAAGACAAAAGCTTCAATTTTCATAGAAACTTAGGTTTATTTCGATAGAGACATGCTGAATACAAAGGGCTGAAATAAGTGAGTAA
>NW_005354595.1:4800282-4813729 GCF_000412655.1 Myotis brandtii
GGAGAGCTACTGGAGGGCATCAGCGAGCTACTGGTGCACGGATTCATGCACGGGGACACTAGTCTATCTATATAAAGAGGAAATATGCAAATTAGACCAGGACGCCATAATGGGTCACGACCAGACAGGAGGAGATTGCGCAGGCAGGGGAGACAGGCGCAGAGACGGAGACAGACACAGGAGCTGGCAAGCCGCTGCGCCCCGGCTCGGGCAGGTCCCCCAGAGCCAGAGCGGACACGGACAGGGACAGGGGGGCTGGCCCACAGCCTCCGTGGCCGAGCGCAGGCCCAGAGAGATGGCAGGCCCGCCTCCTGCGGAAGCAGCAGGCGGCCTACTGAGCGCGATATCGCGTGATGGGCTACTAGCATACATATAAAATAGAGAAGTATGCTAATTAACTGGGACACCGTAACGGGTCGACCGGATAGGAGGAGGTTGCGTGCGCGCATTGGGGGCGGGGCATCGGGTCCTCCACGTGCCTGCACTGGGGGAGGGCCTGATCAGCAGCTGCCCCAGCTGCTTCAAGGGCCGGAGAAGCAGGCAGGGCCGGACATGCGACTCGAGGGTGGGCGGCGCCGCGAGATTTCAAATCACGCACTGGGCTCCTACTTAATAATAATTATGTATAACAGGATATTGTAAAAATTAAGTTGGGAAATTTTTGTTAAAACATTTTTTACATACCAGTATATTGGCTGGGCCTCAAAAATATTCATTGTGGGCCGCATGTGGCCCACGGGCCGTGAGTCTGACATGCTTGTTCTAGGTGCTGGAAAAGATTCTCAGAGAAGTTAATATAGATGCTTCAAGAATCACTAAATGTTTGTTTACCATATGCTGTGGTGTGGAAGGTGAAACTGAAACCAGACAAAATAATAATTATAATAATTAGAATTGCTGGCTCAAATACAGAATTGTGTATTGAAAAGACAAAGCACTCAGCGCCAGCATTCCACTTTTAATGAGAGACTGAGTTGTGATTTACGGACACTAAGAAATCAGAAGCTTGGCTATCAAAGCAAGTCTGTTAAAACATTTTTTACATACCACTATATTGGCTGGGCCTCAAAAATATTCATTGTGGGCCGCATGTGGCCCATGGGCCGTGAGTTTGACATGCTTGTTCTAGGTGCTGGAAAAGATTCTCAGAGAAGTTAATATAGATGCTTCAAGAATCACTAAATGTTTACCATATGCTGTGGTGTGGAAGGTGAAATTGCAACCAGACAAAATAATAATTATAATAATTAGAATTGCTGGCTCAAATACAGAATTGTGTATTGAAAAGACAAAGCACTCAGCGCCAGCATTCCACTTTTAATGAGAGACTGAGTTGTGATTTACGGACACTAAGAAATCAGAAGCTTGGCTATCAAAGCAAGTCGTCCTTCCTATGATAAACATACCCTTTTCTCTGAGTACAGTGTGGTATCAAATGCTATAAGTCCATGGATTATTTTTTGGGTTTTGCATCACAGCCAAATTATGCCCTATGGATAGGACAGATGGACGAACAGACAGACAGACAGACAGATACTGCTTCTTAATTCATTTCAGACCCAGATGATGCTCCCCCTTTTGCCATCACCTCTATGAAAAAATCGGGGATGTGATGGCTTCTAGAACAAAACATATATCCCTCACTGAAGTCAAATAGTATCCTAGTACTTAGCCTCAAAATGCATTGCACATAAGCAAGCAGATGAGCTTTACTATTAGGACACAGATACATGTTGGCACAAAGTCAAGGGTTAAAGAAGAGAATACACAAATAACCCAGGGGTCTGAGCGTATGTTTTAGGCGAAATCTGCTCTGCTCAAATTCAGTCATGGAACTTCCATTCACTCTTTAAATAAATATTAAGTTCCCACTACGGGGCTGAGCACACAGTGTGAACAAAATAGGCATGGTCCCTGTTGTCCTCATGACGATTACAGTCTAAAGGAGAAAGCGGATCATAAATAAGCAAACATTCATGAGCATGGTCCCAATTGTCTGTTACTGCAAAGCAAGCTACTGCAAAGCGTGATGGCTCAAAGCATCAACCACTGTCGCGTATCTCACAATACTGAGGGTTAGGAATTCAGGCAGAGTTCAGCTCGGCAGTTCTGTTCCACGTGGTGTCAACAGAGGTCACACGACAGTATTCAACACGCAGATACAGTGTCGTCTGGAGGGTCTAAAGCCGCTCGCCAACATGGCATGTGCCTTGGCAGGGACTCTCCGGCATGGCAGTGCCAGGGTTATCAGGCTTCCTGCTTACGGGCTCAGGGCACCCAGAATACCCCAAGAGACAGAAAACAGAAGCCACCAGTGTATTAAGGTCTGAGCCTGGAAGCTCTCACGTCATAACTTCTGCCACATTCTATTGGCCTAGAAGCAGAGAGCCTGCCCAGATTCAGTGGGAGGGTACGTGAACCCCACCTCTTCCTCATGGAATAAGAATTTGCAGCTGTATTTAATCTACCACAAATATATAATTCACAATTATGAAAACACTGTGAAGGAGCCCGGCTGGTGTGCCTCAGTGGTTGAGTGTTGACCTATGAACCAGGAGGTCACGGTTCAATTCCCCGTCAGGGCACATGCCTGGGTTTTGGGCTCGATCCCCAATAGGGAGCGTGCATGAGGCAGCCCATCAATGATTCTCTCATCGTTGATGTTTCTATCTCTCCCTCCCTCTTCTTTTTTCTCTGAAATCAATAAAAACATGTTTTTTAAAATTGTGAAGGATAAGAATAGGGGGCCATGAGGGGGACTAGGGGGAAATCTAATTTAGGTAGGGTGAGCTGGCAGCCATGGGCTCTCTCTAGCCCTAAAGCAGTGGTTCTCAACCTTCCTAATGCCTCGACCCTTTAATACAGTTCCTCATGTTGTGGTGACCCCCAACCATAAAATTATTTTTGTTGCTACTTCATTACTATAATTTTGCTACTGTTATGAATCGTAATGTAAATATCTGATATGCAGGATGTATTTTCATTGTTACAAATTGAACATAATTAAAGCATAATGATTAATCACAAAAACAATATGTAATTATATATGTGTTTTCCGATGGTCTTAGGCGACCCCTGTGAAATGGGTCACAGGTTGAGAACCGCTGCCCTAAAGGATAAGTAATTATAAGCCTTAGTAGCCCATCTTCACTATGAACACATCCCATCTTCAAAATTATCTTTCTCCAAAAGAGAAACCTGTCTTGCCCTGGCCAGTTTTGCTCAGTGGGTAGAGCACAGACCTGTGGACTGAAGGGTCCTGGGTTTGATTCCGGTCAAGGGCACATGTCTCAATTGCAGGCTTTATCCCTGGCTCTGGTTGGGGCACTGCAGGAGGCAAGCAATTGATGTGTCTCTCTCTCTGTGTCCCTTCCCCTCCCTTTCACTTGCTCTAAAAAAATCAATGGAAAAAAATATCCTCAGGTGAGGATTAACAAAGAGAAAGAAACCTGTCTTTATTAGTGGAAAAGCATTTCCGTACGGTGTTTTATATTTTTCTAACTCCTTGGAAGACAGGCAAATGCTTCAAAATGACTGAATTTGCTCTGCCGGTGTTTCCCAGTAGTTAGAGCATCAGCCTGCAGACTGAAGGGTCACGGGTTCAATTCCTGGCCCAATCAAATGCAACATCTATAATAGTAAAAAAATAATAATAATAATAATAAGCAAAAGCAATCAAGTGAAAAACTTTGTTACTAAATAGGAAAGTGCCTGGGTTGCATGTTCATCCCCTGGCCGCCTAGTCGGTTCATCCCCTGGCCTAGTCGGGGGGTGTTTGGGAGGCAACCAATCAATGTCTGTCTGTCTGTCTGTCTGTCTGTCTCTCTCTCTCTCTCTCTCCTTTCCTTCCTCTCTCCCTTCCTCCCTCCCTCCCTCCTTTGCACTTTTTCAAAAAAGCAATAGAAAAAATATCCTCCGGTGAAGACTTAAAAAAAACAACTGAATTCCTTCTATTCTCTGAGGAATGAAATAAATTATATCCCTGAGAGTTTATTTAATGATATGGAACAGCAAATTTCATTCTAAAATCAAATGCAACATCTGTAATAGTACAAAAAAATAATAAGCAATCAAGGAGAAAACTTTGTTACTAAATAGGAATGTTTGGAAGGAACATTTGTCATCTTACACAGAACACGATGCTTCAAAACTGCCATCATTTGCGTTCACTTTCTGTAATGAGAGTAAATATTTTAACTTAGAATTTCTAGATGTATATGTTTATCATAAAAATTACATAGCTGGTACATGTGAGTGGGCATCTCTGTATAAACTTCTAACTGTAAAGAGGTGTGATGCAATCCTTCTGCGCACTCAGCTTTCGGTCACACAATAAGCATCTACTTTGTGCCAGGCCTTTTGTTACACTATCATCCCAGGAAAATTCTGCAAGTGATAGAATTCCTTACGTGACTGCATCTATCCTCTTCTCCTTCATACAGGGCCGCCGCCCTAGTTCAAGACTGCTGCAGCCTCACCTGGACTATCACAGCAACTTGCCTCTAGTGCAGTGGTTCTCAACCTTCCTAATGCCGCGACCCTTTAATACAGTTCCTCATGTTGTGGTGACCCCCAATTTCATTGTTACAAACTGAACATAATTAAAGCATAGTGATTAATCACAAAAACAATATGTAATTATATATGTGTTTTCCGATGGTCTTAGGCGACCCCGTGAAAGGGTCGTTCGACCCCCAAAGGGGTCTCGACCCACAGGTTGAGAACCACTGCTAGTGTGTTCTCTCTAGAACGTTCTCAAATGCCCCCCATTTGAGAGGGACTGTTCTACAGTCATCACCACAGGATAACGTCTGAGCTCCAGAGTCCAATACGTGAGGCCCTCCGCAGTCAGGTTAGAACCGGCCTCTCCAGCCTCTTTTCCTACTTCCCCAGACCGTCCGCAGGTCCGATGCTTCTGTACTTTGGCCCCCGCTAGTCGCCCCAGTGTTTGCAGGCTTATCCTTCGAGCCTCATCTCCAGATCTGCCTCCTCTCGGGAACTCTCTCTCCCCTGTGCCCACAGGCTCCTGCTGTGAGCTCTGTCCTAGCCCGAATCAATGCTTATTAACGTGTCCACTAACGGTTCTGCCCCTGACTCCACACTCAGCCCGGTGTCTGCAAGGGCTGGGGCTGGGGCTTCCTCGCCTTTGCATTTCCAGTGACCAGCAGGGCCGGGCAGGGTCACCATTCCATAAACACTGTTGAACATCTCATCTTTCAGGCCCCAGATAACCTTCTAGAAGGTTGATTTGCTGGCTAGAGAAAATGGTCCTTTTCTTTAAACACCCAAAAGCATGATGCCCATTGGGATATAGAAATGTATATTTTCAAACATGTTTTTCTCCCCCCCCCCTCCCCCATTAAGCAGAGGATTCTTCTCTACAGTCATCTCTTTGTCTCTGTATTGACATCTGATGCCATTGGCCTAACTTTATTTATGAAGCTACAAAGCTCAGTGGCTGGGATTCCAGCTGCTTGACCTACCACCACCTTATGCTTTTCAAACAGTCCCTGAAAATGGCTCCTTCTGCCAAGGCTGGGGTTCCCTGAAACTGGCCAATGAGATGAGAGAGGAGGAAGGATCACAGAGTGAGCACTCAGCAGTTTTCGCTTCCTAAAGCTGGGACTGTGGGCAGGTGGCTTAATCTCTGTACCCCCCGTTTCCCTCCTGGAAAACAGTAACTGCCTCACAGCATTCGGCGAAACAATGACTGTAGAGCACTCAGCACAGCAAACTGCACCCGCCTTGCTCTCTTCATCCATCCAGAGAAACCGGGCAGGAGGAAGCAGGTGCCCGGAGGCACAGGACGGAAAGGCCCTGCCCCACCCCGCCAACCCCCCCAATCCCTGTCCAGACCGGCCCACGTGCAGGAACATACTTTCTCTGACCCTTTCTCTGGCCTCTGGTGGCCTTTGCAGACCAGGTTCCTGGTGAGCAACTCGGGATCTGAGGAGATGAGAAGCCGTGGACACCATATACTATGAAGTACCGCTTTCTCGGTGTGTGTTCAGCCAGGCTGAAATGTTACAAAAGACTAACTACCACCTAATGTTTTCCCCAACACATAAACGTGTGTAGAGCATGTATGTAGAACATGCATAGATTTCTATATGAAGTCTTTGCCCTGTGATTTTGTTGGCTTCTTTGCTGGGAGAGCCAAATTCATATAAAAAGAGAAGATAATCACTGTAATTTCTGGCCTACCAACCTTCATTGGAGAACCACACTCGTACCTTATGGAGAAAAATACAAGTAATTTGGAGGCTATCATAAGGGTTTGTTTCAGCTTCCGTTAGATATCAATTTATTGTTCAATGTTCCTAAATAAAAGCAGAGAATGTATGTGCAACTTCCTGGGAAGCACATGGTGCGATATGGAGGTGCACCCAGAAAACCACACTTACATACTTGCTGTACTTCTGAGCGTTCCCATGACAAAGATGAACAATACTCAACTGCTGATAACCAAAGGACTTGCTATCCTAAGAGAAGGTGGCAGTGTAAGACGTTTCTACGGCTAAATCTCTCCTCTCACAGTGACTGTCATTTAAATTCCTGCCTAGCAAAGGGATTTTTATGGAAGGTTAATGCCTCCTATAACATTTATCCTGGATGGTGGAGCTTTTCGCATAATTTTCTGGGCTTTCTTCCTGTCGTGTTACAGAACCTTATCTTCCCTCTAATAGGTTTCCATAGAAAGGCAGTCGTTATTTCTCAGTTCGAGCCCTGTTTTAATGGCATTTCAAATCTCTAGTAAAAGGAGGCTTGGAGTTAAGCCAGGAAAAAAGACACACACAGGGTGGCCCAAAGGCAAGGTGTGGCCCTGCCTGCGACTGTGCTATGGAAGGTGACAGGGGACACAGCCCTCTGGCCAGTGGAGTCGGCCTAAGGCTGCAAGGAAGAGCATAAATCAGGCCAGTGGACCAGGTGAAGGGGTCTTCGGCTAGAGGAAGCCTTTTCAAAGGCTCCCCATTTGCATTTGAGTTTATTTTCTTTTCCATCGTTTTCCTAATTGCCCTTCAGTATTTTGACATTTACTGGAGACCTTGGCATTTCAATAAAACATCTCCTTCCCAGATACCTACCCAACCTTCTTCCTCCCTATCCATCACTGGGTCAGCAACATGGATAATGACCGTGGCAGACTGTATTTTCCAAAAATGGCCACAGTGATGTATCTGGGCCCACCTGCCCATCAAGAGGTAGAGTCTATTTTACCTCCCTGACACTGGACAGGACTTGGTGACCACCTCGTTGAATAAAATGCATGAAGTGCAAGATACGAGACAGGGCTGTAATAAGCAATTTCATGCTTGGCTGGTTCTAAACTTTAGAACCCAGCCACCATGCTGTGAGAACGCAGCAACAGGTCCAGGTAGAGAGATGGCGTGGAGAGGCCATGTGGTGAGGTCTGAGGCACCCAGTTGACAGCCAACCTCAAACAGCAGCTCTGTGAGTAAGCCAGTCTCCAGATCTTTCCAGCCCCCAGCCTTCGAGTCTTCCAACTGAGACCGCACACAGCACAAGGCAGAAATAAGCCAACTTCACTCTGCCCTGCCTGAATTCCTGACCCTCGGAATCATAAACATAAGGGGTTGTTTTATGCCATTTGCCATAAGGGGTTGTTTTACGGAATTTGTTTCATTTTGGGGTCATCTGTTTCACAGTGGTAGTGACCAGAGTATCGATGCACTATAGCAATATCCTTTGTAAGGAATTACAAATGTTTGCTACAAAGGCCTCTCCTTCTCCAGCACAGTACCCTCAGGTGTCCTCCAGCTGGTCCCCTCAGCCAATTCTTGGCCGTCAACTACCCCAGGGCAGCAGTGAGGCACTGGACTTTGGAGACCCCACACCTGGGTTCTTCCTTGCAGCCTTAGCTAAGTTCCTCAACCTCTCTGAGTTTCACTCTTTCATCTATAAAACAGGGAGAATAACGTCTACCCGAGGAAACAAGGCATATGAAGCTCCTCTCAGTAACCATATCGCACAAATTGGGAATTCTTCCCAATACACACCCCCTCCAGGAAGTCCCTACCAGTACAGATTGACATGCTCTCTGCCCCTCCATATCATTCCTTTATCCTCCATCTAGCATCACTTCCAGGACTATGCCAATGGAACACTTCAGATGGGCCACTGCCTAGGGATGCCCATTCCCCATATCCTCGTGCACTTGGGTTACAGATTCCCACACATTCTTTGTATCCATAAATCCACATAGGAGCAGCAGAACCTCATGGGGAAAACAGAAATATAACTCTAACTCTCTCACCCTCTACATATGGATGTTCGAGAATTAAAAAGTGCCGGAAGCCGGTCCATCCTTGCTGCTTGACACAGGCACTGCAGGGAAGAAACATCTGCACAGCATATGTTTCAAGGGACCTGGCGTATATGGCATACTGTTCTTAATATGTTTGCTCTCCTTCTAGGCGCTATGTGTTTTAACCAAGGTCACCTCTCCGAGGTTGTTTCCCCAGGTAGGGATTTTTCCCTGAAGTTAGGGAGGGAATAAAACCCCTTAACTAAGTGCCAAGCGGGTAGTTAATCACTTTAACTACGAACAATCACCCTTAAGCTACATAATCTTTACTCCCTGGAATGGAGATAAGAAACGCCCTAACCTTTGGAATAGAAATTGACAGGATTAAAATCAACTGGTATAAATACAGATGTAACAAGACAATAAAAGACAGAACCTGGCTGGAGAACCTATCGAGAGAACTTGGCAAGAGAACCTGGACAGAACCTGGCTACAGAACCTGGCTGGAGAACCTGACTAGAGAACCTAGCTATGCTGATGAACTGAAAGCTGCCTCCGTGTCCTTCCTTCTTCACCGACTCCGTCCACACCTTTGAGAACCCCTGGACCTGCTGGGGCTGGACCCCAACAAAAAAGACTTTTCTCTGATAGATTAGGGTGATAGCAAAGTAGGAAAATACAAGAGCCCCATGAAAGGAAATTCATTGTAAGGGAAGTAAAGTCTGAATTGGTAAACCAGACCCAATGCTAGGTGAAAGGGAACAATTTTAGGCATAACATGTAGTAAACTGAACCCCTCACAGACCCAGCCAAGGTGGAGCCAGAAGTATTTCTCGGGAAAAATAGTCACATGTGGGTATCAAGACCTATATTCCTGGAGAATTATGCCACTTAGAGCTCAGGTAGTTTTGTTCTAGAACTGTGCTGCCTAATATAGTAGCCACTAGGAACATGTGGCTACTGAGCACTTAAGATGGGCTAGTCCAATTTGAGATGTGCTGCTAAGCATAAAATTTACATCAGATATCAAGGTCTTGATATGGAAAAAATCATGTAAATTATTTCATTAATTTTACATAGATTACATGTTGACATAATATTTTAGATATACTGGGTTAAATAACACATATTATTGAAATTAATTTTTATCTATTTCTTTATATGCTTTTTAATGTGCCTGCTAGAAAATTAAAAATTATACTAGTATACATGGCTCCCACTCTATTTCTATTGGACAGTGCCACACTACAAGGTCCCTAAGGAAGAAAGAGCCTCAGAAGACCAGGTTGGCTTGAGAAAATCCTAGATACATGTTTTCAATGAAATAACAAGCCAGTCCCGGGATTCCTGGGGCCCACGGAGAACCACATCAGACATGCCTGTGGAGAAGGGGAAGGGGCAAGGCTCTGGCCGCTCTCTCTACAGGCACCCGCCTCCACTAGTCACGTGGTGCTAGAGGCATCCGGACACGGACGGGGCAGCCTGGAGCTCACTGGTTGAGGAACTCTACCTCAAGGAACACCTGGTTTCTGCTCTCCCTTTCCAGGCGAAGACAGAGGTGAGCATCAAGGAGAACCAGCGACTCATGAGCCTGGAGACTCCCAGGATATTGGGGAAAGGGAAACCTCAGAAAGGGCAAGAATTCCAGCAACTAGACTAAACCGGTTCCAACCCATGGTAGCCTGGGTGTTAAAAGCCACAGAGCTTTATTATAGTCCTAGACTCTCAGGGCCCCATTCTGGTTACGTTTATGTTTCCCTCCTACTTCCATATGGTTCTGCTACACATTTGATGTATATGTTGAATCATCACTCAACCCACTAAACCCTAAACGTTATAGTCCACATCTTACAGATAACAAAACTGAGGATCTGAGATGTAAAAGTTGTTCAAATTCTAACAACTGACAGAATCTGAATTAAAATTCAGATCTGTCTCATTTCAAATCTGTCTTTAGTTTTCAGAAACCAAAGAATTGTAACCAATAAAACAAAGGTGTTATAATTTACTTACATTGATTAAATATACCTTAAACTTGAGTGTATATATATATAGATATAGATATAGATATAGATATGTATATAGATATATATATAGATATATATATATTACTTTACAAAGATTATATCATGCTAAAATAGAAACACCATCAATAGAAAGCTAGGAATAGGTTCCCACTTTAAATAATGAACTCTTTGACCCTCAGTTTTACCTCCTATAAAAATGACACCTGCATTCAAGGGCAACATGAGAGGGATGGGTTCACTTCTCCCGGTTCTGAGCCTACCAGCCTTGTTTCCTTACTAGATTCTATGACCCTTGGATAGAGGGTCTTACTGAGCTAAAATAGTTATTCGAAAGTCATGCAGCAGACAGTTTTGTCTTACATAGCTTGGTCTTGATTGCGAAGGCAGCAGACATCGCTTTTAAGCTGGGCATAAGATAATCAGATTTGCATTTTAGAAGGATCCCTGTGGGGTGCTCACACACACACACTGGTGGAAGTGTAAACATACACTCCTTCTCAAAAGCAATTTGGCAAAGTGTACCAAGAGCTCTAAAATGTTTGACACAGTAATATCACTTTTGTGACTACTCTGAGGAAATAATCCTAAGACCAGAAAAAGCTTGATGCACAAAGCATCCACTGTGTCATTAGTCATCAAGGCAGAAACATGGCAATGACCTCACTACCCAACAACAGGGGAAGGGTCCCTCAAGGTTTGGAACATCCACTGGGTGGCACGTTACTCAGCCATCTAAATTATACTCATGACAAGTTACCAATCCCATCCAAAAGTGATAATTTACTAATGTTAATATCAGCAACACAGTTTGTGGTAGTTTATAAAAATGGCCACAGACTCTTCCACCTACAACCATGCCCTTATAGCAGCGGTTCTCAACCTGTGGGTCACAACCCCTTTGGGGGTCGAACGACCCTTTCACAGGTGTCGCCTAAGACCATTGGAAAACACATATATAATTACATATTGCTTTTGTGATTAATCACTATGCTTTAATTATGTTCAATTTGTAACAATGAAATTGGGGGTCACCACAACATGAGGAACTGTATTAAAGGGTCGCGGCATTAGGAAAGTTGAGAACCGCTGTGTAACCTGTTCACAAAGGCCATGAGCCTATAATTCATTTGCCTGGATAATAGAGAGTTAACTGTACATTGTGCACATGTTTGATTTGCTCGTACATTTTACTTCTCTGGTTTGCTTGAGATTATAGACTACTTTATTGTGGATTATTCGCTAGCTCTCTGATCTGACACTTCATTACTACAAATATATATGCAAGTATATGCATGTGGTTTGTCATTGGGTAGTGTTTTATTTGAAAATGGTTTTTGTATGAGAAACTCTTAATCTTAATTTTTTACCCATATAATTTAATTTCCAAAATAATTATTCAAATAATTAGGCATTTCTAGATAGAGTAAGTTGCCGTTTACTCAGCACAGTGAGCAGTTACATTTCCCCATTTAGCATGATGAGATGGAATTCTCCATCATTTCTGGGAGGAAGCCAGCAGTGCGGGCCCAGGTTTCAGCAAGAAGACAGCCAGTCTGCCCTGGCCGGGCGGCTCCGTTGGTTAGAGCATCATCCTGTGCACCCAAAGGTTGCAGGAATACAGCCAATCTATGTCCAGTTGGATATCTGGGTCCGAAAAGAGCTCAAGTTCAAAAGAAACAGTCTGACAGGTGGGGTCTGGAGGTGGGCGGGGGGAGGCAGCACAGTTGTGCACATACAACGCAGAGGCGATATTAATATCAGCTACCAAGCTGGGCACTTCCAGGACTTCCTCCGGGGTGGGATGTGGGAAGACCAGAACAGGATGCTCGCAGGCCCCGGAGATCTGAGCCTTGGTGGGAACAGGATCCGGAGGCTGCCAGTGTGTGCCCAGGACGTGACTGGAAAGCCCTGCTCCCGTGCCCGAGACACCGGGGGACCGGGCAGCAGCCCTCAGTGTCCGGGCAGGGGCAGGAGAGCTGGGAGTTGGGGTGTCTGTGAGTCTCCTGCCCGCTGCCCCCAGCAGGCTGCGGGAGTGGGTGCTGACACTTGGATGTACATCTAAGTGTGAGATGGATCGAGACAGCCCTGACGATGGCAACCACTGTTTCCTGTGAAGATGAGATAGACACGTTAGGCAAACAGTCATATGTTATACTAAGGTACGTCATAACCTGTAGCAGATGGATTGGATGAAGTGCAGGTGTGGTTCGTTTTCTTTTGGTGAGCTTGGTTTAAAAGTGCTCTTGTGAAAAATTCTAAAATTCCTATGGAACCACAAAGGACTGTGGAAAACCAAATCAATCTCGAGAAAAAAGAACACAGCTTGAGGCATCACGTGTCCTGATTTCAAAATATACTGCAAAGCTACAGTAATTAAAACAGTATAGTACTGGCACAAGGACAGGCATAGAGGTCAGTGGAACAGGATGGAGAGCCCAGAAATAAACCAGGCCTATACAGTTCATTGATCTTTGACAAGGGAGCCTGGACTACGCAATGAGGAAAGAATAGTCCCCAAGTGGTGCTGGGAAAACGAGAGATCCATGTGCAGAAGAACTCAGCTCAACACCGTACACATGACTCAACTCAGCATTGACCAAACACGAAACATCGGACCTGAAACTACAAAACTCCTGGAGGAGAACTTCTGGATGTTGGTCCTGGCGTTGGTTTCATGAATGTGACACCAGAAGCACAGACACGAAGGCAAAAATGGATGAGCGGGACCACAGCACATTCAAAAGCTTCTGCACAGCATAGGAAACCATCAACAGAGTGAAAAGACGACCTACAAAATAGAATAAAATATTTGCAAACCGTATGTCAGATAATGGTTAATTTCCAAAATATATAGGGAACTGCTACAACCCAATAGCAAAAAAACAAAACAAAACAAAAAACACAATTAAAAAGTGGGCTAAAGACTTGAATTGGACATTTCTCCAAAGAAGATACACAAATGTCCAAATCGTATATGAAAACAGACTCAGTGTCACTCATCAACAAAGAAATGCAGATCAAAACCACAACGAGGAATCACCTCACACCTGTGAGGATGACGATCACAAAAACAAACAAACAAAAAGCAGTAGACAGGTGTTGGTGAGGCTGTGGAGAAACTGGAACCCTGAGCACTGTTGTTGGGGATGCAAAA
>NW_005354595.1:4814186-4831770 GCF_000412655.1 Myotis brandtii
ATCCCCTGTCAGGGCACATATAGGAATCAACCAATGAATGTATAAATAACTGGAACAATAAATCAATGTTTCTTACTCTTTCTCCCTCTCCCTCTCACATCAATTTAAAAAAAAAAACCCTGAATGTATTTCCCCTCCCGCCCCAGTTGTGTTCCTTCTGTCACCCCATCTCAGCCTCATCTGAGCTGGAAATCTGGGCCCCACCTTGACCTTCATACTCCCTCATGCTTCCATCCAGTCTCAAGGTCCTGTCCTTTCTACCTTCTGAAACACTTCCTAGTCCATCTTCTATCCCCATTTCTCTCCCACTTCTCTGGTCCAAGTCACAACTTCCTCTTCCCTTATGGCCTCAGTATCCTCCAGTTCTCTCTGCTTCCACTTTTATCCTCCACATAGTTGCAGGGCCATCTTTCGCAATGTTACATCTGATCGTGGTACTCTCCATACCAGCAGAATTAGGTGGTGTGTGTTTTTGTTTGTTTGTTTGTTTTTTTGTTAATCCTAACATGAGGATATTTTTTCTATTGCTTTTCAAAGAGAGTGGAAGGGAGGGGAGGAGAAGGGGGGAGAGAGAGAAACATCGATGTCACAGAGAAACATCAATTGATTGCCTCCCACATTTGCCCCAATGAGGGATCAAACCTACAACCTGGGTATGTGCACTGACCAGGAATCAAACTGGCCACCTTTTGGTGTATAGGACAATGCTTCAACCAACAGAGCCACACCGGCCAGGGCAACTTGTATGTATTTTTCCAAATATCTATAATAAGTTTGATTTACCTTATTCTGAAAATAAATATTTACTATTTATCTTATCTCATTTACACCCAATCAATTTTTTTCCATAGAATATGTAAAGAATTGGTAGGAGGGGTGAGAAGCTAAAGGCAGAGGAACAAATTCAGAAGAAATTATAATAATCTGGGGAAAAAGTAATAAGGGTTCAAAATTGCGGCAACAACAATAGAGACGAAAAGGAGGAACTAGATGGGGAAGGGTAGTAGTTGAGAGAGAAACCATAATATTGGGCATTACCTTGTATGGGAAGAACATTTAACCTGGGACCATGGATGTGTTTCTGTGGGACTCATTAACCCAACTTAAAAATGCACTCAAATTTGAATTAAATTGTGTAAATGCATCCCTCAAGATAGAAATCCCACAGGTTTCATCGGATTCTCAACTGATGGATGTGATCCCAAAAGCTGAAGACTCATTAAGCTTTGTCTCCCTGTAGACAGGGAAGAATTCAGTGTGGTCTTTCAACCCTATTCCAATCTGACCAGTCTTTACACAACCTCAATAGGACACTAAGTGATCAGACCACAGTCTGGGACTTTGGTCTCTAAAGCACGACCCGAGTGCATGATGGCCCAAGCAATGTCAACACGTCTGAGCCACAACTCTTCACATGCACTTGCTTAGTGCCCCTTAGGAGCTGGCTCCTAGCTGGGTTCCACTCTGGAGAAAGTCAAATCCTTGTAGGAACCTTACTTCGGGGTGTCAGAGCCTCACTGGGAATCCTGACCTCCAGGAGGCACATGCAAAACTAGTTTTTCCAAATATTTGGCTCAGAAAGAGCCCAGCACAGCCTGGTCCCTGCCCACCTCCAGCCTTTACTCTCTCCCTCCTCCTTGATCCCCTTCAACTAGTGAGCTTATCCTTCAGGTATTAACCTTAATCACTACTTCCCAGGCCAAGGAAACCCTCCTGATAAGATGCTCTCGGAGCACTTGGCACGACTGAAATGTTAGATTTCTTTTGGTGATTATCAGACTAACATCTGCCTCTCCCACCAATAATAATTGCAACAAAAGCTAACATCGCTGAATGTTCACATGTGCCAGGCACTACAGGAATCCCCTGACATTCATTTTATTAGCACAGCAATCGCATGAGGAAAACGAGGCACAGAGGAGAAACGACTGGACTGCGATTCCCATGGGAGGCAGAGCTGGGATCTACTCCAGGCGGCCTGCAGCTGGGACAGACTGGCCTGAAGCTCCACGCCTGCCCTCACTGACTGCATCCCCGTGCCCGGCCCCAGGTCTAGTGCTGAAAGGGAATCCAGTATTGTCAACGCGGTTGACTTGTCTAGCCTTGAGCTGCTTTGGCACATGAAATCCAGACTTGGGGACAACCTTACAAATCACTTCCACCAAACCCAACAGAGGGGCTATGGGAGACCCAGAGAGGGAATGTGGTTTCCCTGAAGTCACACAGAACCAAGACTTGAAACTGGATCTCCCAACACAGCTCAGCACTCTTTCCACTTCATTAAATGAACATTTTACATTAAATAAAATGTAAAATGTTCAGTGTAAAATACTTAATATTTTTAAGCTAATAAAGAGGTATTACATTCCCTTTCCCTGTCCTAACGTTACTGTAGAATCGGAAGAGAAGGAAGATGGGTGCGTAAGGAAAGAAAACTACTTCTTCAGTAATTTGTATTTAAAGAAAAACACAAGGATTATAGAAAATTGCTATTCTGTAACATCAATTGCTCCTTTAAAAAATGATTTTCTTTTTTTTTCTATTTACTAGTGGTGAGCATGTTTTTTAAAACAAAATAAACATGATTTAATAAGTCTCTGTCTTAAAATTATAATTATTTCAATGTGGTCACCTGTCATCAATTTCCATTGTTAGTTCAATGACAACCAAACTGGCACTGACCTTGGTTTATGCAGAGTTGCTTCATAACAGGGGTCTCTGTGGGCTTGCAGTGAGCACCTGGCCATCAGAAAAACCCTCATCATGGCTAGGGAGGCACTTCAAATGCCACTTCGTTTGAATAGAGGAGGTTTGGCAATTGTCAAAAGGATAGGGGGGCACTGAATTGTTTCTGGAGCCTCATTTCTATTCTCATAAAGACCCGAGTTGTAAGACAAGTAGAGTTGTTTTTAATTCCTCAAATAATTGGATTGCAACCTGAATGATAGCAAGATGCCGACCCAGCTATCCAACCACATTATCATCAACTTGCTGCTTTATATCGGGGAAGATCTTCCGCTAAAGATGGAATTAAAGAGTCCTACACTCCAGATCTAGAGCTGTGTGTCTTTGGAATGTTTTATTAAATCTTCCCACAGTGGCTTTAGAATGTTTCTTTTTTTCCCCCTCTGGATTCACAGTTTCATTTTAGCTGAGGGTAGAAGACCTAAAAATATGGTTCCTATCAGGCCTGAATATTGGCTCGCTCTCTAGCAACTTCTGATCATAGAGATACTTTTTTCAAATTCCTTTCAAATATCTGATCACAGCCCAGACAAACAGTAAATATGCTTGTCAGTACTGAACAACCCCATCAACACAAGAGGGATCCCCAAAGAGGGTGCAAAAGATACTACCCTCCCAAGATCCAGAGCCACGCCCAAAGACAACCACAAAACAGACAGACACAACTCCCTGGAGGGCTGGCAAGGGTCACTGGGTCCCTTGTTGCAAATGAGTGCAACCCCCATTTCTGTCCAGCCGTATTTGGAGGCTCCAACCTGACAGCTGCAAAACCAGTTGTCAGAACACAAAATGAGACAAACAAGAGGCAAACGCTATCCCTGGGAGAAAAAGGATCAATAACCATTGTCTTTTCCGGCCAATCTGAATCTCGAAACAGGGGGACAACGTGAAATTTTACCTTCCTCTCTCAACCAGGCACCACAGAAAGAGACTCCGGTGAGCTGACTTCAGTAAGAATTGTCATCCTTTGCCAGCTCCTGCCAGTTTCCCCAGGGTGCTGTCTGTTGGCTCCGGAGCGAGTAGGGTGTGCCAATGGGTCTCCTCCTGGTAACCAGAAACTGTAGAGGAAGAAAAACAACTTTACCTCTGCCCTTTACAGCGAGACCCCTTTTTCTCTAGGGTCCTTCATAAGCGGATAAGCCTGTCCAGGTTAGAAGTTTTCCACTCGGGCCACTATATATCATTCCAGATTACCTTTGGTGAGGTTCACCAACTACTTCAGCCTTAAAACAATATTTTATTCACCTGAGGCCTCACACTGGCCTCAGTCCAGCTTAAGTCGGACCAGGTTCAACCCCTACACAGCCCCGTGTCTAAGTCAGGCCCAGTCCGGTTCTTAAGTTGCACCCAGTCCCACTCTGGCCGGTTTCAGACCCCGACTGAAAAAGAGACACTCAAAGGCTGAAAGCTCATGATGCAAAAGCTGCAGGGGGCTAGGGTCCGAGAAGGCCTTACCCACGACCTCCAGAGGCCACAAGACAGCAGAGAGCTCCGGGGGCTCACAGGTGCCTTCACGTGGCTGCTCACTGTTGCTGGGGCCTGGGGGGTGGGGGTGGGGGATCTCCTTTGGTTTCCTGTCCTGATATCAGAACTTTTTTTAAAAAATGAGGTACATTAAAAATGTTAAGAGTTTATTTGAGCACAAATCAATTCCGTTCAAGCAGCACCAAACTGGAAGTGGTCAGGAAGCGCTCCACCCACAGGACCTCAGGGGGAGACTCTTACAGAGAAGACATGGACACAAATTTGGCAAATTATGGATCAGCCACAGCTGGAAGCCTAGTTGCCTGCTTGTGATTGGTTGTCCTTCGTGTCTTGATTTTGTAACCTCGCGGCAATTACAGGCTTAGGTTTGGGTTTGCTTACAGAGGCGTGGGCCGGCATTAAGGCCACGTGGGTCTCCTGGCCTCCTGGTGTAATGCTTATCTCTTCTTACAGATGAGGATACTGAAGCCCAAAGAGGTAGAGTGACTTGCCCAAGGTCACACAGCAAGCCCCAGGTTGCCTGTTTCGAAGTCAGGGGACACTCCATGAGAAATACACCACCACAGAGTGAGTGGTGTATTTCCCAAGCTAGGAGGCCAGTGCAGGGGGACCTGGTGACATGCGGGCGAGCTACAGAGAATCCAGGTCAGAGGCTGAATTGGATCTAAGAGCAGCCGCCTTCCGCAGGGCCTCCCAAGACCACCATGCACCCTGTGCTAGAAGGCTTCCCTCCTTTCTTCTGGCCTGGCCTTTCCCGCCAGCAGTGACACTGAAGCTCAACCCTGGCTTATTTTAATGCTCAGGATTTTCTGAACGCCTTCTTCCTGAAAATGAGCTGTAGGAACAAGTTCACCACGTGCTCTTTAGAAAGCCTCCTTCTGCACCCAGAATATATGTCTGCATGCTTAGATGTCACCAACAAAAAAGCCCGCTGTCTCCTAGTAAAACAAAGCAACAATTATAAGGTTTCTACAAAATGGCTGGTAAGCAATGAAAGACACAGGTTTTAAGAGCGTTGGTAAGTGGGAATGGGTCTAGGCCAGTGATGGCGAACCTATGACACGCGTGTCAGAGGTGACACACGAACTCATTTTTTTGGTTGATTTTTCTTTGTTAAATGGCATTTAAATATAGAAAATAAATATCAAAAATATAAGTCTTTGTTTTACTATGATTGCAAATATAAAAAAATTTCTATATGTGACACGGCACCAGAGTTAAGTTAGGGTTTTTCAAAATGCTGACACACCGAGCTCAAAAGGTTCACCATCACTGGTCTAGGCCGTGGTCGGCAAACTGCGGCTCGCAAGCCTCATGCGGCTCTTTGGCCCCTTGAGTGTGGCTCTTCCTAAGCCTTAGGAGTACCCTAATTAAGTTAATAACTATGTACCTACCTATATAGTTTAAGTTTAAAAAATTTGGCTCTCAAAAGAAATTTCAATCGTATTATTGATATTTGGCTCTGTTGACTAATGAGTTTGCCGACCACTGAGGAATTCACCAAACTAGAACAAACTGAGACGTGTTTGGCCTGGAACAGGAACGAAGGGAAGCTGGGACACTGATCATGGGACAGGAAAGCCACCTCAAACATGTGAAGGGCCGTCATGCTGAAGAGGGGCAAAATAGACTCCACATTATCTTCCAAGGACGGGACAAGCTGGGCAGGACGGTGCAGGGATTAAGAACACAGGCTCTTAAATCCTTTCTCTGCAACATATACAGCCTCAGTTTCCCCATCTGGTGGCAATAACAGCACCAATCTCATAAGGTTGTTGTGAGCACTAATCAGATCATGAATCGTAAGGTCTTATCGCAAGGCGTGACACAGTAAGTCCTCCATATAATGTCCTCTGTCATCCTTGCCATTTGGAGGAAGTAAGTTCTTTGTCCTGAAAGGTATTCAAGCTGCAGCCGATGATCACTGAGCCATGGGGCTTTGTCGGGAAAGAGATTCTCCCATCAGACAAAGGGTCGGATTAGGTGACCTTAAGTTGCCTTCCATTCTTGGCTTTCACAGTCTTTGTTGCATTGAAACTGAGGTTAATGTGAAGTCCTCTGTGGGGCTATCCCCTTGCGGGCCCCGGCTTTGGGCGGTTTGTGTTTCCACCTTTGTGCTTTGCAAATCCTTGCTGTGGAGCAGAGTCTGGAGAGCTGCACAGTCCAGAAAGCAAAGCTGCTTTTGCTTGGCAGCTGCATTCCTGGAATTCCCAAGATTCCAGTCCCTTTCCTCCTCACATTGCAAACATTAGGTTCTCCTGGGGAGGACAAAAAAGGTCACTTTCCAAACCACGATGGCTCCCAGGCTCTGATCTGAATCATTCAGCTCATCCAGCGTGAGGACACCAGTTGGGCTGATCTCAAGCCCTTTTGACAGGAACGGTGCTGATTTAGGCTAACAAGGGGTCATTGTTGGAGCGGGAGAATGGCATCCTCGCTTCCTGGTGAGCAGAACCAGGTATGGGAACAAAAAACAAATCCAACTGACTCACTGCAGCTGAACCAGGGGCAGCCAAGGGCCTTCCCAAATTCCCTTCTAAGCGGGACCAAGCCCCTGAGGAGGAGGAGGCATTTATTGGGGATTGCCACAGATTCGGCTTTACTGCCACTGCCTTTATAACCACAATATAGAGTGACTCCCACAACGCAGTGAAGATAAGCTCTTTAAAGAAAATATAAAAGCATTAGCTTGGCAATTCACCCAAACCTCATCATGCACTATAGACATTTTTGAAGTTTAACAAAGAAAAGCACATCATTAAAGAATACTGCTCTATCACCATTCTTATGCAAATCCTTCCAGATAGTTGGGTGGAAAATTCCATCTAACACGCAGCAAGAAATAAATGTTGCAGGGTGGAAATTTCAGCTATACCGAGTGCATCTATCACTTGTATAATCCAAACTACTGTATGTGCACAGACTACAGAATTAGTATTGATCCATTCACCATGTAAACAGCAAGTACTTTATATTATTACTTGAAATAGCATGCTATCACAATTTCTATTTCCTCCTTCTATCTTAAATAGAAGTGTGGCACATTAGTCCTCTCCTTCATGTACTTTTTTGCACAGCTATCTCACTACGGTGTTCGGTGTGGTGCTGTTTCCTGCAGACATCTGCAGTATTAGCATTAAAGCACTTTGTTTTCAAAGTCATCCCTGATGGAAGACAATACAACTTTCATTTACCCAGAAACCTGTTTTCCAGAGCTTCTCTTAGAAACAGACCCCTCTCACACACACTCTCTCTCTCTCTCTCTCTCTCTCTCTCTCTCTCTCTCCCACACACACACACACTGTAAACAGCAAGTACTTTATATTATTACTTGAAATAGCATGCTATCACAATTTCTATTTCCTCCTTCTATCTTAAATAGAAGTGTGGCACATTAGTCCTCTCCTTCATGTACTTTTTTGCACAGCTATCTCACTACGGTGTTCGGTGTGGTGCTGTTTCCTGCAGACATCTGCAGTATTAGCATTAAAGCACTTTGTTTTCAAAGTCATCCCTGATGGAAGACAATACAACTTTCATTTACCCAGAAACCTGTTTTCCAGAGCTTCTCTTAGAAACAGACCCCTCTCACACACACTCTCTCTCTCTCTCTCTCTCTCTCTCTCTCTCTCTCTCTCTCTCACACACACACACACACCATCCTTTGTTTGCTGAGACCTTCATCATCAGTATGTACCTCAAGCCCACGACCCCCCTTCAATAGGACGGGACCACCAGGTCTCTGGAGCTCTCGGGTAGAGGAAACAATATTTGCCAAGGCTGAAAATGGTATTTGATCTTAGAATGACTTGCTCTGGAAGCTCAAGACTTGACTCTGTGTTGCATTGTTCAAATGTCTGGGTGCACGAAGAAAAATTACTTTGGAGAATCAGTTCTGCTGTTTGAAAGGGTATAAAAGCATAGCAAAGGTGAGCCTTCTCCTGTCTTTCCTTTCCTGCATTCCACAGCATAACAGCATGAGGAAAGCTGAACCAGGTTCCAAATCCTGAAGGGTCGATTTTAGCTCAAATAGCCTGGAGCCACATGCGTCGTGATTCATGTTCTCTGGTGGTCGTGGCATCCCCTGGGCACCGCATGCATCCCAACCCAGCGTATGGTGCCTCTGACCCTTGACATCCTCCACAAGATGCACACTGCGTGCAACTAAACCATATTTCCAGTGTCTCAGAGCTCAGCCGCAACCGTGGTCAGGACACATGCAATTTCATTTCTGTCCATCGCAGCCTTAACCTGCCACAGAGCCAACTCTCATGAGCATATGGAATGCCCCTTTAGCACCAAGTTGCTTATCACCATTGTTCTCTTTAGTCAACACGTGGAACCTACAAATTTTCATCTGAATCAAAAAAGAACACACACAACAAAAAACTGTGGCTTCGTTTACTGGAGAGAAAATATCTGAGACCAGCTGAGCACTTGAGCCACCATCCTTATGTCCAAACGCCTTTCAATAAATCTAAAAGAAACAATAATTAACCAAGTACTTCAAATTCTTAATAGATGGTGTCTTTGTTGCCAGACAAGACTGACGCAACCCCAAACAGATGAAATTCTGAAATTGGAGCGTGTGTGTTAAATATTCAACGAAGAGTGAGTAAGGACGTATGGAGGAACTGTACATCTAGTTCTGCCTCTAAAAAATCTCCAAGTTTTATTTCTTGACACCAACTATTCAGTCTCCCAAACGCTCAGTTGTGTTCACAACACAATGTTCTATTCGCCTCCCTAGGAAGAGCTTCTAGAAGTGGGACCAGGTTGAAGACATGCACATATACACTCCCCTTCTTGCGTAGAACCATTTGACGTGCCCTGTAAAATCTCAAAGCAGTGGGTCAGGTTGTTCCAACAGTAACGGTGTGATGTTTGGGGGAAATAAATAATAAATTAATTAACTGATAAAATAAAAGCAATAACCACTGTTGGTCGCTTCTCCATTCCCCCTTCATTGTGAATAAGACCAATTTTGACCAGGTAACCACCATTCAAGAGAAGGTGACCATCTCCACAGCTCGGGTAAAATCCTGAACAGGTAGTAATTAATTGAACTAATCCCATTCCCTTGGCAGAGACTGGCGCAGGGGTGGGCGTGTGCTCCATGACAAAGGAGACATGAGGGGAGCGGGTAGGGGGCTTTGAGAGAAGGTTTCCTCACTCTTGAAAAGAGATTTGACGGAGTGTTCACCTGCAGTAAGAACATTGTACAATGTTGAATCGGCATGTGACCCTGAACCCCAGCAGCCATATTGTGCAAGATGCAAAGTCTTGATCCTTGCTGAGCTGCTAAATTAACCAACCCTGAAACAGTCCTACCGTGGATTTCTTGTTTAAAAAGATAATTATTCTCATAGTTAGGGTTCCTGATACTACAGTCAAAAGGATCATGGCCCCAGCTGGTTTGGGTCAGTTGGTTGAAAGTCATCCCATGCACCAAAAGATTGCCAGTTTGATTCCCAGTCAGGACACATGCCCGGGTTGTGGGTTTAATGCCCAGTTGCAGTGTATACAGGAGGCAACGGATCCATGTTTTTCTCCCTCTCTCTTTCTCCCTCTCCCTTCTTCTCTCTTTAAAAAATCAATAAAAGCATATTTTAAAAAATAAAGAAAAAAAATTCATGACAACCAATTTTTTTTAAAAAAGCATCATGACTGCTACAGGTAAATTATTGATCCGTATATATTATACTAGTGGCCCAGTGCACAAATCTGTGCACATTGAAAGGAAATCAATTAGAAGAAATATTTTAATATTGCTATTCACCCTTTCTCTATAATAGAAATGTCAACCAAATTCACTATTAACAATGACAGATCAAAACACACATGTGCAATTGGCACCAACAAGAGCTTTATATATATAGATAAACTTGCTTAATTAGACCTGCTTTCTGATTAGCTAAACTTTTTCCAGCCCAGTGAAGCACCCCAACTTCTCTTTCAGGTAATTGTCAGCAACATAGCAGTAAATATCAACATGAAGCAGATTATTATTGTAGATCACGCAGGGAGAACAAAGGGTAAAATATGTAACTACAGCAGTGTTTGACTATATTCTGCGCAGTGAGAAAGCCTGAAGTCATTTTCAAGGTCCACCATTTCTTACTTCTTTTCAGTCGGGTAAGTTTCTAAGCTTTCTAAATTTCTGTTTTCCAGCTAAGAAAAGAAAATAGGATTCCACTGAGTCTATCTACCTACTCCAGGACTTCTGTGAGGATCAAATGAGATGAGGCACTGGAAAACACTTCACAGACATTTGGTTAAATTGTAAAATGTTTCTATGTGGCTATAAAGCAAGTCAAGTTCCTGGGCTGAAGAAACTCCAAGGAGGCTAGTAGCTAGGGAGAGGAAGCCGGCATTGCTACGTGACGTCATTACCCAGCGCCCACAGCCACCGTTTCCAGGCTGGGCTAGGCTGGGGGCTGCATTTTGCGTCATGGGGTCTCGGCAGCATCAGCTATGATTTGGTGGGCTGTCGCTCCAGGATGGTGGTGGGGCCTGTGTCTCACTTGGGGGAAGCCGAGTGTTGCTTTTTGGGCACCAGGTCCGCAGTGCCTTTTCTCTGTAAATGGCCAATGTGCGTCACAGCAGCTCCTGCATTGAGCGTCTGCCCCCTGGTGGTCAGTGCACATCATAGCAACCAGTCGGACGGTCGGACACTTAGCATATTAGCCTTTTATATATATAGATGTTGAGAAATGACCCTCCACTAACTTCCTCTCTTGCTGTACCCTTCCCCCAGATGAAACTCTTCATTAAAATGGGAACACTCACATATCTGAGCAGGCGTGAGTTAATATTGCTCAAAAAATAAGAGATACTAATGAATCTTACCACTGAGTACCTTCACCAAAGAAAGAATAATTCATGATGACCTATTAACCAGAATCTGCCCTGGGAGCGCACACATGCCTCCAGCTAGTGTTACAATAGAGCTTCAGGAAGGCCTCTGTAAAGAGAGGAAGAAGCGATTACAATACAGACTCCGGAGCGTCACAGCTTTGGGAAATAAAGACCTCACTCTACAATAGCAGATTCCAAGATTGCTTAGGTACATCAACCACTGCTTTCTTCAGAGAGAATCTCCTGCAGAAGCAATTCAGGTTGAAGAGGGGCAGGAGCCTGTACCCCACCCACTCAGTCCACACCCCACTGCTGGCCCTGAGTCCTTTCCACTGAATCACCAGGTCTCCCTGTAGTCGTTTTAGAAATGATGATCTACATCAAAGATGAGGGGGCCATCCCATGTTTTGAGTAATAGAACTTCTTAAGTAAGAAAAAGACAGACATGAAGTCCTAAAAATTTAAACAAGTAAACCAAAAAAAAAAAAAAAAAGCTCTTGTCTATAGGAAAACATGCAAATCAATGAAGTGACATATCAACACAGAAGAAAAGGACACAGCAAGGCCAACAAACGATGCCACCTCACAGCTGGGTCAGGCGTCAACTGCAGTCCCCCAGAGCAGGGTCACCTCAGAATCTTGACTGAAAGGGAAAAAACGACCTAAACATAGGCTGAGACATCGGCAGGAAAACATCAGAGAAATGTGGTCTACACAGGAGTTACAGTGTTCCTCACCATTAAAAAGGTGGGGCTATACCATAAACAATGTTAACAGACTAAAGACAGTTTGGGAGAAAATATTTGCAACACATATACTAGACAAAGCTTGACTATCCACACTATGTATATAGAATTTACAAATCAATTTACATTTTAAAAAGACAACTCAGTATTAAAAATGGGGAAAGAGCCCAGCCAGAATGGCTCAGTGGTTGAGCGTCAACTATGAACCAGAAGGTCATGGTTCGATTCCCAGTCAATGCACATGCCCGGGTTGCGGGCTCCATCCCCAGTGTGGGCAGGAGGCAGCCTATCGATGATCCTCTCTCATCATTGATGTTTCTATCTCACTCCCTCTCCCTTCCTCTCTGAAATCAATAAAATGTTTCTTTTTAAAAAATAAATTAAATAAATAAAAATGAGGAGAGAATATGGACAGATCATAGAAAAAATACAGGTAACCAATAAATATGTAAAAAGATTCTCTAAATTAAATAAATAAAAATGGGGAGAGAATATGGACAGATCATAGAAGAAATACAGGTAACCAATAAATATGTAAAAAGATTCTCAGCTTCACGCCTAATTAGGGAAATAAAATATAAAACAATGAAACCCCGAGTTATACTTTCTGCCTGTTATGTTTGCAAAAATTTAAAAGCACAATATTCAGTGCTGCAAATAAGGTAGAGAAATGGGCACTCTCACACATCTGATGGGAGTGTGAATTGGAACAGTTTTGGAGGACAATTTGGCAATGTCTATCAAACTTAAAATGCAATTCCATTTTAGGAGTCTGTCCTGCAGATGTATTTGCACATGCCTGCAAAAATATATCTACAAGGACATTCCCTACAGCATTGTTGCAATTGCGAACACACAGGAAACAATGTAAATGTCCATCAATAAGAAACAGATTAAATATATTCTGGCATCTATAAAATAGAATAGTAAGCAAACACTAAAAACAACGAGGTAGATATGTGTGCTACTATGGAAGCATCTGTAATGTAAAAAAATCAAAATAAAGAAAAATGCATCTTCCAAAATTTTTTAAATAAAAGGTAATGTGTATATATATATATATACCCTTTTAATATACCTCATACAGTGCCAGGAATATAGTAAATGCCCAATAAATACTGGAAGCATAAATGACTTGTAAATATTTGTTAGAGGAATGAATGACTGATAAATAAATGTTCATGCAAACATATGAAAAATTTGTTTGAAAAGATATACAAGGTTACGTTAGTATAACAGGAGAGAGATCTCTTTCATTTAATATCTTCTTATAGATTTTTTTTAATTTGTTAGAGCAATACACGTTATTTTCACAATAACAAAAATAAAAAAAGTTAAGGCTCCACCTCTGGTTTTTGGTTTTTTGTTTTTAAAAAAAGATGTTACTATCATAAAGGAAAGACAAAGAGAGAATATTTGCAACACATATAAAAAGGTGAACTCCACAAAACACAAGAGCTCTTATCAATCCATCAATCAGATAAAAAGCCACAAAGTAAATAAACAAATAGGCAAATGATGTGGAGCAAACACAGGTAACTGTCTACGCATTTTCTATTCTTCTTTTCCACACACAGAACCATATTAGGGAGTGAGGCCAGCAATGTGTTTATTACCCAAAAGAAAAAAGTACAAATGACCAAAAAGCACATGAAAAGATATTCCAGCTCACATAATCAGGAAAGTACAAATTAAAACAAAATAAACACTTGATTTTTGTTCAAGAAGATTTCTATCATCCACTGTTGACAAGGACGTGGAGACAGGGACTCTCAATCAAAGTCAATGGGAGTGCAAACCGGTACAGTGATTTGGACAGCAATTTGATATCTCTATCAAATTTTAAAATATATCATCTCGGACCTAGAGATTCCACCTCTAGAAACCTGTCCCACAGCATCGCTTACACAATTACCCAATGACATATAGACAAGAAGGTTCGCTAGAGCCTTCTTCATTAGCAACAACCTGAAAACAAGTTCATTTCTCCATCCATAGAGCGGTGAACAAGAGCTCGGAGTCAAGATCTCTCCCCGGATGAAGCCTGGGTTGGAGTGGGGAGCAAAGAGACAGACAATAAACACGGAAACAAATTAGCAAGATACATTCCAATAGTTCTAATAATGTAAGTACTATAAAGGGGAAAAAAACAAACTGAGGTGATAGAACTGGGGTGGGGCAGAGAGAGACTATTTACATGGAGCCATTAGGGGAGGCCTCCCTGAAGGGTGACACTGAGCTACGATCAGAATATTGATAAAGAACTATCTGAGCAAAAGCAAGATCCTGAGACACAACTGGAAAAGAATAATGAAGAAGAAGAAAGAAGAGATTGGAGAGGAGGACAAGAACATCATTTAGGCCTTGAACTTCAGCCTGCACATGAAGCGTTTGGGAAGCTACTAGAGCAGTGATGGCGAACCTTTTGAGCTCGGCGTGTCAGCATTTTGAAAAACCCTAACTTAACTCTGGTGCCATGTCACATATAGAAATTTTTTGATATTTGCAACCATAGTAAAACAAAGATTTATATTTTTGATATTTATTTTATATATTTAAATGCCATTTAACAAAGAAAAATCAACCAAAAAAATGAGTTCGCGTGTCATAGGTTCGCCATCACTGTACTAGAGTATTAAGCAAGGAGGGATCTGACCAGCTTTATCATCTTTTAAAGATCAGGCTGGCTGCTGGGTGAAGAATGAATTGTAGAAAATAATAATGAGGACGGAGGACACTCAGGAGGTCCTGGTGGGATGCACCTGCAGCTGAGAAGGGGCTGCTGGCAGTGGGGAGTGAGAACTGTCCAGATATGGGCACGATTTGGAGGCGGAGCCTACAGGACTTCCTCCTGGAATGCACTTGGGGTCTGACAGCAAAGAATAAAAATCAAGGCTGTCTCCAAGCCTCGGTGCCTGAGTAACGGGTGGGATGGTGGCTTTACTTTCTAAGATGGAAAGACCTGGGGGAAGAAAGTAGAATGGAGAAAGTCTTGAGTCCATTTGGGATGGCAGCTTAAATGCCCTGCGAGACAGGCAAGTAGAGATAACGTTGGAAATTAACATATGTATTTGCACACGCACGGAGAACAATCTGAGAGGTTATCCACCTAACTGATAAAAGGATTCTCTCCGGGAGGTGGAACTGGGGGTGGGGGCAGGGGAGATGAAGAAGGAGCTACGTCTACATTTGATTTTATATACATTAATAAGGTTTGAAATTGTTACAATGAATATGTATTACCTTTGAAATTTAAATAAATGAATATAAATAAAAGAAGACTGAGTGATTTTTCAAATTTTTCCACAGAGCTTTTTCTTCAAACAGCATCTTATCCAGAACAGCATCTCTTCCCACCGCCATCACTCCGGCCTCCCCGCAAACGTCACCTCCTCCGAAAGCCCATCCTTCACCCAAGATCCCAAGCAGCCGTCCCCCGTTCCTTCTCTCCACCACTCTATGGCATGACCTGTTCTACTGTGTTTCTATCACTTACAGCCCAAACTTGACTTCTCTACTTATTTGTTACTTGTCTTCCCTTCTAGAACATAATAGTCCAGAGAGCAGGGATGTTGTGTATCTTGTTCTCCAAATACCACTAGAATCCACAACCCTAAGTTCCATACAGTAGGCACTCAATAATTACCCCTTTGATTAAAAATGAACTCCAATGTGTCTCCAAGTTTAAAAGCTGAGCTGCTTCCACTGAATGGAGGCCAAGGATCCAAACGACCTTTCTCCACTCCCTCCCCACCTCCACCAGGTGCCCTGAGGTAGGTCCACAGGCGGACCTTGCAGGAAACAGTGTGGAAACCACAGGGCCAGGCATTCTACAGGGCTCTGACCTGATCCCGCCGTCTCAGGACCCCCACCTCCCTTGGGGTCCCAGCACCACCCGAGTGGGTCTGGCCCAGACTCAGCCTTACACTCCACACATCTCCTTCCACCTCACCTCCACCATCACAGCTGCCCTGACCCAGGCCCCCCTCCTACCAGGCACTCCAGACCGTGCCCACCACCCCTGCACGGCTCCTGTTCATGGAGTCGCCAGCAAGCGCCAGTCCTCGCTCAGCCCTGCACTGGGCACAGTGGATCCAGAGACAAGCAGCACAGCGCCCGTCCTGTAGGAGCTGCACGTGGAGCTGACCCAGGCCAGCCTCCATGACAGCAGTGTCCCCAGCGTCCTGGTGGTTCTCACAGGCATGCGGTCAAATCCAACGGGCCCTGGTTCTTCCTCAAGCTTTCCTGATTAGACGGAGGCCATGCAGTCGGCATTAAACCAAGACCGGCGGTGTTGGTGCACGCGGTTGCTATCTTTCTGAGATATGCATGATGGCACTCCCAGGCCTCCAGGAACGGGAAAGCCCACCTGTCTGTCCTGCTTGGCCTCACTACCACTTGAAGCGGGGCTTAGCAGCACCCCTGGACACTGTCCTCCGCCCCTTCTGTGGCCCAGAGGGGACAGCCCTCATCTTCAGACGCATTCCTCCCCAGCCTCCCCCAGGCTGAGGGCCTGCCTATGTGCCCGCTGCCTGCCTTGCTCGGGGGCCAGCATCTCTCCCCAAGAACGCAACACAGAAAGGGCAGTCCCTGCCACTGCCAGGGCCTTCCTACAGGTCAGAATCATCTTCCTTATGCCCTGTGTCTCCCTTGGCTACTGTGTGGGCTGAGGGTGGAACCCAGGTTGGCAGAACCTCAGGATAAAGCACGGAGAGACCACAGCAGTGAGTCATGGCCCTGGTCCTCCGGGAAGGAGAGGGCTGGAGGAACACTGCGGGCCCCTCCCCAGAGCCCAGCAGACGGTGCTCAGGGGCCACCTGCTGGCAGCCAGGGGCGTGTGAGACTCGGGGGCGGGGCTGCTTCCACCCAGGGCTCCTGCAGGGACACACTCAGATGCATACAGACATACATCCCACATGATCAAGCATGCATGTGCTTACTCAGACAGCCTTGCATACACATATATGCTCATTCAGATATAAGCCCAAGCATGCACGCATACAGACGTAAATAATACTCTGTTTAACCCTATTACCATCATTTCTTCAATGCTGATTGAGAGACAGCAGGGCAGAGTGAGGAGAACATGGAATCTGGAGACAGGACATTCTGGATTAAAATGCAGCCACATAATGTGTTCACTGTGTGGCCTTGAGCAAGCCCCTTCTAGCTCCTTTTCCCCCTCTGTAAATGGAGACTGTAAGGAGAGCTACTTCTCCTAGCATTTGCCAGATCACATAAGCTCCTATGGCAGGAAGAGCATGATTATCTCTCAAGAAACATTCCTACGTTAGTCATCATTTGTGTTACATAGAATAACCTTTCAGTAGTGAGCTGAATGGTCACCCCAAAAACAGATGTCCACATCCTAACCCAGAACCTCTGAATGTGACCTTTTTTAAAAAAGTTCTTACAGGTAGTTATGTTAGGGACCTTGAGATGAGATCATCCTGGATTATCTGGGTGCCCCTAAACCCAATGACGTTCTCGTAAGTGGCAGGAGAGCACTCAGAGGGAAGGGGGACAAGGCCGTGTCATGCTGCCACAAGCCAAGGGCTCCTGGAGCCACCAGGAGCTGGAAGAGGCAGGGCAGGATTCCCCCTAGAGCCTGCCAACACCTTCATTTTAGACTTCTGCCTAAGAAACTGGAAGCAAGTAAAGTTCTGTTGTTTTAAGCCACCAAGTTTATGGTCATCTGTTACAGCAGCCCTGAGAAACTAACACACTATCCCAGGGAGGCCGGGGGGCTG